>NC_090744.1:24184658-24299658 GCF_036898095.1 Palaemon carinicauda
CTTCCTTTTTAATGTTAGGGAATAGTAAGGCAGTGAGTTTACATGCTTATATAGTGACATTAACAATCTGGAGTATTCCTTCGGGCGATAGCTGGCGAATTAGTAAAAATCGAAGGAGGCGAAGATGTCCCACTTGGCCGAGTTTGTTGGGATGGTGTTACGAGCACTTTTAACCAGCCAACGCCTATATTTCACGTTAGAACTACACAGGAGTTTCATTCGTTAGATGTTTTAAGCCTTAGGCCATGTTTGTGATAGTATAGGGGTGTTCCCGTGGCTGAAGGGTAGTGTCAGGAGGTTCGTATTTTGACAGGTTTGGTTAGCCTATCTTCGTCGTCTGCAGGTCACTTCAGTCTTGATCTGGAAACACTCTCTATCTTATTTCTTGTTGTAAGTCCTGTTCGGTACTAATATTTTATCTAATTAGCCGTCTTAAAGCTAGAGATTTATCTGTACATGTTATGAGAGCTGTCAAGAACATGAGATGTGTTAGCCAGACCAGAATAGCAATTGTGTTAGCCAGCTTAGCCTGTCTTTATTTTGGTTGTTTACAATATTGAGGTGATAGGTGTATTGAAACTGGCAATTAAATTTTGGGCTAATCCTTCAGCCAAGGAGGCTAGGATACGTTGAGTCAAGTTGTTGCCCTGCATATTGTAATGTAGTGACTGTACTATTTATTTATTTATGTTAATATTATCATTATAATTATTACTTTCTAAGCTAGGGTTAAAATAGGCTATTAAACCACTTGAATTTGAGATTTCTATCTAGCCCGGTTTGATTATTGTGTACATTAGTGAGCGGTCAAATGGACGTTGTTTCAAGATTTTGGTGGTAAATGTCTGTGGAAACAGTCTCTTAACCTAATCACACTTTCTACTTTAGGCTCCCTACTTATATTTTTGAGTCTTCTAAATTGGTTCAATCTGCATTTATTTGTTTTACACACATCTTCAGAATTATTGAATAATATAAGGAAAGTCAATATTGTCAGATTCTCATCATTTTAACTCCAAGAAAATAAAGTATATTTTGTATTAGGCAAGTCTAGGTTAAAATAACAAAATCAAAGTCAGGCTGACTTACATTTGTTTGTTGTAATTTTATGATAGACTGAAATCTAGTTTAGCTACTCACTGAAGATTTCAGATTGAAGTAACTTTGCCCAATTTGCAGTTAAACTATCTTGTGCAGGTAACGAATTTAAGAAGAAGTTACCATTCACTTAGCTTAGCTTAATTATAAAAAAATGATTGATTTTGCATTTATATTTGCTTGAATGCATACTATTCAGTTTGTAAATAGACCAGTTTTGTCAAAATTGCTGGATTTTCTGAAACTTTCCTATCACAAGCTGTACGTTGCATGAAAAATCAATTGATAAATATAAATGAATTAATTTCCTTCCTAAGATATTTATCATATGTTTCACCTGCTGCACATATCGTGTGTTATGCAATTTGAGTATTATTGCTCTTACGAGTTGATGATTATTGGATTCCCCTATATGTTCTACCATTTAATCTGACCAAGATAGAATACGGGCATGCGTTGGTTGATATTGTAGGCTACTTTAGTACATTAATTTATCACCAAAGCAGAATTCAAATATGCTATTGGGTAATTGATGGCTTCAATGGGGTTTACTTTTTGAAGTGTTACAAAGATGAGTAAATACTTGTATATTTACAAATAAATTTATGGATACTTCATGAATGGTATAAGTTCATAGTTTTTTCAATGATATCTGTAACTGTTTAGACATTGTTTACAAAGTATCAGAAGCATGTAGTATGTGTGTTATAGTGTAATGTTTATGCAATGCTTTTTTTTCATGATATAATGTTTACATACTGTTTACCCTATTGATGCCGTACTTAACTCAATAATTTTTAATGGTTAAATGCCATAATATTTCAGATGTAGCCTTGTTTTTTATGTCCTGATGATAATTTTGATGAGATTACTGTTACAAATTTGATGACAAACTATAGAGGCAATATTGAATTTTGGTCATGGTATAATTCCTTCAATTGTGCAGTGCCTGATCAGCGTAGTACTTCTATGAAAATTCCTAATTGGGCAATTTTTTTTTTTTATGTGTACATGTTTATGGAGGGTTTGGAGGAATGGCTGGGTGAAAGCCACCCTCTTTCCTGTCAGTTAAGTCTCCCCTATATTAGGAAAGTTAGGTCAAGATATATCCCTCCGTTTCATTGTTGTCATTAACAATTCAAGACAGGTTATGTCGCCAAGGTCAAAGGACCCCCAGGCCTGATGGGATATAGCACATACAGTATTTTGTCTGTGGGTATTTAACATGAATACCATTTTCCCAATTGAATCTACCTCCATGGGGCTTGTAGTGGAATAGTGGTGTTGTGTTAGACCTCTCGCTATGCACTGTAGGCATTGCTTGAATGTCTTTGCAGCATTCCTTAGGGGTACAGTATTTGAAGCATTCCTGTACCTTTTATAGTATAAGTCTAAGTTTGTATACAGCACAGCATAAGGTGAACTATAGGTATTGAAAAGTTCATTACTACTATCCTTCTTGTAGTTGTACTTGTCCCATAGATACCCTAAAGAAAGTCATAAAGGTGTATTGTCATGTCATGACAGTATACTGTTCTATATAAACAATTGATTTTACTTATGTGATGTAGGACTTTTGAGTATGTGTACACCGCTAAAAAAAAAAACACATGAAGCTGATGCCTATTTGTTATGGGTTGTCCAATACAAGCATGAGTGATCCAATGATCTTTACTTCTTAAATTTATATATCAGGTCCTGTCTTTGCATAAATCCCCAAGAGGACATTCTCTCTCACTTTCCATACAGATTTGTAAAAATCTACTGTATTGAGTTTCACTGTGTATTCAATTTCAGGTTATCAAATCCTCAATATCACCCTAATGTAGCCTACCTGATAAGGCAAGTGCGTTTCCAAATTGAAAATCTTTTGAATTGCAAATGATTATCTCAGCTTACAATAAATTTTGAATTACCATTTGTTCCTACATGTACACAAACATTTCGTTAATAACAGGTGGTGAGCGCGTACTTTCCTGTCAAAAACCCTTCACTTTTGTCTTAGGCCGCAACGAGTGCGAACATAGTGTATTGTTGTGTCCTATCCACAGGCTTTTGATCTTTTTCTTTTTACTTCAGAAGTTTTATACCAAGACTGGCTGTAGATACCACACTATCTGTGTACTTCTTGTAGGGGTTATGATTGTTCACAATCGACCCCATGTGCCGAGTGCAAACTGTGAGCTCCCATTCAGTGGTAGGCTTATTGTTTGAGGAGGAGGAAAAAGGCAATGTGATTCTCCGGCATAATCCTTGGCAACTCCCAATCTTGCACAGCTCATCAAGTTTGCCTGTTGATGAAGCATCTAGGTATAAGCCCCTGGCTCGGACCCCGGGAGTTATGCCTCAGGAACAGGGTGAACGCAAATCAACGAGTTTTTCAGGGTTTGGAGGATCGTGGAGTTTCTCCAGTCATTGCTGCACACCAGCATATGCAGGAAACTTTCCTATAGCTGTGCAGACCACCGGTGAAGAGTTTGACATACTGTATAGGTATTGCAGTAAGGCCTTCAATGTTATTTTGAAGTAGCTGCTAGCTAAGGTTAATTTTCCCTTGTCCCCAGTGCCAGTACAATAGTTATAATGGTAACTCCAGTGAGTTTAGTAATGATTTTTGTTCCAGTGGTAATCTGCAGTTTGCCCTAAGTCTAAGAAGGCTCTCGAGCCTGTTGTAGTATAGTTGCTGAAGCCGAAAGGGCATAAGAAGTATATAGGGCTGGTGAAACCTATGTGTGTCGCCATGGTGTTCATGACCCCAGTCCCTATCTCTGTTTAGCGAGTGTGCCTATTGCTGCATCTATGACAGTGATCCCCATTCTTTTGGTTTCTCCCCTTGGGGGAGTGTTGTCGTTGATGGTCAGTTAGATCTTGACGTCTGTGCTTGGTAAGATGGTAAGAGGAAGAAGTGAGTTTCTTCCTCCCCCTCCTCTTCCTCTGATAAAGATTAAGTTCCTGTAGGATTCTTGGTGAGATGGAGGACTCCCGGTTGGTCTCCCAACCTTGTGCCATGGCCCATCGGGTCGTGGTCTCTGGTGGCTGGCCTAGCTATCCTGATAGCAACATTCTTATCAGACTTGGACCTGCAAGTAGTGTTTCCCCCTCCCCAGCTTCTTGGTATGAGGTGGAGTGAATACCTATCCATTGCCCATCAGGCACCAGAGGTATAATTCAAGACTGCATTTTCCCTTTAGGTGAGAAAGATTAATTGATTGACCAAGTACCAGGTACATCACCATGAACTATCCAGGCCCTATCAATCTACGCATCCCTTTGATGGGCTGACAGGAGATTGCTGGAGTCCTCTCCCTCACTACCATACAGGACTAGGGAGACTGGCATTTCTTGGGTAGAAAAAGGACCAAGTTTCACTTTAGGGAAAGATCCTACCTACCAATAAACAATTTTCAATATTTTAAAAGACAAAGGGTTGTACAGTGTGTGTTGGAATAAATAGCAAATTTAAAAGCAATTTGTATTTGTTTCTACATGTATTACAAACCATCAAACTTTATGATGTCAGTGAAGTTAAAACAGCTGTTTAGACTTTTAACAAGGTAAACATAGTTGGTTGCCAGGAAGCAGGAAGACCTGCCCACCTGGTAGGTAGAGCAACCTTCACTTTGACTTTCGCCGCAACTGTGCAGACATTTACTCTGCTGCGTCTCTGCCTTGGCTGACAAACCTTTTCTCTATTTATCTTTCCATAGTGATTAATAACTGCTCTGATGTCCACCCCAAAGCCAGACATGCGACTTTGCCTAGGTAAGGAAGTCTACTGTTGCAGCTGTTACCCGAGTAATCGAGAGGTGGACCTCCATCAACTTTGTGGTTTTTCTAAGGGGCAGGACTGCTCGCAGTCATCCCTTTACAGTGAGTGTAGGGAATGGCCTCCTTTGCATTGGATGATGTTTTGAGAAGTAAAAGATGTCTAAGAGGGATTTATCATTATTAGAGGGCATGCCCAAGCTTGTGCTGAAAAATTTTTAATTCTATTTTCCTTCAGGAACAAAGCCGACTGTTTCTCCGCGGTTTCTTCCAGGGTTGGATCCTCTTGTGGTCTTGTCGGTGGAAGGGAAACTGCCTCTATCTTCCAGAAGGGGTTTCGAGAAGGCAGGTGTGTGGTCCTTGTCTAGTGGGGGGTGGGGGGGCAATATGCCTCTTCCTTTCCCTCTCAACCATGTCCCCCTGATGTATTTTCTGTTGATGACCCCTGGAAAGATTTAGATCTGTGTAAGCTGTGGCTTTTGCTAGGGATTCTGCTGTGAAGCTTCTAGAGTCATTAACATCTGTTAGAGCCCATGAGTTTTCTGCTGCTTCCTGCTCTTCAGTTTCCCCTGTGTTGGAAGTGCCCGATGAGTCCGTTAGTGATGCAGTTCCTGCTGAACATCGTCTTGCCATAGCTGAGGTGACGTTAACCGGTGTGAAATCCTAGAGTGCCGTGAATAAGAGCAAGAAGGAAGTTATAGGTAATAGGTTGGCAAGGGCACCAGCCACCCATTGAGATACTATCGCGAGAGTGTTATGGGGTCCTTTGACTGGCTAGACAGTACTACATTGGATCCTTCTCTCTGGTTATGGCTCATTTTCCTTTTGCTTACAAATACACCAAATAGTGTGGACTATTCTTTACATATTCTCCTCTGTCCTCATACTCCAGACAACACTGAGATTACCAAACAGTTCTTCTTCACTGAAGTGGTTAACTACTGCACTGTAATTGTTCAGTGGCTACTTTCCTTTGGTAAGGGTAGAAGAGACTTTAGCTATAGAAAGCAGCTCTTCTAGGAGAAGGACATCCCAGAATCAAACCATTGTTCTTTAGTCTTGGGTAGTGCCATAGACTCTGTACCATGGCCTTCCACTGTTTTGGGCTAGAGTTCTCTTGCTTGAGGGTACACTCGGGCACACTATTCTATCGTATTTCTCTTCCTCTTGTTTTGTTAAAGTGTTTATAGTTTATATTGGAAATAATGTTACTGTTCTTAAAATATTTAATTTTTCCTTGTTTCCTGTCCTCACTGGGCTATTGTCCCTATTGGAGCCCCTGGGCTTATAGCATCTTGCTTTTTTAACTAGGGCTGTTGCTTAGCAAGTAATAACAATAATAATAAGTGGCCCCACTCTCCTCTTCCTGCCTCTTCTCCTGCTATGTCTTTGTTTCTTGTTTCAAAGGGAGACGATGAAGAAAAAGTCACCAAAACACAGGACCTCCAGTTGATCGGAGTCTTGTAAAACTTTTTTCTATTCTCCTGCATGGTTTTGTGTGGGGAGTACTGTAATGCTGCAACGAACTTCAACCCTCAGGAAGGGAGTTATGTGCAGTGTTCCAGGGATTGCACTTTTAAGAAATCAATCCCAAGTGTTACTGGACAGGACCTCGGTCACTCTCAGGCTTTGGGACACTCCTAAGATGCTTTGGTGACCGAGCTTCCATCCCAGATATCTACAAAGAATAAGGATGTTAATGATGACACTTCCTAGTCTTCCGATTGACCAAAATCACTGTTAAAAGAAGCACGGCTCATCATGCCCTTCTGTTCGGTCTCCATGTGAGACAAAAACGAAGTGTGATCGATCGCCCTGGGCTGGATCTCCACGAGCAAGGATATGTTGTGCTTCTCTTAGGGATACTAAGAATAGGAAGTCTCATACTACCCATTCTCGCTTGACATGAGCGAGGAAGTCCTATTTCTCATTTGGATCAATGATCATGATCCCTATGATGACAATATGAGTCCCATAAGGGACACGTTCTCCCGGAATACGTTCATGTTCTTCCTGAATGAGCAGCACTAAATGTTCACGAGCCTCATGGGCATGATCATCTCAAGGCAATGCAGAGAGGGAACAGTAGGTTCTCTCTCTTGATCATAATCGATTAAGATCATGTGTGGCCAGCCCTCATGACTTCGTTGCCATCCTTGTTCTCTCAAGAAGTCTCGGTCCCATGTTTCTTTGAAACACTGTCCTACATTCTCTGTCAACCTCATCTGCAGAGGTTCCATAACACTGACGTCTCTGTTGCTTCACGTGTGCTGGTTATCCAGCATCTCAGTGAAATGCTTTTTGCAAGGTACTGCAAGGGAGATGTGTAGATACCTGCACAGATCCTCTGTAGCAGTCTACCTGAGAAAATGGGTCTTCTTTTGCGATTGGTGTCGTAGACAGTATATTTCTCTGGTTGGAGCTTCTCTGCAAGTAATTGCTGATTTTCTTGTCTTATTTCGCTGGGAGAAACACCTCTCAGATGCTTGGACATTTACACCTCATGGGAACTATCTATGCTCATGAAAAAACTTTTTCTTTAAAGGAACTTTGACCTACTGAATGGGATGTCCCCAAGGTCTCTAGATTGCTTAAGAGAGCCCCTTATGAGTCTTTGTAGGAGGTGTCGTATTGCAATCTGATACTGATGGCTGGATTTCTGCGTGCCCTAGCCTTGGCAAAGAGGGTCATTGAGTAATATGAGTTACACAGCATTTCTCATGCCGTTGGTCATGATGACTGTTGGAAGCAGGTCCTATTCTTTTTTGTTGCACAGTTCGTTTGGATAACGCAGAACCCAGTGATTCAGGATGCCAGGTTTGAGACCTTTTCCATCTCCTCCTTTAAAGAAGTCTTTAGCAATGGAGACGATTTGCTTCTTTCTCCTGTGAGGCTGTCATGAAACTCTGAAAAACTCAATGCTTCAGGCCTGAGCACCAGAGACTGTTCCTGTTCCCAAGTTCTAGGATGGTAAAGAGACTGATCTCCAGGAGTACTATTTCCCTCTGACTTTGGGAAGCCATCAGATGCTCCTACTCCCCAGATGAAGCTCAAGTGGAAAGCTAACGAAGTCTTGGGTATCAGTTCTACTTTAGCCTTCAGGAACAATCTATCCGTGGCACAGGTTATGAAGGCTGGAGTCTGGAAATGCCAGACGACCTTCACTCCCCGCAGGTCCCTGGGACTGATGGTAGCCATTCAACAGGTGGTGTAGTAAGCTCAGTTCCCTCACAGGGCAAGTAGCATCACCTCCTGATAGCAGTTGTGACCTAAGTCTGGTTAGAATGGCTGGCAATTTTTCCTTTTTTCTTTCCCTCCCTTGAGGTGTAACATTCATGCCGTTATGTTGATGAATCATATGCTAGGTGAAGGTAAGCTATTCAACGGAGTGACCTTCCTTTACAATTATGTTATAAGTATTTCCTTCATCCTCCGAGAATGGACCTATTGTATACACAATCATTAATCAAAAATGCCTATGCAGTATACTGAACAACATATCCTGTTTGATTTAGATTTTTCATCGAGATACCTTGGAAAAAAATTCATACTCTTGTTTGATGTTGTTACCCCATTCTGCATCCATGATTTTGCCTTGTTGAAACGGCTAATTTGATGTTATAACACAACATTAGGCTTTTTCTTGTATTTTTAATGTTCGTCAAGGCTCTTCTCTTTGACAGAATTATTTCTAGGATGCTTACATAGTTGCAGTCCTGTTAGATGGTAAATGCATTCAGAATATGCTCCCCATGATGCTATACAAAATTTTTCCAAGAGTGCTAATATTGTTGTCCACTAGTATTGCAGGGCACTAGTGAAGTTCATTGATTTGGAAATATTTTGCCTGTGAAGTGGGAAGTGTGTGGAACACACTTTTAAGAATATCCCCTGGGGACTTAACTTTTATATGATGACAAATTTTAGATACCATGCAATCATTTTACAATTTAAGCGGTAGCAGTCTTGAGACTCGAGTTCCCATCAGCAATTCCTGTTACATGCTACTTTTCCCTGTTGGAGCCCTTGGGCATATAACATCTTGCTTTTCCATCTATGGTTGTACCCTAGCTTGTAAAAATAATAATAATCCCTATGCACAGGAAGTTGGGGGTTGACAGGAGTTACAGCTTTCGCTCCTCCTTAGGATCGAAGTTCGTTGACATTTCCCGATTTGGTTAACCAAGCCAAGTTTGGTCATTGGGACTCCCTACCTCCTAAGGATAAGTCTTCTATTGAAGGTTGATGGTTTAAAATGATTTGTATTTTTCTTAACTTTACCAATCTTATTCCTTTAAGTTACATAGCCTTCCACAATCACCTAGGCCAAACGTCAAAGTGAAGGTTGTTCTACCTCTCAGGTGTGTAGTCTTCCCTAACTACATTTACCTTGTTAAAAGGTCAAAAAGGCTGTTTCATCTTCATCGATGTCATAGTCCTATTGTGTTAGTTTTCTATGGTTAGAAAAAATATAAATTTCTTTAAGATTTGGGATTCTTTCTAGCCATACAAACCTGGATCCTTTAAAAGTCAAGCCTCCCACCTCAACCTCTCTCTCAGTCCTTAGCCATTGGTCAAAACTGAAGTGTCTGTGATGGGAGAGTGACCACCTGTTACTAACTACCTTGTTAACAATGTTAACAATTGTTCCAGCTTTGCTGAATACATTCCCTATATTAAAGGACTTGGGGGTTTGTATAGCTATGAGATGTACAAATTATTTCTAAAAAATTGTTACATTTTGAATGAATACTTTATATGAATGTTAATCTTTCCAAATATTCATTTGATTTATGCTTCCAGGCACCAGCTTAGGCTATGTCAATAAAAATGAAAAAAAAAAAAAGTTTTCCTTCGTATGGTGTAGCTGCTTAACTTTTGTTTCTCCTCACCAAGAGGAGTCTTGTCGTATCTGTGTTTACATATCTCATTTGCTTCTTTGCCGATGTGCTTTCAAGACTCCTAGATTGGTATCATTATTGTGTGATCAGGTGTTTTATACTTAAGATATGTTCTGCTGTGAGTTTTAACCCTTTTACCCCCAGGCTATTTGGAACTTTTTTTCAAGCACATTTTGCAGTATATTTTTTTTAAAATTGCTCTAACAGCCTTAATTTTCATCATAGAGAGGTCAGGTTGGTCTCGTTCTCAAAAAATTATCAAAAAAAAAAAAATGTAAATAGCAGATTTTTGCAAGGACGTACCGGTACAGCCCAGGGGGTAAAGGGAGGAGTGTTGTGAAACGTACCAGTACGTCCTTTGGGGGTAAAAGGGTTAATTGAGTTGCAGTATTATGCATAAATATACAGTACTGCATTTTAAAACTTAAGGAGTTGATAATGCCCTAAACAAATATTAAAGGTTTAGTTTAAGTTAGGTAAAGTAAAATTGTTCTTCAGAAGTAATTTACTGTCATCTGAATAATTGATTTCACATGGTTTTCCTTTTCCCTAATTTGTTTTGAATAAACACCATTACACTGTTCTTATTCATCCCGATTCTTTAGTTGTACGTTTCATTGTGTGTTGATTCCAAGCTTTTAATAAGTACAGTATACTGTAATTTTTTACCACCAGGTGATGGTATCAGTCTCATGTTTTTGATCTTTTGCTTCAAAGGTAATGTTCCTATGTCAAGATATGAGTAATTTCTTGTGATTTGAAAATTTTAGGTCAAACTGCTTGCATTTGTTTGTTTAAATTTTTTTTTAAGAACTAGAATTCTATCAAACTCATCAGATATTTTATAAAAATATAGAAGCATATTTGGGATACAGGTTTTATTTTCTTTTGGGCAAAGAGGTTCATTCATAATTTGAGTTGTCAAGTGGCTAAATACCAATAGGATAAGAGCAAAGCAAGGATCCTGGCATTGTCTTGCTTTGATGGCTATGGATCCCATAGAAGTGAATTAGGAAAAGGAAAAGGGTGGAGTGTGAATACAGTAGTCTGAAAGACAAAGAAAGAATTTAGCTGGGGTAATTAGAAAGTTGGACTGAATTTTGTTTTACAGTGGTTTATTTGGAAGTTGAAATCTGAATTGTTCTTCAATTTTCCATCTATGAGGTGCAAGATGTAATCCAAAAGCTCCCCGACTTTTAGCAGTTTTATTTTCTCTGCAGCTTTCATAAACTCTGTTTGTTCCAACACGGAGTACTTACCTCAAACTACTTTCCTAGGAGTATCTGGGATCTCCTCCCTAACCGACCAAGAATTTTGCGCATTTCCCCCTATCTCCATTTTCCCTTGTCGGGTCCCTACGTGGCGGATGGATACGTGCCCTGAGGCGACCCGGGGTCAGCGCGCATGGGTGCGCTACTAGGTCTTTGTCGCCAGTAAGCATCTGGTCGCGGCGTAGATAACATCTCGCCGCTCTCTCTCGCATCCCGTCCAACCCACCATTGTGTTCCACGATATCCCTTCCTTGTGTTACTTGTGTTGCTTGTGATTACCCTTATGGAATCCCAAGGTCGTTTTCCCGGGCCTAAGGCCGGTAAGTCATGCCGAGCATGGCTATCTAAGTTAAACATCAATCCGCACACGTTGTGCTCCACGTGTCGAGGCAGAGTGTGCTCGCCTGCTTCCACGTGTCCGGAGTGTGTGTCCAGGCCGGAACTGCAGTGGACATTATTCGGCACAAAGAAGAAGAAGGCATCGAAGCGGTCGCCGAGGAAGCCTGGTCTCGGTTTTCCGTTAGCGTCTCCTTCAGCTCCTTCGGAGAGCGATTCCCCTTCCCCTACCCAGAGTAGGGGACGAGGTAAGTCCGTTTCGGGGAAACAACCCATTGCTATTCCCCATGAGTCTGATTTTAATAACTCAAGTTGCATTGTGCCTATGCAGACAAGTGGGGAGTCTGCTGTTGTTACGGGAGTGCTTTCTGTAGACGAGGTTCTGGTGCCTGTAGGACCCGTCTCGATTGAGGATCCGGTGTGGGGGAGGTCAGGAAGACCAGCTCCTTCCCTTCCACGTGGCAGTGCTTTTCAGGTACAGCGGTTTCAGGGGGCGACCAAGACAGAGAAAGACGAGCCACGTACTCTTCGGACCCCGACTCCATTGTGTGGGCGGCGCCAAGGATGCCCTTCAGGTCACCCATGCGACAAGAAAAAGAATTTTCTGGCTGGTTTGCCTCACGTGGGTCGCTACTCACGCCCCGGCGGCTTCTGTTGCGCTACCTCCTGATTTCATGCAACCCGTCACCCCGGTAGCACAATTGCAAGCCCCCATGTTGGTGGCAGAGGATTCGGATAGCTCTTCTTCTTCGTCTTCCTCGGACGTTACCTGGTCCTCCAGCTCTTCATCGTCGGAAGACTCCAGTGACCGGTAGATGAGGAATAAGAAAAAGAAGTCAAGCTCGAACTCAAACTCAGGCCCGTCTAGGAAGAAGGCCAAAGTTGCAAAGAGGAAGAGCAAGAAGAGGAAGAGTTCCAGAAAGAAGAGGGCAAAAATAGGTAAGGCAGTTTTTCCCCCTTACGGGTCGAACAGGGCTCTTGCCGCTCCAGTGCCTGCCTCGGCGGCTGCTGGAGCCGCTTCCGTGCCCTTGCCCAGTGTCTCTTCGGCTCCGTCCATGCTTCGGATGCAGCCGTTGGCACACGCTAACTTTCCCTTGTCCTTGCCCGGCAAGTCACTGGCTCCATCCGTTCAGCGGAGGCAGCCGCTGGCTTAGCCCGACAGCATTGTTCCCACACCCAAAGTCTCACCGGCTCCATCCAAACATCGGATGCATCCGCGGGCTCAGCAGGGCAGTCACTCTCCACGGATTCCTCCGGGAGGGGGTAGACCCATGACAGCTACCTCCTCCTCGAGGGTTCCATCCGTGGTGGAGGCAGCCGCTCCATCGAGCCGGCCGGATGTCAGGGATACGGACGCCCCCACGGATCCATCGTGTTCAAGGATACAGCCGACACAGAGGATCGAGTGGTAGTGGGCTTAGTAGATGTGGGAGAATGTTCGCCTGATGAAGTATCCTCTTACAGGAAAGTATTGGCACTGATTGGGCTCACCACAGGTTAGATGAGCCCGAACCGTCCTGAGAGCAGTCCTAGCTTTCGGGTTTGGGTAGGATGGTGGACAACCCGGTAAAGCAGAAACCATCCTTGACCCTACCGGTGGCTCCTGACGTGTCCCTGGGCATGGACCACGTTGACCAGTTTGTCTCGGGGCACAAGAACTCCCTCAGGGCCCAAGGGTCCTTCAAGCTCCTGCCTGGACTGAGGACCCAGAAGAAATTTTATGTGCCAGACGGGCTGCCTGCGAGGCCTCGGACTATTGAAGATGCCGTCGCGGCTCTGAGCCAAGGCAGTGCGGATGACAGGATCCTTAATGCCCCAGTGGTCTTCTCTCAGGCGGAGGCCACTATGATGGAGGACACGTCTCAGGACATCATCAATGTGGCCTCCTGGTTGGACTGGTGAGCATGCACCTTAGCAGGTTTTCAACTCTCCCGCGATCTCTCGGTGCCGGAGAATCAAGCTCTACTGCATGAGCTGATACGTTCTGGGGGCAAAGCTATGAAGTTCTTAACGTTCCAGTGATTGACTCAGACAGCAAACTGGATCTTAAGAAGGAGAGATACGGTGCTTAACAAGCTCCCCCGTAGACTCCCCGAACGTGAGGCCAAATTCTTGAGGAATGCTCCGGTGTGGGGTGAGACCCTGTTCCCCCTACAGACGGTAGCAGAAACCATGGAAAGAGTGGGGAAACTGAAAGACTCGGCTGAGCTTAGGTAGCCAGCAGCAAGACGCCCTCCACATAGAAGACCGTCTGTGGACGGGACCTACCCGCCTACGCCACCAGCTAGACAGGAGGCCCCCTCCCCTTCCTGGCATCAGTCCTCGCGGCCCTCCTGCAGAGGTGGTGCCCCAGCCCAGGCCTCCTTTAGACAAAAATACTCGGGCTCGAGACGAGGCCGCTCAAACTGTCTCCCCAGAATGAGATAGGAAGAGAGGCCCCCTACACCTTCCCACACCACAGGTGGGGGGATGCCTCAAATCCCATTGGCAAGCATGGCAGGACAACGGTGCGGACCCATGGTCCGTGGCAGTCCTCAGGGAGGGATACAGGATTCCCTTCCTGACAGAGCCTCCCCCTCTGATTCCCGAGCATCGGGCGGAGTGGCTGGGCCCTAAGGATCACATGAAGAGAGCAGCCTTGCAGGAGGAGGTGTCGGCCATGTTGGACAAAGGAGCATTGCAACCCGTCCGGGAATCGTCCCCGGGGTTCTACAGCAAGCTCTTCCTGGTGGAGAAAGCTACGGTGGGTTGGAGACCAATCGTCGACCTCTCGGCCCTGAACAAGTTCATCAAGAAGACATCCTTCAAGATGGACACGCCGAAGTCGGTACTGGCAGCCTTGAGGGAATGGGATTTCATGATGTCCCTGGACCTCAAGGACGCCTACAGTACTTTCAGATCCCCGTACACCCCTCCAGCTGGAAATTCCTCAGGGTGAAGTGGGGAACCCAGTCTCTATAGTTCAAGACCCTCTGCTTCGGCCTGTCAACGGCACCTCAGGTGTTCACGAGGGTATTCACTGTAGTATCAGCCTGGGCACACAAGCAGGGCATCAGGCTGATCAGGTATCTCGACGACTGGTTGCTGTTTTCAGCCTCAGAGGCAGCCTTAAAGGAGCATGGGGCAAAGCTGTTAAAGTTCTGCAGAGAACTGGGGGTTACCATCAATCTAGAGTAATCCCAGTTGGTCCCCACCACCAGGATGACGTACCTAGGGATGGTCCTGGACTCCCAGGTAGCAAGGGCATTCCCCTATCAAGAGAGGCTAGACAATCTGGACCATATAATTCGTCCATTCCTAGCAAATGCACCAATGAGAGCCAAGGATTGGCAGAGACTCGTGGGCCACCTGGTCTCGCTGGAGAAGCTAGTTACTCAGGGGAGGCTCAAGCTGAGGCCGGTCCAGTGGAATCTGAAGGACCTCTGGTCACGGAGACCCGCCTCAGTCCTTAGTCATGATGACTCCAGCCATCAGGAACATGCTCCTCTGGTGGTCCGACAGGGCGAACACCCTACGGGGTGTGCCGTTCGCGTCCTCTCCTCCGGAGATGTTGCTCTTCACAGATGCATCAAAGGAGGGGTGGGGAGCCCATCTGCTCAAAGAGACAGCAGAGGGAAAGTGGTCTCTGGAGGAGAAGCTCCTCCACATAAACCTGCTCGAGCTCCTGGCGGTTCAAAAGGCCCTCGCAATAGCCCTCATGTGCGACAACGCCACCGTGGTGGCCTACATAAAGAAACTAGGAGGATTGAGGTCAAGGGAACTGTGCAATCTCACGGCTCGGATCCTGGAATGGGCTGAGAGGAAGCACATCATTCTCACAGCCAGATTCATTCCGGGGAAGAGAAACGTTTTAGCCGACGGCCTCAGCAGAGCAGGGCAAGTAGTGGGGTCGGAGTGGTCCCTACACCCACAAGTGGCCCAGAAGGTCCTACAGTTGTGGGGCTCTTCGGTGATAGACCTGTTCGCCACAAGGCTCAACACTCAGCTCCCCGTGTTCTGTTCTCCTGTGCCAGATCCGGCAGCAGCGTTTGAGGACGCCTTCTAGCACTCATGGGATGGACTCGATACGTATGCCTTTCCCCCCTTCGGGATTCTCAGGCAGGTGTTCAACAGACTCAGACAATCAAGGGCTACAATGATGACTTTGGTAGCACCCTGGTGGCCGGAGAGGGAGTGGTTCGCGGATCTACAGGACCTGGCCACCCTTCCTCCGTGGCCCCTACCCATAAGGGAAGATCTGCTGCACCAGCCCCGTTTTCGAAGGTTTCACGAAAACCCTCAGTGCCTCCAGCTACACGCGTGGAGGTTATCGAGCATCTATTAAGGAAAGAAGGATACTCGGAGAAGACAGCTTCGAGGATGTCAGGGTATCTACGGAAATGTTCTATCGTGGTGTACCAGGCCAAGTGGGCCACGTTTGTGAAGTGGTGTGCCACGCAGAATCTGAGGCCTCTGGATGCATCAGTCCACAAGATTGCAGACTTCCTGGGCCAACTGAGGGACGACCTGGGGGTCTCCATTCCAACCATCAAGGGGATCCAAGCGGCCCTGGGTCAGGTCTTTCAATTCAGAGGCATCGACCTGGGAGCCTCTCGCCAGATTACTATGCTCTTCAGAAGTTTCAAGCAGTCTTGTTCCCCCCACGCCTCTCGGGTCCCGCAGTTGGATGTGGCCAAGGTTCTCAATGTTTTGACAAGGCCTCCCTTCGAACCCCTCAAGGATATCCTAGATAAAGACATCACCCTCAAGACAGTGTTCTTGCTAGCTCTGGCCTCAGCCAAGCGCATAAGTGAGCTCCACGGCTTGTCATTCGAGGTCTCGCACTTGAAAGGGTGGAAAGACCTGTCCTTTAAGTTTCTGCCTGAATTTGTGGCCAAAACACAGAACCCGGCCATTGCAGACCCGAGGTTCGAAGGGTTCTCGGTCCCGGCGATCCCTCACTCGGACAACCCGGAAGACTTGCTCCTGTGCCCAGTGAGAACGGTCAGGAAATACCTTAGCAGGACACCCAGACTCCGGCCAAGCATCAAAAGTCTCTATCTCCTCAGGCCCAGTAAAGAAGGCAGTGTCAAAGAACACGATCTCCTTCTGGCTTCGGCAAGTCATCAAGAGAGCTTACACCAGTGAGGGGTCTGCAATCCCGGGTACCCCGCGACCCCATGATATTAGTGGTCTTAGCACTTCTTTGGCATTTGACAGCAATATGGCAAGAGGCCAAATCATGTGAGCAGGCACATGGTCCAGGCAGTCCACCTTTACGGCCCACTACCTGAAAGACTGCACGAGGAAGTCCCTGGACGTCTTCTTCATTGGACCAGTGATTTCCGCCCTGCAACAAGTTTAGGGCTGAGGCCCCGGGTAGCCCGAGAGAAGTAATTGCAAGCAACACAAGTTTCCCCCTTACTCCCCTTTCCTTGCTACCCCTTTTGCCCTTTCCTTCCCCCCTCCTATGTGAGAGATGGATGTTTTGGAAGCCCATGTCCGGATTATGCATAAAGGTGAGTTATACAAACAGGTAGACTTTTGCATGCTTCCCCTGACTCTCCTACCCTGTTCTTTGTGTCGTCTGGACCTAGCTGCTTATCTAGGTCCCGTGTCCTGGGATGGTAGTGGTGGGTCTTCCGGCCTGTAAGTCCACCCCCGCCTCCTAAAGTATAAGTCTCCTAAGAAAGTATTTCGAGGTAAGTACTCCGTGTTGGAACAAATCACAAATTTTAAGTAATTTGTATTTTTCTTAACAGTACTTACCTTGAACTACTTTCGGGTTATTGCCCACCCATCCTGCCCCGGGTGCCTTACAGGAGTTCGAAGTAGAACACACGCTTACTGGCGACAAAGACCTAGTAGCGCACCCACACGCTGACCCCGGCTCACCTCAGGGCATGTCTCCATCAACCACGGAGGGACCCGACAAGGGGAAATGGATATAGGGGGAACTGCGCAAAATTCTTGGTCGGTTAGGGAGGAGATCCAAGATACTCCTAAGAAAGAAGTTCGAGGTAAGTATTACAAATTACTTAAAATTTGTGATATTTGCTTTTTTAGATAGATGTAACCATCAGTTGTGGTCTTGTCATTAAAGACAGAAGCAGTAATTTTCTGTTCCACAAGAAGCACCTTCATTATTTATTCATCAGCATTCAAAAGTCACTCATGAAGCCCTTGGCTTCAAATCCAACAAATCAACCCTGTCACTCCATAATCTTGAGAAATTTATTTCATCACATACATACATATACCAAGGCACTTCCCCCAATTTTGGGGGGTAGCCGACATCAAAAAAAAAAAAAAAAAAAAAAAAAAAAAGAGGGACCTTTCATCTCTATGTTCCTCCCAGCCTGACAAGGGACTCAACCGAGTTCGGCTGGTACTGCTAGGGTGCCACAGCCCACCCTCCCACATTATCCACCACAGATGAAGCTTCATAACGCTGAATCCCCTACTGCTGCTACTTCCGCGGTCATCCAGTGCAACCGGAGGAAGCAGCAGGGCCTACTGGAACTGCGTCATTCATTCCTATTTCTAGCACGCTCTCTTGCCTCTCTCACATCTATCCTCCTATCACCCAGAGCTTTCTTCACTTCATCCATCCACTCAAACCTTAGCCTTCCTCTTGTACTTCTCCCATCAACTCTTGCATTCATCACCTTCTTTAGCAGACAGCCATTTTCCATTCTCTCAACATGGCCAAACCACCTCAACACATTCATATCCCCTCTAGCTGCTAACGCATTTCTTACACCTGTTCTCACCCTTACTACTTCGTTCCTAACCCTATATACTTGAGATACACCAGTCATACTCCTTAGACACTTCATCTCAAACACAATCAATTTCTGTCTCTCCATCACTTTCATTCCCCACAACTCTGATCCATACATCACAGTTGGTACAATCGCTTTCTCATACAGAATTATCTTTACATTCATGCCCAACCCTCTATTCTTTACCACTCCCTTCACTGCCCCCAACACTTTGCATCCTTCTTTTCATACTCCAGTTTAAAGTTGTCATCCCAATCTGCCTCCATGATTTTGCATAGTTGAAATGGCTAACTTGATTTTGTAACACAAAATTAGGCTTTGTTTTCAGATTTTAATTTCCATTTGGCCTCTGCTTTTTCAGATATAATTATCTCTAGGAAGACTACATAGTTGCAGTCCTGTTCGATGGCAAATGTATTCAGAAAAGGCTCCCCCATGACGCCTGAATATTTGTTGTGAACAATTGTCAAACTGGTCCTGTTTTACACTTCTGCTGGAACAAAGGTTCTGTTATTAATTTGAACATACAGATTCTGTTTTACATGTGAAAAATAGCACATACAGGAAAGTTTTAACCTATTGAAATCCCTTGTGTGAACTGGGATATGTCAACCGAAGTAATTTTGGTTTTTGTATTTTCAGTAGGCTTTAAGGAGCTCTTCATTTATAGGCTAAAAGTTGCAACATCTTTGTCTGTGTTTATCGTGCTTTGTGACATCACAACAAGTATTTTCTTAATTTTGTACAAGATGCATGCAATATATATGTAGTTATTTACCATTTTGTATCATGAGCATTTAGAATATTACTAACTAATTTTGCGATGTGATTCGTGCACAAGTTTCTCTGTAAATACTTTATGTATGGGACATCACATATTTTCCCTCATCTTATACCAGTAAAATTGGTAAATTGTACATAGATTTGCAATTAAAGTAATTTTGTGACATTGACAGATTATCCTAGGTTGTTAGGTAACTTTCCCTGATTTAGATGTTTTAACCAAGTTAGTCTCTTAAATAGAACTTTGAAAAATAATACAATTTTGTGCAATAGATGAATTTGTTTTGAATAAATGTAGGAGAGAATATGACTTAGCTTCTGTAAATATCATTTTTTGAATAGAAACAACAGTAGGAGCTCCAGATATAGATGTTGTCTAGCTTATTATTGTTAGGAAGATCAGGAGACTGAAAACAAAGAAGGTTTGTGCGGAGAGGGTAGGGGTTTATGAGCTCGTTCTTATGTTCGGGTCTTAATTGCTGTATAGTACTGTTAAAATTGGTTTTGAGAGCCTTTTGGGATAACTATTTAATTCTTGATTTGAAAAGAAGCATTTTGTAATTGGTGAGGGGTAGATCCTGTACAGTCTTTTAGGCTAGTAAAAGTTTAAAAAAAATTTCTAAGTACAGAGTACTGAATTTAGTTTCAGCTATATTTTTTTTGTCGTGTATTATAACATTACAAAATTTAATTGAAAACAACTTTCTCACACCTGATTTTTTTAATGGTTCTTAGTTTCATATTTTTATATACCATAAAAACTTGTAAGCACAAAAATATACACAGTAATCTTAGGTAATATATACTTTGATTTACAATCTTCATTAGTCCATCACATTCAGTAGCTATATTGCCTTGTCTCATTCAAGGAGGTAAAGTATGATGTTTTGGTCCAGTTTAAAATCCCTCTTCCAGGAGCCATTTAAATCTAGAAGCCCCCCTCTAAAGAAGGAAGGTCGTATTCAATTAAGTGAACAATGAGATGGCCATTATATGGTTGATTAGGCTGAAGACCTGTCAGTCATGTCATATTTTTACCTGGCTGGTTTACTCCCTCACTGCACACATTTGAAACTTTTACACATGAAAATGAAAGAATGAGGCATAACTTTGAAGAGTAGACTATATTTTTTAGAGAGAGAGAGAGAGAGAGAGAGAGAGAGAGAGAGATTGATTTTAATTTTTTTGTTTTTTAGAGAGAGAGAGAGAGAGAGAGAGAGAGAGAGAGAGAGAGAGAGAGAGAGAGAGAGAGAGAGAGAGAGAGAGAGTGTTCGTAGTTAAAATAGAGAGAAGGGGATTTTAATTTTTTTTTTTTGAGAGAGAGAGAGAGAGAGAGAGAGAGAGAGAGAGAGAGAGAGAGAGAGAGAGAGAGAGAGAGAGAGAGAGAGAGAGAGAGAGAGAGAGTGTTCGTAGTTAAAATAGAGAGAAGGGGATTTTTAATTTTTTTTTTTTGAGAGAGAGAGAGAGAGAGAGAGAGAGAGAGAGAGAGAGAGAGAGAGAGAGAGAGAGAGAGAGAGAGAGAGAGAGAGAGAGAGAAGGGGATTTTATTTTTTTCTTTAAACACTGACTGAGAGAGAAGGGGGATTTTTTTTTTTCAGTACAAAACACTAACTGGTAAAAAAATATTTGTTTGTGTTTAATATATGAAACAAGTGGGGAAAATTTAGTTAGAATTAAACATTTACTGTTAGAATAAATTTATATTGTATTAGATACAGTATATGAATCTAGTGTACAGAATTTATTTTCAAGTAAAAAATCCAGAATAAGTAGTATGCGATTTTTGTCTGGATTATTATTCTTGAAATCTAAATGTACTTTCCGTGAATTTTGACTTATGGTTTTGGAAAGTATTTTTGGTTCGTTTTCGTTGGCCGGTAATGGCATGTTTTGTGTGTAGCTTTTAGGGGATAATGGTGCGCTTGGAGTAGAATACGAACTGAAAGGAACTTGTGAATGGGGCGACAAAATTTGTACGCTTGAGGCAGCCGCAGCAGATTTTTTTCTCTCCCAGGATGGTTGTCGAACCCACGGTTGGGAACCAAATAATCGTCCTTGGAGCTCGACATTTTTGCTGGCTGAAGGGCTAAGAGGGGGGAATGGGGCTGAGCTATTGTGTGGTGATTTAATTTAATTCCATAAAATTTTTGAAGTTGTTTTTTTGTGCTAAGAGCTTTTACAGAACTTCGTGTTATGGCTTTTAATGATTCTTTGTTTGATTTCAGACTTTGGACCCTTAATACTACACCAGTGAGAAAATAGAATTTGAAGTAGAGAATCTTCTTCAGTGCAGTAAGAAAAACTACTGGCTCGGCAAACATTGAGCTTACGAGGGCCTCCCAAGGGTTTTGGGGGTCAGCTGTCCCTTTCAGCGCGTGTTCGGCGGGAACAATGGATAGAACAGAAGCTAGACTTGTTCACGCCATGTTTGCGTTGTGATTGGTCATCTGGACTGCCTGCAGATCCTTGTGAGTCTTACCCGCCATTTGTAGTTTTTAGGTTTGCTTTTTTAATCAACTGCTTTTCCACTCTCGTCCCGCACGCCATTAGGCTTTTGTCTTTTCTTTATGAACTCCCTCGCTCTCTTACTCATGAGTCTTGGCATCATTAGCATTATTATTTTCTCTCTTTCTCTCTCTCTCTCTCTCTCTCTCTCTCTCTCTCTCTCTCTCTCTCTCTCTCTTTCTCTCTCTCTCTCTCTCCATTGTTGTCTTTCACAACCTAGAATAATGTTATTACATTTTCACTTCATTAATCAGGAACTACTTTTGTGAATGCGGTTTTGTTTTAATGTTGAGACATTGTGTGAAAGGAAGCTGCAGGATATTCCTAGGTATTGTTCTCAGAATGTCAAGGAGAAGCTATTCAGAGCATCTAGGAAGGCCTTGGGGGAAGATTTAAGTTTTTAATTAAATATATTTTCATCTTTTTTTTTGTGTGTGTACACAGGAAAGTTGTATGGGATGATTAGACATGGTTTATTTAAGCATCCAGTATGTATTTTTTCAAGTTTTAAAAGCTGCTTCGGGGATATTGAAATTGTTTCATTAGTAGTTTGAATGTTTTTGTAGCTCTTTGTAGCACAAAAGTATATTGTTTAGCTGTTTATTAGTTCTTCTCATTTCTTCCTTGTTTCTAAGGTTATCTATTAATTATTAACTTCATTGTTATTTATCTTAATTAGTTTAGTATTCTACACTTGGCTGCTTTTCCTATTTTGGCTCTTGGATTGTAGCATTCTTTTTTTTTTTATTATGGTTAAGAAAGGCTTTTAATGATGATGATGATTATTATAATAATAATAATGATGATAATATTAGTAACTGTTTTATCGTATAAGAAAACTTTGTAGGGTATTTAATCTTCATGGTTTTTATGACGTGTGTTTTCAAAATACTTATGTCATAAGTATTTGGATTGTTACTGTATGACATACAAATTAACAGCTGTCAACATACATATGTCATGAGTATTTGGATTGTCACTGTATGTATAACATGCAAAGTAACAGCTGTCAAATTTACAAGATTTAAATAATGACTATAGCTTGGGATATTGCATAATCATAGAAGCTTAAGTTAGAGAACTGATTTTTTAAGAGTTATGTATCGATATTGTACAAAGCTCTTGGAAATTTTCACAGCGCATCAGTTTGTCTTCAGTTTGTAAGTGCAAACACTCCTGTACGCAGTTTAAAGGGGCCATGTGATTAGCAATTTTTTTTTGCCGTTTCATAGATGTGCCATGATAATCTGTTAACTGTATTTTTTTGGGGTTGTACAAAGATATCTTATTCACAAGATATCAACAGCTGCCTTCAATTTTTTGGTCGTCTTTTACAGCACAGTATATGATTGTTATGTCTAGTTAAAGTAAATCTGTTGTGCTTCTTGCTCTTTCCATCATTTGGGTTTATCTCATTTTATAGAAGAGCGACCAGGGAAACGAAGGGGGAAAATATTAGTAGGGGTCGGAATAGTACGCCTCTCATTCTTGGAGGAAGGGGGGAGCAGCTGTGGAGGAAAAGGGGAGCCAGGAGATTGGAGTTCTACGCATCAGGTTTGAGCATCCCTTCCATATTGGCAAAGTAATCTAGCTGATTCGTCTTATTCATAAGAAAAGGGTTGGCTTTATGACTTGACATATTGGTTAACAAAGAGTGGAGCTGTGCAACATTTTGTTGGATTAAGGAATATGATGTTATTTGTTTTGACTAATGTATTCTGCTTTGGACTAAGGCTACATAATAATCTTGTTTTAGGAGAGTTAGCTCTCTCTCTCTCTCTCTCTCTCTCTCTCTCTCTCTCTCTCTCTCTCTCATTGCTGCTTATATTTTTATATCTACTCTTATGGTTTTATATGGGCAGACTTTATTTGTTATCAATTCTAATTTTGTTCTGCTTCCTTTGTCTCATTGCATCATTAATGGTGGCACTCCTGTTTACCATCTTAAAAAATTTGCTTTATTTGCATCTAAATTTTAGTTTAGTAATATTCAGATCATTTAGTTTTTGGTCCACTATAATCATTGAATTCTCTCTCTCTCTCTCTCTCTCTCTCTCTCTCCTCTCTCTCCTCTCTCTCTCCTCTCTCTCTCTCTCTCTCTCTCTCTCTCTCCTTTGTTGATCTAAGTAGTGAAATATGCACCTTAGTTAGTTATTGTTATAGATTGAGTAAAATATTCAAAAGTTATTAGTTCTGTCAAAATTTATTGCATCATATTGAAAATAAATGACTTGGCAATGTAATCTTTTATTAACACACACACACACACACACACACACTCTCTCTCTCTCTCTCTCTCCTCTCTCTCTCTCTCTCTCCTCTCTCTCTCTCTCTCTCTCTCTCTCTCTCTCTCTCTCTCTCATATTTTAGTATGATTTAATTTTTTTTTGCAGTTTGCTTGTGGACTAAGGGTGATAAGAAAATGTAATGGTTTTGAATATTATATTTTTCAAATATAATCTTCTTCTAAAGAACTGATTAAGTTTTCAGTACTAATTTCTCATGAATTTCATGGTTTCAGCAAAAAGGATAAAGGTCTTGAATGAGCAGTATGGATTAATATATTATACTTTGGAATGATTTAATAGCTTCCTGTAGTGAGGTAGTTCAGATAGAATATCCTGGTGATTTAAATGTCGTATAATTGGTTTATGGAAAATTATTTTAGGAACTGTGTTGTCTTAATTCCTTTGAATAATAAATCTGTATTTAAGGAATGTTTTTATTTCGTATAAATTTGGATAGACTGAATTAGAAATCAGTGTTGATGCAAGAGAATATTCTCATTATTGGCCAGTGGAACTCTACTCCTATATTTGCTTGTGTTGCCTATTGAGCCAATTCCTGGAAATGAGTAGAGGTTTCTCAGTATGTTTCTGTAACCGGTTACAAGGTCGTATCATGATTGCTAAGAGCAGAGGTGTTTACTGTGCCCACTTCAATCATGTCTTTGATTTTATGATAATTGGAAAAGGACAGAGCAGTTTGCTGAACATTAATAATTGTTAGTCTTGCAAGATATTTACATTATATTTGTTCCGTAACTGGAATACAAACAACGCTATTTAAAGTGGGTGATTAAATAGCTAAGGTTTGTATAGTTAGGAAAAATACAAGTTATCTACGAATTTGTCTTTTTCCTAACTATACAAACCTTAGCTATTTAATCACCCACTTTAAATAGCTAAGGTTTGTATAGTTAGGAAAAATACAAATTATCTATGAATTTGTCATATTTATTATAAAACTGTAGATAGGAAGTATTTTGGGTTGAGGGTGGGTGGGTGGGTGGGGGGTACCTGGATGGCAGGATTGGGTAAGGCAGGTAGCAGATGAAGACCTTTGTTACTTGTTATTAACAGGGGGTAGGAGTTTGTGTGCTCATATTTTGGGATCTTTTATTAGCCTGGGTAGCTTCTTTATATCTCAGGTCTATTAAATCTGTCTATTGACTGCCGTAGTTCTTTGTTGTTTGCTTTTTAGGTTTGATAGGATTTTTGATTTGGGGATATTGTGAGTTTTTGGGTTGGAAAATTTATGGAGAAGCAGGTGTAGCCTTCAATTTTTTTTTCTACATAAAGCAGTGGACCTTTTCTTTCCTGTTTTTTTTTTCTTTATATATTTCTGGCTTGATTAAATCGACAGCTTGAACGATTTTGATAATTGGGTAAACCTATTTTGATTTTGCCAATTTAGCCCCTTGTAAATTGTGATGCTATTTTTCATTGTTGTAGACCGTACTATCCATTGTTTTTAAGTATAGAAAACATTTCCTACTGTTGATGAAATATTAGGCAGTCACTTTTTGAAGGACATGCGTTTTTATTATGGTGTCTTGGGATAATCTATTGTTAAGAAAATGTGGAGGGGCTGACGAGTGGTTGGCATCCCTGGAATCGATATGCCATATGTCCGGCGAAGGCTGGGAGGAGGAGGCTGCAGTGAGAAGCTGGGGGAGACGCTCTCTGACCACCACTGATACCGGCCGCATCGATCGGGGGTTTACATGCGCACTTAGAGATGGGGGCCTGGGATATGGAGGAGGGGCAGGGAAAAAGCGTTTGTTGTTGTTCGAAAGGGGGGAGGGCCAGGGCCACTGCTCCCCTCTGCTGGGCGTGCACAGTGGTAGGGTGACGCACACAAGTGACGCACATAGGGTGTCCCCACAGCAGAGCCGATCACATCCGTGCGAGTGAGGTAAACAAGTTGACCTGGAAGGTGAAGTTCATAAAGCCCAAGGCAGGGCTGACCACATTACCCTTCCTTCTACCCACTTATTGTATTGTAATAGTGTTATTGTGTTGGCCTGGATGCCTGGATCATCGCTACTAACATAGAATGGGTAAGATGATGATGGGTTAGGTATTGTTCCTCCCTTTCTGTCCAAACTGCTTGGCGTTGGCCATCGATCGCTTTGTCGTTGCGGAATGGCCGAGCGCACGTTCTCGCGCGACTAGTTTCCTATAACATCCCCGAATATTTCCGAACAAAAGGATTAGAAAAACATCGGAACAAAGTCCGATAGCTTCAATTGTCCGTGAATGACATGTAGCTGACCCCTCGTGTCGTGACAGTTAGGTAGTGTCGTGAATTAGGCATTACTAGACTTGCCAGTTAAGGATCGCTCGAATAATGCTTATATTAGATATCATACAGTTTACCTGTATCTTTATGTTAACAAGAGATTTGGATTTTTTAGGTTATGCGCTCGAATGTCTTTGCGTATGTACGATTTTATGCCGACCACAGTACAGTACAGTACTAGTGGAACTAGTAAATAGATTTTTAGCCTTGTACGTCATTAGCATATTTTGAAAGATTCTTGATCCACGAAATTCATCAATACAACGATAGGAATTTCAAAGCATTGGACAAAGTTATTCTTTCAAGCTTTATGATTTTGTATTTTATAGCATCAAAACATCAAGATTGTTATGTTTGTGAGTTTTATTTTATGTGTGCGGTATTTATATCTTAACTACTTTTTACAGTATGGCATAACATTCATCCTGATATTAAACTGTACTGTCTAATGTATATTTGATGATTTTATCTTTATTATTGCTACTTGCCTATCATAGTTGCTTTGATCTTGAATCTGGCTTTTGACAAATTGTTTTAACTTCCTGTAATATGTCCATTGGTTTTCTCTTACAAAAGGCCTGTTATTTTGGTTTTAAGCTGAACACACAGTTAGGCCTTGCAGCACATGCTGCTTCAGATAAGGTGGTTGAAGATAAAACTCTTTTGTTTAATCCTGTCTGGATGGTCAAATCTTCTATATACTGTATTACTATTGCTCGGACGCACACAACCCTTGGCGTTTGTCTAGAACTACTTCAGACGACTGAAGAAAGCTTTTGCCTGTTGGATGAAGAATCTTGTAGCTGTTGATGTAAATCGTGACCAGACAAAATTTTGTGAAGGGCCACTCAATGCATATAAGTTTCATTAAGTTAGTTGAACCTTGGGCTGCTATATGAAAACACTAAAAAGCAAAAACTGTCTCTGTAGAGATATAATGGATAAATTATGGATAGATGTTGGCCAGAATACAGTAATGCAATATATTTATATACACACTGAATATGTATCAACATTCATGGAAGTAGAAGTAGATATGTATATATCTTTTGGTTGCTGTTCTTTAGCAAATGCTATCCTTAGAATGTCTATTTTGAGTACTGGAATATGATGATTGATTTTTTTTTTTTTATAATGCATTGAAGAGCTATAAAGCACAAATTTCATTTCAACTATATGATGCAATTTCCATTTAGATTATTTCTGGTGAAGTGGGTTTATTTATCAGTTACTTCATCAGTTGATAAGTACTTTATATACAATACAGTATTCTGTAACACCTGATGCAATGTGTGCCTCTCCCAAAACTATTTTATATGTGAGGATAAGGAGATTTTGTCTTGAACTATCTTGTCTGGAGCAATGTGTGACAACTTGTATATTGTATAAAATGGATACACTACAGTTAACGTCATTGTCATTGACTGGAATTAATCTCAACATCTTGTCGATTAAAAAGAAGCAACAGCTTTGACAATTCTTTATTGTTTTGTATATTTAGATTATCTCCGACCTCGTAAGTGCGGGCACTTCTGTATTATCGGGTGTTCTTAGATTCTTCCCAATTTCATACTGACACTTCTGTATGGTCTTGTATGTTTAGGTTATAACCAATCTCATGTGTGCAATAATTTTGAATTATCTTTGATCTTTAGATTGTTCCTGATCTCATAAGTGCAATACGTTTGTATTTATATTCTTATATTATTCCCAATCTCATAATCCAATATTTTTTAATTATCTTGTATCTTTAGATTATTCCCAATCTCATAAGTGCAATACTTCTCTATTATCCTGTATCTTATACATACGACACTGCTGTTTGATCTTGTATTTTAGATTATTCTGAATCTCATACACGTTATACTTCTGTATCGTCTTGTATCCTTGTATTATTCCCAACCCTGAAATGTAAGGATATTTAAGACTAGCAAGGAAGAAGAGTCATCAATACACTTTGCTCCTCACAACCAATTAATCATAAAGTTGCCTTATCTGGCATTAGTCTGTCTCCCAAGATGGATGCTTGATAGTTTTCTTGACTTCATGATGCTTCAATTTTTTATACTTTTATCGAGAATGTAATCCAATTAGACATTCTCTTTTAGATTTTGTAAGCTAGGTAGAAACAAAGAAACTTGTAGTGAAGTCTGGTAATAAGAGATAATGTTTCTTCATTATACTTTTAAGAAAAAACTGAAAGTAGAGTTTTTATTTTCTCCCTTACACATTTTGAAGGATGAAATATTTGATCTTCCTTTATAAATTCTATTTTAAATCCTTTTGTTCCTACGATATGTTCAGCTGTGGGCCAAACTGTGACAGTAAAGTCAACCCTTAACTTGAAAATCCACCAGCCTGCTTTACTTATTAGCATTATTATTGGAGTAGATGTTTGTTAATGTACCTTTTAGAAATATTTTTGCTGATAAATCCCAAATAAAAGATAAATTTAATAAATTACAAGCTAGGGTTAGAATTTATATGAAATTAGTGTTAATATTAGAATTCAGAGTTAGCTCTAGGGTATCTGGAATATTCAAATGTAGAGGCCATGTAATATAGTCTTTGTTACTTGGGGTTGTGGTGGCTGGTATGGTGACATCCCTGACTGGTGAACGGCAGACTGGGGTTCGAGTCCCGCTCAAACTTGTTAGTTCCTTTGTCGCTGCAACCTCACCATCCTTCTGAGCTAAGGATAGGGGGGTTTGGGGAGCCTATAGTCCTATCTGCTGAGTCATCAGCAGCCATTGCCTGGTTCTTCTTGGTCCTAACGTGGGTGGAGAGGAGCTTGGGTGCTGATCATATGTGTATATGGTCAGTCTCTAGGGCATTGTCCTGCTTAATAGGGCAATGTCACTATCCCTTGCCTCTGCCATCCATGAGCAGCCTTTATACCTTTAATAGATTTTGCCACATTTTTTTTATAAGTTGAAGGTGCCCCTCAGGAAAACGGCACCTCTCTGTACTGAAGTTTGCTTGTCAGGGAAGATGATGTGTACCATGTACAGAGTTTGTGATGAAGAGACAATATCTTTACCTAAACAAGTGTTAACCCTCTGAATAAATTTTCTGTGTATATATATATATATCCATATGAACTGATGGTGCATGGATCCTCAAGACAGTTAAGGCGGGCATTTAGTTGACTGCGGTGATATTGTGTGTGGTAATTATTAGGAGATATATTTACAAAGCTTATTAGCATTCAGCTTCCATTGCATTCAATAATTTACCATTATTACTAGGCTTTTATACTTGCCCATTTTAAGTCTTCCAATGTATCAAGGAAGGAATTGCTGTTGTTGGTGTGTTAGCTTGAGATTACCCATTTGTCATAGGAAATAACTATATAGAGTTTAGGGATCCATTTTAAAGATTGGATATTTTAACAAATGTATGTGATGTAAAAACATTTATTTGATTTGAAAGTATATTAGGTCTCGATTTTAAAACTCAATTTCAAGTGCTTTCAAAGAAAAAAAAATATATATTGGATTAGTTATTGCCATTTTCTTTGGGAGTAAAATTTTGTGACTAAAGAAAGAAAGTGTCATTTGTTCCCATACTAACAAACCTTCTGTGTTATTTATTTGGATTATCTTTTAGCAGAGCTGGAAGGTAATCCAAATAAATAACTCCAGGTTTGTATTAGTTATGGAAAAATACAAATTATCTCCGAATTTGTCATATTTTTAATGAAGAAAATATTTAGTAGCGTGTGAATTTACTGATTCATGTTTTTTTTTTCTGTATGTATATATGCAGTACTTATATGATTTGGGTGCCATTTTTATTTCATTCTTATTTGTTTTAGATGCACCATTATGTTGGCTAAGCTGCATTATTTTGAAATGATGGAAGGGTAAGTGAACCCACCTTAGTGATTTACTGTTCTGTGCCACTCTTATTGTTAGACTATTCTCGAATTGTGAAGAATAAGTTGCTTCTTGTAGAAACATGTTTGCCAGTTATGTCAGTGGCTGTGTTAAAAAAAAAAAAAGTTAGTGGAACTTTCGTAAAGGAAATGGTCTCTTCCCATAATCGTCAGTAACTGTTGTAGGATAAAGTACTGTATGATTGAAATAAGTTACTTCGACTAAATTCCCATCCTTCCATCCCTCCATCCTCTTTGCTATTAAATGGGATCAAAATATAAACATTGGCTCCAGATTCTAAATGCAATCTGCCTTTCAATGGTGGTAGTTTAGTTTAATTATTTGTTCTCTGTGATTTCATTTTGACGAGAGCCCAGTCTGTTAGTTATCGTTAAAACACTAAGCTTAATCGAGTTTTACTTAATCTAAACTAAAGTAAGACTTTGACCTTTGTCTAATCTTGTCTTACCCATAGCTATTTTGTATCTACAGTGGATGCTATTCTGTATTGTGTTTCTTGTAGAAGTCATATCTAGTAATAGACTTAATTTTTATGGTGCCCTAAATACTGTTCTGAAAAACCTTTACTAAATGATAAAAACTTTCCTTTATGGCTAATATTTGAGGTACTCTACTTCATGAATGTGAGAATTATTACTTCCTGCGTGTCGTAAGAGGCGACTAAAAGGGACGGGACGAGGGGGCTGGGAACCCCCTCTCCTGTAAAAGTATCCTGTGAGACAGCAACAAAGAGATGGAGCTGGGGGGAGAGTGACTGCTCCCCGCACTCTAGTTTTGGGGTGTTTGAATGTGCGTGGATGTAGTACGATAGAGAGTAAAAGATGTGAGATTGGAAGTATGTTTAGAAGTAGAAGGATGGATGTATTGGCCTTGTGTGAGACAAAGATGAAAGGAAAGGGTGAAGTGATGTTTGGTGAAATGTCTGGTAGAGTGTCTGGGATTGAAAGGGGAAGAGCGAGAGAGGGTGTGGCTTTATTGTTGAGTGAATGGATGACAGGTAAAGTAGTGGAATGGAAGGAGATATCATCTAGGTTAATGTGGGTAAGGGTTAGGTTGGGTAGGGAATGTTGGGCGTTTGTCAGTGCGTATGGGCCAGGTAGTGAGAAAAGTGAAGAAGATCGGAATGAGTTCTGGAGTGAATTAACTAGGTGTGTAGAAGGACTGGGTAGAAGGAATTATGTAGTTGTTATGGGTGACTTAAATGCTAGAGTGGGTGCTGGAGAGGTAGAAGGTGTCATTGGGAAATATGGCGTACCAGGTGAAAATGAGAGTGGTGAGAGACTGGTAGATATGTGTGTTGAACAAGAGATGGTAATAAGTGCTAGCTTTTTTAAAAAGAAAGATAAAAATAAGTATACATGGGTAAGAGTGGCAAATGGAAGAGTAGTAGAAAGGGCATTAATGGATTATGTGTTGATAACAAAAAGAATGTTTGGAAGATTGAAAGACGTGCACGTGTTTAGGGGTATGGCTAACGGTATGTCTGATCATTTTTTGGTGGAAGGAAAATGGTTGTAGCAAAAGAGTGGGGAATAGAGTAGGTGGATGTAAAAGGGAGCTAGTGAGGGTTGAAGAGCTAATAAAACCGGGGGGTAAAAAGTAAATATCAGGAAAGGTTGAAAATGGCATATGACGAGGTGAGAGTAAGAGAAACTGTAATTTAGAGGAGGAGTGGAAGTTAGCAAAAGAAAATTTTGTTGGGATTGCAAGTGATGTATGTGGCAAGAAGGTTGTTGGAGGCAGCATGAGGAAGGGCAGTGAATGGTGGAATGAAGGAGTGAAGGTAAAAGTGGAAGAGAAAAAGAGGGCTTTTGAAGAATGGCTGCAGGAGTAATAGTATAGAGAAGTATGAAAAATATAGAGAGAAAAAGGTGGAAGTAAAGCGCAAGGTACGTGAGGAAAAGAGGGCAGCTGACCTGAGGTGGGGTCAGGGACTGGGTCAGTCATATGAAGAGAATAAGAAGAAGTTTTGGAAAGAAGTGAAAGAGAGTAAGGAAGGCCGGCGCAAGAATTGAAGAGACAGTGAAAGATGGAAATGGAAGGTTGTTAAAAAGGAGAGGAGGTAAGGAAAAGGTGGGCGGAATATTTTGAAAGTTTGCTGAATGTTGAGGATGATAGGGAGGCAGATATAATTGCGGTTCCAGGTGTTGAGGTGCCAGTGATGGGAGATGAGAATGAGAGAGAGATTACAATAGAGGAAGTGAGGAGAGCACTAGATGAAACGAGAGTAGGAAAAGCATCGGTATGGATGGTGTGAAAGCTGAGATGTTGAAGGAAGGGGGGGTGTGACTGTACTTGAATGGTTGGTGAGATTGTTTAATGTGTGTTTTGTGTTGTCAATGGTACCAGTAGATTGGGTCTGTGCATGTATTGTACCACTATATAAGGGTAAGGGAGATGTGCATGAGTGTTGTAATTCAAGAGGTATTAGTTTGTTGAGTGTAGTTGGAAAAGTGTATGGTAGAATACTGATTAATAGGATTAAGGATAAAACAGAGAATGCATCTTGGAAGTACAGGGTGGTTTTAGAAGAGGTAGGGGTTGTATGAATCAGATTTTTACAGTTAGGCAGATATGCGAGAAATATTTAGCAAAAGGTAAGGAGGTGTATGTTGCGTTTATGGATCTGGAGAAAGCATATGATAGAGTTGATAGGGAAGCAATGTGGAATGTGATGAGGTTATATGGAGTTGGTGGAAGGTTGTTGCAGCAGTGAAAAGTTTCTACACAGGTAGTAAAGCATGTGTTAGAATAGGAAATGAGGTGAGCGATTGGTTTCCGGTGAGAGTGGGGCTGAGACAGGGATGTGTGATGTCGCCGTGGTTGTTTAACTTGTATGTTGATGGAGTGGTGAGAGAGGTGAATGCTAGAGTGCTTGGACGAGGATTAAAACTGGTAGGCGAGAATGATCATGAATGGGAGGTAAATCAGTTGTTGTTTGCGGATGATACTGTACTGGTAGCAGACACAGAGAGAAGCTTGACCGACTAGTGACAGAATTTGGAAGGGTGTGTGAGAGAAGGAAGTTGAGAGTTAATGTGGGTAAGAGTAAGGTTATGAGATGTACGAGAAGGGAAGGTGGTGCAAGGTTGAATGTCATGTTGAATGGAGAGTTACTTGAGGAGGTGGATCAGTTTAAGTACTTGGGGTCTGTTGTTGCAGCAAATGGTGGAGTGGAAGCAGATGTACGTCAGAGAGTGAATGAAGGTTGCAAAGTGTTGGGGGCAGTTAAGGGAGTAGTAAAAATAGAGGATTGGGCATGAATGTAAAGAGAGTTCTATATGAGAAAGTGATTGTACCAACTGTGATGTATGGATCGGAGTTGTGGGAATGAAAGTGATGGAGAGACAGAAATTGAATGTGTTTGAGATGAAGTGTCTGAGGAGTATGGCTGGTGTATCTCGAGTAGATAGGGTTAGGAACGAAGTGGTGAGGGTGAGAACGGGTGTAAGAAATGAGTTAGCGGCTAGAGTGGATATGAATGTGTTTGAGGTGGTTTGGCCATGTTGAGAGAATGGAAAATAGCTGTCTGCTAAAGAAGGTGATGAATGCAAGAGTTGATGGGAGAAGTACAAGAGGAAGGCCAAGGTTTGGGTGGATGGATGGTGTGAAGAAAGCTCTGGGTGATAGGAGGATAGATGTGAGAGAGGCAAGAGAGCGTGCTAGAAATAGGAATGAATGGCGAGCGATTGTGACGCAGTTCCGGTAGGCCCTGCTGCTTCCTCCGGTGCCTTAGATGACCGCGGAGGTAGCAGCAGTAGGGGACTCAGCAGTATGAAGCTTCATCTGTGGTGGAAATGTGGGAGGTTGGGCTGTGGCACCCTAGCAGTACCAGCTGAACTCGGCTGAGTCCCTGGTTAGGCTGGAGGAACGTAGAGAGTAGAGGTCCCCTTTTTGTTTTGTTTCTTGTTTGTTGTCGGCTACCCCCCAAAATTGGGGGAAGTGCCTTTGGTATATGTAATGATGATTACTTCTAGATTGTAGTAACGATACACTACGGCAACCTGTCTTCAATATTATCTGTAGTTATATTGGATGTGTACATCATTTGTCCTTTGCTAAATGGAAGAGATGGTAAAACTAAATACTGAAGCTTTTGGGGTTTAAGATATTGTACTGGTGTACTCTGAAATTTCTGCTATTAAAACCATTTGTAATATTTTCAATTACTGTGTATGTTACATATATACAGTATACTGTATACTGTATATATTTATTTCTCAACATTGATGCTCTGTCTAGTTGGGTGCTGGGTCTTATAAACCTTTTATTTCAAGTGCTTATTAGAGCAAGTTGCATTTTCTTTATATGGCAAAGAAAAATTTCAAGGGTGATGTGGTACCGACCTGAAGCCCATTGCGTTGGTATCTGTGGAGATTCTTCTGTGTATGTTGTACTAGGTGTGGATAGAATTTCTAGGATTGATCTGTTTGCATTCTGATGTAAACTTGAGCTACTCTTTCATTGAAGTCTATTTAACCTTTAAAAATAGAGAGGATAGATTGTCTGATATCACGTCAACTCCATGAGCATATGTTATTGTTCCTGTGTACCCTGTTATTCCTGCCCTTAATAAAGTTACTGGATGACACTGGGATAAAATAGAGAGAAGGCCAAAAATAACTGAGTTTGTCAGTTGTATGTATCCATTCGGAAGTTAAGGAAAGGATATTAGAGGACAAGATTGAATTTCTTGGAGCCTTGGACAATTTGATCTGCTTAATGATGTAGGGTTTTTAAGGTCTATTAGCTTATTTTAAGCTGTGAAACCGGTGTGGAATAAAGGCGAGATGAGTAGCAGAGAGGACTATGTTTTATTGGGATACTTTTGAAAAGTGTTTTTTGTAAGCAAAACCATACCTGAGGGAGTATTATTGTTATTACAGTATTATTATACGTTACAAAGATAATTATGATCATAATAAGACCACTGAGTTCCATGACTTGTTATTAAATGAGAGGTGAATGTAGATAAGTTAAACAGACAAGTAAGGAGAGATCAGAGGTAATGGATGGAAAATGAAAGCTAGGAAGCAATGCAGCTGTTGCCAAAAGGGGTACTCCAAAGGATGTTTAGTTCAGTTTTTTATGATGTATTGCCAATTTTTTGGGGTAAGCTGAAATCATCCATATACATCATAAGGTATTTACATTTGAAGCCATAAGTTACAACTGTAGAAAATATCACTTAGTACAATAATCTCCCCGAAAAACAACAGATGAAAATTAATAGCCTAGTACAATTAATGTTTACCAATGTTTAACCTTTGATATGCCTAATGTAATCTATTAAGTAATGTAGGAAATATTTTCATATATTGTGAGAGTTCAGCAAACAAGGAAAAAAAAGGGTATAATCTGTGCAAAACAGCAAATTTCTGTGTTCTCGTCTTAATTAAGCTAGAACTCATAATAATAGAAATCATAATTCCTAAAACAGCCATAACAAGTCAGAGAATGTGGAACGAAGTCTGGGCTGCCATGAAAAATTTATCACCAAAGGTCATGTACAAATTGTTGAAAGAAACAAGAAAACTCTTGAATTACTGTGTTCACAGATAAAATTACACCGAGTTTTGCATAGCAAAACAGTGAAGACGAAGTTTGGGTTGGTTTGAATTTCCTGGGTTAATTACTACAGTCCATTTCTTTTAGCGAGGCAGATTTACACCGACTCGCAGCGGTGCCCTTTTAGCTCGGAAAAGTTTCCTGATCGCTGATTGGTTAGAATTATCTCGTCCAACCAATCAGCGATCAGGAAACTTTTCCGACCTAAAAGGGCACCGCTGCGAGTCGGTGCAAATCTGCATCGCTAAAAGAAATAGACTATAGTAGTCTGAACATATGAAATGTAAGCTTAATGCAGCAAAATGCTCACAGCGGTAAGAAGTAGGGAGATAGGAAAATATTGTACTGTACCAAATAGATTACTCAAGGTGAAGAAAATTAAAAAAAAAGTTTAATGTTTAATCAAATGGTGATGCATTCTTTTCATAGTAATGGAAGTTTTTTTTTTCCCTTTAATGTCCTTTTATAAAATTCACAAGTTCTGGGATATGAAAATTTTCTCTTTGAAAAATGTTGGTATTTTTATTATGTAGTACTGTATTATATAATTTTACAGAATATGCTTGTTGAAAGTTAAAGCATAGTGTGAGGAAATATAAGCGATTTACAGATTCCAAAGGTTCTGAAAACTGGCCATCTGTTTGTGGATGAAAAGTTGGAAGTATGTATGAATGTATGAGACAACAGTTACAACTTCTATAATTGACAAACATATACATTCTCTAGACCTTGTGTAATCAGCAAACATATAGCTTAAATATGTCCCCTAGATAAGCCTAGCAAAGTTTTCCGATAAGTTTGGAAGAGAGAGGAAGGGAGGATGCCGTGTAGTCTCTCTCTCTCTCTCTCTCTCTCTCTCTCTCTCTCTCTCTCTCTCTCTCTCTCTCTCTCTCTCTCTCAGTAATAAAATATTTCTTGCCTTTATGAAGTGTTTAGGACAAATGCTTACTGTTTTACATTTCCTTGACTCGTGATTGAAAGTTGAGCATACTGCATGAGAACTAAAATAGTTTTAGAAATATACTCATTATATTTTTGGATATTGAGGACAGAAGTCCAACCAGTATGTGACTAAGAAGTTATGTTTCAAGATGTTTTTATATAAAGATTTTTAGATCATTATTAAGTCAGTCATGAAATATGAAATCCATAATATTGTCTCATCCAACAAATACTACGTGTACCATAGCATATCATTTCTGATCACACTCAAATATTCATCCTAATTTTGGAGTTTTATCTATGTTGACATACTGTGCAAAAGTCAATTGTAAACTTATAATTAACCCTGGATAGGTACGGTCCTCGGACACCCCTTTAAGGGTATACTCGGACGCGAACGACCCCGACGCCAAAAAAAATTCTTGAAAAATCAGTTTTTGCAGTAACCTCCTTTTTTCTTTTGCCAAAAAAAACTTCAATGAATGCTTAAAACAACTGTAAAGATAAATACTACTCATCTGCAGAAAAACTATTTATTATAAATATTTTAAAAAATTAAGTAGAAAAAAAAGACCTGACATAAAAATTCATAAAAAAAAAGTTTATACATATATACACAAATCCTTTTAGGAATTGATTCTTGAATGTTTAGGACACATCTTGATGTATTTTGGATGAAGTCAGACCCATGGAGGTGAAGATCTGAAATGAGAAAAAAAGGGTAACTTTTTTTGGCCAAAAAAAATTGTCCAAATTTCATGAATTTTTTTGGGTACCCAAATGAAATAGGAAGTGGCTAATTTTTTTAGGGAATAAACATATGTTATCCTAAAATAGAAATATGTAAAAAAATCTTCATTATTTTGTAAATTACATTTATATCAGGGGCCATATCTAAAGGTAATTTTTTGAGTACTTGGAAATTTCGTAAAAAAATACATATATTTAATATATAATATGATATTTATGCAGGTAAAAATATACCAAAATATCACAAATTCTATAGGGAACAAGAATATATATAGATAGGGCAGCTTACGCTTCGGATATGTCCACAAAATGGCCGCCAACCACACTGACTCAGACTCCCTAATCTGCCACTTGAAATGTAGGAAGGGTATGTCAATTTCAAGGTGTTATTTACTAATCTAATTATTATTGGATATGCATAAAAATTGTATGGTGGGTTGCTGGATAATTGTCGATTATTTTACGACTATAAAATTAAAATTCTGACCCAAAAAATTTTTTTTGAAGGGAAATAAAATCGAAAAAAAAAAAATGTAAAACAATATTTTAGCTAAAAAAATTTGATGATATTCAATCAAAAAAAAAGTAAACAAAATTTTCCGACAAATAAACATCTAGAGGAATCATTACTCTGTGATAGTTCCTTAGTACGTAGTAATTTTGAAAGAATTGGGAAAAAACGAAAAAATGGCAATCACCGGAAAATCGAACACATACCTATATATACGCCATATCTGGCTAAAAAAAAGATAGGCATGGGTAGCCAGATCATCTAGAAACACTTTCCAACACTATAAAAATATAAGTTTTGCGACACTACTTGCCAATTCCTTACGGTAACATGACTAAGCAAAAAAATGCAAAACAAATAAAAAGGGGCACTCGTGGAAAAATGGCCATTCTAATATACGGCATTTCAGAAAAAAAAAATTTCAGCCACGTGCTAGGCAAACCATCAAGGCATATTTTCCGACAAATAAACATATAAATGAAATATTACTCTGTGATAGTTCCTTAGTACGTAGTAATTTTGAAAGAAATGGGAAAAAACGAAAAAATGGCAATCACAGGAAAATCGAACACATACTTATATATACGCCATATCTGGCTAAAAAAAAAATAGGCATGGGTAGCCAGATCATCTAGAAAAACTTTCCAATACTATAAAAATATAAGTTTTGCGACACTACTTGCCAATTCCTTACGGTAACATGACTAAGCAAAAAAATGCAAAACAAATAAAAAGGGGCACTCGCGGAAAAATGCCCAACATTCTAATATACGGCATCTCAGATAAAAAAAAAAGACATGCACGTGTTAGCCCAACCATCAAGGCACACTTTCTAACACATAAACATAAAAAAAAAATCAATAATATACGGCAATTCCTTACTACGTAGTAAATTTTTACAAATATTGAAAAAAAAACCGAAATTGGCAACCGCAGTTAAATACCCAATATACCAATAACTACGTCGTATCTGACAAAAACAAAATCACGCATGGGTAGCCAGATCATCTAGACACACTTTCCAACATTAAAAAAGCAAAAGTTTTACGACACTATTTCGCAATATCTTACGGAAAAATGACTTGGCAAAAAAAATTAAAAAAAATTAAAAAGGGACACTCGCGGTAAAATGCCCGACATTCTAATATACGACATCTCAGATAAAAAAAAAGACATGCACGTGTTAGCCCAACCATCAAGGCACACTTTCTAACACATAAACATGAAAAAAAAATGAATAATATACGGCAATTCCTTACTACGTAGTAATTTTTACAAATATTGAAAAAAAAACAGAAATTGGTAACCGCAGTTAAATACCCAATATACCAATAACTACGTCGTATCTGACAAAAACAAAGTCATGCATGGGTAGCCAGATCATCTAGACACACTTTCCAACACTAAACAAGCAAAAGTTTTAAGACACTATTTGGCAATATCTTACGGAAAAATGACTTGGCAAAAAAATGAAAAAAAATGAAAAAGGGGCACTCGCGGTAAAATGGTCCTCGTGGTGATGAACGACATTTTAACTAAAAAAAAAAACATGCACATGGTAGCCAAACAATCCACCAAGACTTTCCACAACTGATAACCTATACAAGTTGCACCATTCTACGACAATTTCATAATATGTAATAACTTTGATAATTATGCAAACTACCTCAGAAGGGTAAACTCGGACGCGAACGACCCCGACGCGTCTCAGAAATCGGGGAAGGAGTACAGCTACAGCAATGCACATCTGGACACTACTAGAGCGTGTAGGGGAGACACCTCCTGCAGGTCGATCACCCACAAATTCAGTCACAGGGGTGAGTCACGTGAGAAAAACCTGTTTTTTTTTGACGCTCGGGGTCGCAAACGACCCACCGTACCTATCCAGGGTTAAATGTTATCATAGCCTTAGTAGAAGATAGTGTGGCTGTTTTTATAGTTCAATTTCACCATTTCTTTCAAGGTTTTATTCTTTTATTATCCTGATGTGTTTAATTTTCCAAATTGGCTAAAGCTTTGTCATTTGTTCCAAAGTGCACAATTTTATTTCCAGTTTATGTCATCTTGATCAGCAATATTTGCTCATTAAACAATATGCTTCATCATAACTTAGTTGAAATTCATTGTACACACTTGAGTAATAATAACGTCATTTCTACTGAAGATCAAAGCTCTCAAATCAGGCTGCACTATACTTATATGCAAAATAACTTGGACAAATTCATGGATTTTCTTTTGGAAAATTAGAATTTTAAATCAAAATTTTGAATTTGTTTCATTCTCTTAAATTGAAAGATTATAGAATTTGTTAATTTAATCCATTTATAGGGTGGCATATGCTAAGCTCATAGTCATGCAGTATGCTGAACTTCATTTCCAAGTTGAGGTTTTAACTGAAGCAAAGTTGTATGATATACACTATTAACATTTTCTCACAGACAAAACTGTTTCTTTTTCCTTCGGCAAAATTCTTCTGGTTTCTCTGGTTAGATCTCAGAAACATTTATAAAACCACAGTACCTGCTTTAGTCTCTTACATCTGGTGAACCACCTGTCACAAATTATAACTCCAGCTTCCATCAAGATATTAGCTCAGAGTATTTAGTCATATGCTGTGTAACATTTAATCAGTCTTAGTAATTTTTAAAAAAGATAACCTATTTATCTTTCCTGATAATTTTTTACTATAATTTTGTAGGTTTGGATTTATTAACCCTTTTACCCCCAAAGGACGTACTGGTACATTTCACTAAAGCCATCCCTTTACCCCCATGGACGTACCGGTATGTCCTTGCAAGAAAATGCTATAAAATTTTTTTTTTCATATTTTTGATAATTTTTTGAAAAAATTCAGGCATTTTCCAAGAGAATGAGACCAACCTGACCTCTCTATGACAAAAATTAAGGCTGTTAGAGCAATTTAAAAAAAATATACTGCAAAATGTGGTGGGGAAAAAAATAACCCCCTGGGGGTTAAGGGTTGGAAATTTCCAAATAGCCTGGTGGTTAAAGAGTTAATCAGTCTTAGTAATTTTTAAAAATAATAACCTATTTATCTTTCATGATCATTTTTTACTATAATTTTGTAGGTTTGGATTTATTAATTCACGCTATTGTGCCATAAGGAACATAAGGAAAATAAGCTCTTAATATGTCATATCTGATTATAGCCATCTAGATCACATTAATTTTGTATAGTACGAGTCACTTTGTTACCCCTGTCAAGGAGGTTATAAAATAGTCATTATTTTACTTATTCATTTGTCTGTTTGTCTGTCTGTGGACAGGATTATGTCAAAACTGCTCGACGGATTTCGACGAAATTTTCACAACAGATAGATCTTAGGTTATGGACAACCCCATTGAAATTTGCGGATGATGAGGATCAGGATCGTGATTTTGTGTTTCTGTTTGTCTGTGGACAGTATTACGTCAACTCCTCGACGGATTTTGACAAAATTTCCACCTCAAATAGATCTAAATTCATGGACGACTTCATTAAATAATGATGATCTGGATTCTGTGTCTAAATTACGTTAAAACTACTCAACAGATTTTGACAAGATTTTTACCACAGATAGATCTTTGGTTATAGACGATTCCGTTAAGTTTTGGTGATGACCTCAATCTGGATTCTATATCTGGATTTGCATTTTCGCTATTTTAAAGATAACGTCAAAACAAATTGCCTGATTTTGACGAAATTTACACCACAGATAGATCATAGGTCATGGACAACTCCATTAACTTTTTTGGAATTAATCCGGATATTAGATCCAAATTTACATTTTTTTGTCTGCCTCTCTCTGAAGACAGGATTATATCAAAATTACATGACAGATTCTAACAAAATTTTCACCACAAATAGATCTTAGCTCATGGATGACCTCATTAAATTTTGGAGATAATCCGGATCAGGATTCAAGCTCCGGATTTACATTTTTGTCATTTTAAAGATAACGTCAAATCAAATTGACGGATTTCGACGAAATTTCCACCACAGATAGATCTTAGGCCATAGACGACTTCAATAACCTTTGGCAGAGGTTAGAAAACTCTGATTGCTCTTGTTTACTTATATAATCGCAATTTGATGTTTCTCAGATTATTTAATTTCCCAAAGGTGGATTTCACTGGAAAGAGTTCATAAACAGCACAAGCTATTTAACAGGGTCTACGTTGATTTTATTTCTCTCTCTATCAGTCAAATAGCTTTCAATTTCAGTTCAATTATTAACCCTTTTATTCCCAAAGGACGTACTGGTATGTTTCGCAAAACTCATCCCCCCATGGACATACCGGTACATCCTTGCAAAAAACTGCTATTTGCAATTTTTTTTTTTGCATATTTTTGATAATTTTTTGAGAAAATTCAGGCATTTTCCAAGAGAATGAGACCAACCTGACCTCTCTATGATGAAAATTAAGGCTGTTGGAGCAATTTAAAAAAAAATATACTGCAAAATGTGCTTGAAAAAAAATAACCCCTGGGGGTTAAGGGTTGGAAAGTTCCAAATAGCCTGGGGGTAAAAGGGTTGAGCCTTTGTTGTCATTATTAGGAAAGCTTTCTTTAATGCTTTTCTCTGACTTTCATTTGGGTAACCATTTGTTACTTTAGGCTTGTACTTGGTACAATACTTTATAGACCTTATGGCTTTGCATTTTTGATTTGTGCAACGTTTTTTTAGACTACAATATTTATATGAATTATGCAAATCTAGATTTATTAATTCAACATTTATACAGCCAGTGTTCCTCAGGGAACCATACTTTTTTTTTACCTTCTGTATACTGTAGTAGTTTTTACTGTAGTTTTTTTTTTATTTTTCATATACTCTAGTAGATTTTATACTGTAGTAGTTTTATATTTTCTTTATACCGTAGTAGTTTTTTTATTTTTTATGTACTGTACTGTAGTAGTTTATTTTTTACTTTCTGTGTACTGTAGTAGTTTTTTATTTTTTATATACTGTAGTAGTTTCACTGTGTAATTGAGGAAATTTTTACTTTCTATACACTGTAGTAGTTTTTTATTTTTTCATCTACTGTAGTAGTTTTTTATTTTTTATTTACTGTAGTATTTTTTTACTTCTCATATGCTTTAGTAGAATCTAATCTAATTTGATATTTTACCCTAGCTGTCTGGACTTCGTATTAGCTTTCTTTAGTCATTTCTGTTGAATTTTACTCTTACGTTGGTGAGCGTAAGATATATCCCGGGCAGATACTGATGCTGAAATGCGTGAATTTTGTTCAAGGTGCACATACAGGAATTACACTCAAGTCTCTGCTCAAGGTTCAGTTGTGCTGGTATTACTGCAGTAAGTCTTGGAGCATTAGTGTTAATAAGAAACTTTGAGCTGTCAGCATACTTCCCAACATCATCATTTTTATTATTATTATTTATTATTATTATTATTATTATTATTATTATTATTATTATTATTATTATTATTATTATTAGCAGCAGCTAAGCTACAACTCTTGTTGGCAAAGCGAGATGCTAAGAGGCCAAGGGCTCCAACATGGAAAAATAGCCCAGTGGGGAAAGGAAATAAATAAATAAATGATGTAAGAAGTAAAGAACAATTAAAATAAAATATTTGTATAGTTGCAGAGCTGTTTTCCTCTTAACACTATTTGCTTCCCCATTTCGTCCTTCCTTGACAAAATACTCCTCCTCTCCACCACCTAGTTCCATTGATTCCTGTTTCTTTCCTGGGGAGAGGGAGATCTCTTATGGGGAATTTTAACAAAATCATGCACATTTCCTCTTTCCAATTCATGATAACACTAGTCCTTCCTACAACCTCTGCTCATGTGGGTGTTTGTTTTTTCTGCTACTACTGATGCCTATAAACTTTGATCCTTTTCCTGTTTTCTAAATTACTATTTCTTGTTCAAACTAATTTTTTTCCCCAAATTTTGTTTCTTCCTTGTCTAATTCTTCCACTGTCCAAGTTGAGTCTGGCCAGTAGGAGTTAGCTATTGTTTCTCCCTTGTCTTATTCTTCCACTGTCCAAGTTGGGTCTGGCCAGTAGGAGTTAGCTATTGTTTCTCCCTTGTCTTATTCTTCCACTGTCCAAGTTGGGTCTGGCCAGTAGGAGTTGGGCATTGTTTCTCCCTTGTCTTATTCTTCCACTGTCCAAGTTGGGTCTGGCCAGTAGGAGTTGGGCATTGTTTCGCCCTCGTCTAATTCTTCCACTGTCCAAGTTGGGTCTGGCCAGTAGGAGTTGGGCATTGTTTCGCCCTCGTCTAATTCTTCCACTGTCCAAGTTGGGTCTGGCCAGTAGGAGTTGGGCATTGTTTCGCCCTCGTCTAATTCTTCCACTGTCCAAGTTGGGTCTGGCCAGTAGGAGTTGGGCATTGTTTGGCCCTCGTCTAATTCTTCCACTGTCCAAGTTGGGTCTGGCCAGTAGGAGTTGGGCATTGTTTGGCCCTCGTCTAATTCTTCCACTGTCCAAGTTGGGTCTGGCCAGTAGGAGTTGGGCATTGTTTGGCCCTCGTCTAATTCTTCCACTGTCCAAGGTGGGTCTGGCCAGTAGGAGTTGGGCATTGTTTGGCCCTCGTCTTATTCTTCCACTGTCCAAGGTGGGTCTGGCCAGTAGGAGTTGGGCATTGTTTGGCCCTCGTCTTATTCTTCCACTGTCCAAGGTGGGTCTGGCCAGTAGGAGTTGGGCATTGTTTGGCCCTCGTCTTATTCTTCCACTGTCCAAGGTGGGTCTGGCCAGTAGGAGTTGGGCATTGTTTGGCCCTCGTCTAATTCTTCCACTGTCCAAGGTGGGTCTGGCCAGTAGGAGTTGGGCATTGTTTGGCCCTCGTCTAATTCTTCCACTGTCCAAGGTGGGTCTGGCCAGTAGGAGTTGGGCATTGTTTGGCCCTCGTCTAATTCTTCCACTGTCCAAGGTGGGTCTGGCCAGTAGGAGTTGGGCATTGTTTGGCCCTCGTCTTATTCTTCCACTGTCCAAGGTGGGTCTGGCCAGTAGGAGTTGGGCATTGTTTGGCCCTCGTCTTATTCTTCCACTGTCCAAGGTGGGTCTGGCCAGTAGGAGTTGGGCATTGTTTGGCCCTCGTCTTATTCTTCCACTGTCCAAGGTGGGTCTGGCCAGTAGGAGTTGGGCATTGTTTGGCCCTCGTCTTATTCTTCCACTGTCCAAGGTGGGTCTGGCCAGTAGGAGTTGGGCATTGTTTGGCCCTCGTCTTATTCTTCCACTGTCCAAGGTGGGTCTGGCCAGTAGGAGTTGGGCATTGTTTGGCCCTCGTCTTATTCTTCCACTGTCCAAGGTGGGTCTGGCCAGTAGGAGTTGGGCATTGTTTGGCCCTCGTCTTATTCTTCCACTGTCCAAGGTGGGTCTGGCCAGTAGGAGTTGGGCATTGTTTGGCCCTCGTCTTATTCTTCCACTGTCCAAGGTGGGTCTGGCCAGTAGGAGTTGGGCATTGTTTGGCCCTCGTCTTATTCTTCCACTGTCCAAGGTGGGTCTGGCCAGTAGGAGTTGGGCATTGTTTGGCCCTCGTCTTATTCTTCCACTGTCCAAGGTGGGTCTGGCCAGTAGGAGTTGGGCATTGTTTGGCCCTCGTCTTATTCTTCCACTGTCCAAGGTGGGTCTGGCCAGTAGGAGTTGGGCATTGTTTGGCCCTCGTCTTATTCTTCCACTGTCCAAGGTGGGTCTGGCCAGTAGGAGTTGGGCATTGTTTGGCCCTCGTCTTATTCTTCCACTGTCCAAGGTGGGTCTGGCCAGTAGGAGTTGGGCATTGTTTGGCCCTCGTCTTATTCTTCCACTGTCCAAGGTGGGTCTGGCCAGTAGGAGTTGGGCATTGTTTGGCCCTCGTCTTATTCTTCCACTGTCCAAGGTGGGTCTGGCCAGTAGGAGTTGGGCATTGTTTGGCCCTCGTCTTATTCTTCCACTGTCCAAGGTGGGTCTGGCCAGTAGGAGTTGGGCATAGTTTGGCCCTCGTCTTATTCTTCCACTGTCCAAGGTGGGTCTGGCCAGTAGGAGTTGGGCATTGTTTGGCCCTCGTCTAATTCTTCCACTGTCCAAGGTGGGTCTGGCCAGTAGGAGTTGGGCATTGTTTGGCCCTCGTCTAATTCTTCCACTGTCCAAGGTGGGTCTGGCCAGTAGGAGTTGGGCATTGTTTGGCCCTCGTCTTATTCTTCCACTGTCCAAGGTGGGTCTGGCCAGTAGGAGTTGGGCATTGTTTGGCCCTCGTCTTATTCTTCCACTGTCCAAGGTGGGTCTGGCCAGTAGGAGTTGGGCATTGTTTGGCCCTCGTCTTATTCTTCCACTGTCCAAGGTGGGTCTGGCCAGTAGGAGTTGGGCATTGTTTGGCCCTCGTCTTATTCTTCCACTGTCCAAGGTGGGTCTGGCCAGTAGGAGTTGGGCATTGTTTGGCCCTCGTCTTATTCTTCCACTGTCCAAGGTGGGTCTGGCCAGTAGGAGTTGGGCATTGTTTGGCCCTCGTCTTATTCTTCCACTGTCCAAGGTGGGTCTGGCCAGTAGGAGTTGGGCATTGTTTGGCCCTCGTCTTATTCTTCCACTGTCCAAGGTGGGTCTGGCCAGTAGGAGTTGGGCATTGTTTGGCCCTCGTCTTATTCTTCCACTGTCCAAGGTGGGTCTGGCCAGTAGGAGTTGGGCATTGTTTGGCCCTCGTCTTATTCTTCCACTGTCCAAGGTGGGTCTGGCCAGTAGGAGTTGGGCATTGTTTGGCCCTCGTCTTATTCTTCCACTGTCCAAGGTGGGTCTGGCCAGTAGGAGTTGGGCATTGTTTGGCCCTCGTCTTATTCTTCCACTGTCCAAGGTGGGTCTGGCCAGTAGGAGTTGGGCATTGTTTGGCCCTCGTCTTATTCTTCCACTGTCCAAGGTGGGTCTGGCCAGTAGGAGTTGGGCATTGTTTGGCCCTCGTCTTATTCTTCCACTGTCCAAGGTGGGTCTGGCCAGTAGGAGTTGGGCATTGTTTGGCCCTCGTCTTATTCTTCCACTGTCCAAGGTGGGTCTGGCCAGTAGGAGTTGGGCATTGTTTGGCCCTCGTCTTATTCTTCCACTGTCCAAGGTGGGTCTGGCCAGTAGGAGTTGGGCATTGTTTGGCCCTCGTCTTATTCTTCCACTGTCCAAGGTGGGTCTGGCCAGTAGGAGTTGGGCATTGTTTGGCCCTCGTCTAATTCTTCCACTGTCCAAGGTGGGTCTGGCCAGTAGGAGTTGGGCATTGTTTGGCCCTCGTCTTATTCTTCCACTGTCCAAGTTGGGTCTGGCCAGTAGGAGTTGGGCATTGTTTGGCCCTCGTCTAATTCTTCCACTGTCCAAGTTGGGTCTGGCCAGTAGGAGTTGGGCATTGTTTGGCCCTCGTCTTATTCTTCCACTGTCCAAGTTGGGTCTGGCCAGTAGGAGTTGGGCATTGTTTGGCCCTCGTCTTATTCTTCCACTGTCCAAGTTGGGTCTGGCCAGTAGGAGTTGGGCATTGTTTGGCCCTCGTCTTATTCTTCCACTGTCCAAGTTGGGTCTGGCCAGTAGGAGTTGGGCATTGTTTGGCCCTCGTCTTATTCTTCCACTGTCCAAGTTGGGTCTGGCCAGTAGGAGTTGGGCATAGTTTGGCCCTCGTCTTATTCTTCCACTGTCCAAGTTGGGTCTGGCCAGTAGGAGTTGGGCATTGTTTGGCCCTCGTCTTATTCTTCCACTGTCCAAGTTGGGTCTGGCCAGTAGGAGTTGGGCATAGTTTGGCCCTCGTCTTATTCTTCCACTGTCCAAGTTGGGTCTGGCCAGTAGGAGTTGGGCATAGTTTGGCCCTCGTCTAATTCTTCCACTGTCCAAGTTGGGTCTGGCCAGTAGGAGTTGGGCATAGTTTGGCCCTCGTCTTATTCTTCCACTGTCCAAGTTGGGTCTGGCCAGTAGGAGTTGGGCATTGTTTGGCCCTCGTCTTATTCTTCCACTGTCCAAGTTGGGTCTGGCCAGTAGGAGTTGGGCATAGTTTGGCCCTCGTCTTATTCTTCCACTGTCCAAGTTGGGTCTGGCCAGTAGGAGTTGGGCATAGTTTGGCCCTCGTCTTATTCTTCCACTGTCCAAGTTGGGTCTGGCCAGTAGGAGTTGGGCATAGTTTGGCCCTCGTCTTATTCTTCCACTGTCCAAGTTGGGTCTGGCCAGTAGGAGTTGGGCATTGTTTGGCCCTCGTCTTATTCTTCCACTGTCCAAGTTGGGTCTGGCCAGTAGGAGTTGGGCATAGTTTGGCCCTCGTCTTATTCTTCCACTGTCCAAGTTGGGTCTGGCCAGTAGGAGTTGGGCATAGTTTGGCCCTCGTCTTATTCTTCCACTGTCCAAGTTGGGTCTGGCCAGTAGGAGTTGGGCATTGTTTGGCCCTCGTCTAATTCTTCCACTGTCCAAGTTGGGTCTGGCCAGTAGGAGTTGGGCATTGTTTGGCCCTCGTCTTATTCTTCCACTGTCCAAGTTGGGTCTGGCCAGTAGGAGTTGGGCATAGTTTGGCCCTCGTCTTATTCTTCCACTGTCCAAGTTGGGTCTGGCCAGTAGGAGTTGGGCATTGTTTGGCCCTCGTCTTATTCTTCCACTGTCCAAGTTGGGTCTGGCCAGTAGGAGTTGGGCATTGTTTGGCCCTCGTCTTATTCTTCCACTGTCCAAGTTGGGTCTGGCCAGTAGGAGTTGGGCATTGTTTGGCCCTCGTCTTATTCTTCCACTGTCCAAGTTGGGTCTGGCCAGTAGGAGTTGGGCATAGTTTGGCCCTCGTCTTATTCTTCCACTGTCCAAGTTGGGTCTGGCCAGTAGGAGTTGGGCATAGTTTGGCCCTCGTCTTATTCTTCCACTGTCCAAGTTGGGTCTGGCCAGTAGGAGTTGGGCATAGTTTGGCCCTCGTCTTATTCTTCCACTGTCCAAGTTGGGTCTGGCCAGTAGGAGTTGGGCATTGTTTGGCCCTCGTCTTATTCTTCCACTGTCCAAGTTGGGTCTGGCCAGTAGGAGTTGGGCATTGTTTGGCCCTCGTCTTATTCTTCCACTGTCCAAGTTGGGTCTGGCCAGTAGGAGTTGGGCATTGTTTGGCCCTCGTCTTATTCTTCCACTGTCCAAGTTGGGTCTGGCCAGTAGGAGTTGGGCATTGTTTGGCCCTCGTCTAATTCTTCCACTGTCCAAGTTGGGTCTGGCCAGTAGGAGTTGGGCATTGTTTGGCCCTCGTCTAATTCTTCCACTGTCCAAGGTGGGTCTGGCCAGTAGGAGTTGGGCATTGTTTGGCCCTCGTCTAATTCTTCCACTGTCCAAGGTGGGTCTGGCCAGTAGGAGTTGGGCATTGTTTGGCCCTCGTCTTATTCTTCCACTGTCCAAGGTGGGTCTGGCCAGTAGGAGTTGGGCATTGTTTGGCCCTCGTCTTATTCTTCCACTGTCCAAGGTGGGTCTGGCCAGTAGGAGTTGGGCATTGTTTGGCCCTCGTCTTATTCTTCCACTGTCCAAGTTGGGTCTGGCCAGTAGGAGTTGGGCATTGTTTGGCCCTCGTCTAATTCTTCCACTGTCCAAGGTGGGTCTGGCCAGTAGGAGTTGGGCATTGTTTGGCCCTCGTCTAATTCTTCCACTGTCCAAGGTGGGTCTGGCCAGTAGGAGTTGGGCATTGTTTGGCCCTCGTCTTATTCTTCCACTGTCCAAGGTGGGTCTGGCCAGTAGGAGTTGGGCATTGTTTGGCCCTCGTCTTATTCTTCCACTGTCCAAGGTGGGTCTGGCCAGTAGGAGTTGGGCATTGTTTGGCCCTCGTCTTATTCTTCCACTGTCCAAGGTGGGTCTGGCCAGTAGGAGTTGGGCATTGTTTGGCCCTCGTCTAATTCTTCCACTGTCCAAGGTGGGTCTGGCCAGTAGGAGTTGGGCATTGTTTGGCCCTCGTCTTATTCTTCCACTGTCCAAGTTGGGTCTGGCCAGTAGGAGTTGGGCATAGTTTCGCCCTCGTCTTATTCTTCCACTGTCCAAGTTGGGTCTGGCCAGTAGGAGTTGGGCATTGTTTCGCCCTCGTCTTATTCTTCCACTGTCCAAGTTGGGTCTGGCCAGTAGGAGTTGGGCATTGTTTGGCCCTCGTCTAATTCTTCCACTGTCCAAGTTGGGTCTGGCCAGTAGGAGTTGGGCATTGTTTGGCCCTCGTCTAATTCTTCCACTGTCCAAGTTGGGTCTGGCCAGTAGGAGTTGGGCATTGTTTGGCCCTCGTCTAATTCTTCCACTGTCCAAGTTGGGTCTGGCCAGTAGGAGTTGGGCATTGTTTGGCCCTCGTCTAATTCTTCCACTGTCCAAGTTGGGTCTGGCCAGTAGGAGTTGGGCATTGTTTGGCCCTCGTCTAATTCTTCCACTGTCCAAGTTGGGTCTGGCCAGTAGGAGTTGGGCATTGTTTGGCCCTCGTCTAATTCTTCCACTGTCCAAGTTGGGTCTGGCCAGTAGGAGTTGGGCATTGTTTGGCCCTCGTCTAATTCTTCCACTGTCCAAGTTGGGTCTGGCCAGTAGGAGTTGGGCATTGTTTGGCCCTCGTCTAATTCTTCCACTGTCCAAGTTGGGTCTGGCCAGTAGGAGTTGGGCATTGTTTGGCCCTCGTCTTATTCTTCCACTGTCCAAGTTGGGTCTGGCCAGTAGGAGTTGGGCATTGTTTGGCCCTCGTCTTATTCTTCCACTGTCCAAGGTGGGTCTGGCCAGTAGGAGTTGGGCATTGTTTGGCCCTCGTCTTATTCTTCCACTGTCCAAGTTGGGTCTGGCCAGTAGGAGTTGGGCATTGTTTGGCCCTCGTCTAATTCTTCCACTGTCCAAGTTGGGTCTGGCCAGTAGGAGTTGGGCATTGTTTGGCCCTCGTCTTATTCTTCCACTGTCCAAGTTGGGTCTGGCCAGTAGGAGTTGGGCATTGTTTCGCCCTCGTCTTATTCTCCCACTGTCCAAGTTGGGTCTGGCCAGTAGGAGTTAGGCATTGTTTCGCCCTTGTCTAATTCTTCCACTGTCCAAGTTGAGTCTGGCCAGTAGGAGATGGTCCAATACCTACCCTAGTAACTGTTCCTTTGGCAAGAAACATCATCTTTGTTATGTTTCTGTTTTAAAATTATGTTCTTTTCTGTATCAAGTCTCTTGTTGATACATGAAAATAACACTATAATTTGAATTGCATTTACCAGAGTGCGCTAAGTATGAAACTATTCCTCCTTTTGAGTGCCAATTCAGGTTAGGGATAGACATCTCTTAGCCTGTTTGGTTCCCTCTTAGATTATAACCTTATTTAAATTATTTGTTAATTAAAAAAAGAAAAACTGCTATTAGTTGGATCCCCTATGAAAATTTCTGGGCTATATTAATAATAATTATTATTTTTATTGTTTCTGTGTAGTTTAACCCTGGATAGGTACGGTGGGTCGTTTGCGACCCCGAGCGTCAAAAAAAAACAGGTTTTTCTCACGTGACTCACCCCTGTGACTGAATTTGTGGGTGATCGACCTGCAGGAGGTGTCTCCCCTACACGCTCTAGTAGTGTCCAGATGTGCATTGCTGTAGCTGTACTCCTTCCCCGATTTCTGAGACGCGTCGGGGTCGTTCGCGTCCGAGTTTACCCTTCTGAGGTAGTTTGCATAATTATCAAAGTTATTACGTATTATGAAATTGTCGTAGAATGGTGCAACTTGTATAGGTTATCAGTTGTGGAAAGTCTTGGTGGATTGTTTGGCTACCATGTGCATGTTTTTTTTTTTAGTTAAAATGTCGTTCATCACCACGAGGACCATTTTACCGCGAGTGCCCCTTTTTAATTTTTTTTCATTTTTTTGCCAAGTCATTTTTCCGTAAGATATTGCCAAATAGTGTCGTAAAACTTTTGCTTGTTTAGTGTTGGAAAGTGTGTCTAGATGATCTGGCTACCCATGCATGACTTTGTTTTGGTCAGATACGACGTAGTTATTGGTATATTGGGTATTTAACTGCGGTTACCAATTTCTGTTTTTTTTCAATATTTGTAAAAATTACTACGTAGTAAGGAATTGCCGTATATTATTCATTTTTTTTTTCATGTTTATGTGTTAGAAAGTGTGCCTTGATGGTTGGGCTAACACGTGCATGTCTTTTTTTTTATCTGAGATCTCGTATATTAGAATGTCGGGCATTTTACCGCGAGTGTCCCTTTTTAATTTTTTTTAATTTTTTTGCCAAGTCATTTTTCCGTAAGATATTGCGTAATAGTGTCGTAAAACTTTTGCTTTTTTAGTGTTGGAAAGTGTGTCTAGATGATCTGGCTACCCATGCGTGATTTTGTTTTTGTCAGATACGACGTAGTTATTGGTATATTGGGTATTTAACTGCGGTTGCCAATTTCTGTTTTTTTTTCAATATTTGTAAAAATTACTACGTAGTAAGGAATTGCCGTATATTATTGATTTTTTTTTCATGTTTATGTGTTAGAAAGTGTACCTTGATGGTTGGGCTAACACGTGCATGTCTTTTTTTTTATCTGAGATGCCGTATATTAGAATGTTGGGCATTTTTCCGCGAGTGCCCCTTTTAATTTGTTTTGCATTTTTTTGCTTAGTCATGTTACCGTAAGGAATTGGCAAGTAGTGTCGCAAAACTTATATTTTTATAGTGTTGGAAAGTGTTTCTAGATGATCTGGCTACCCATGCCTATTTTTTTTTTTAGCCAGATATGGCGTATATATAAGTATGTGTTCGATTTTCCTGTGATTGCCATTTTTTCGTTTTTTCCCATTTCTTTCAAAATTACTACGTACTAAGGAACTATCACAGAGTAATATTTCATTTATATGTTTATTTGTCGGAAAATATGCCTTGATGGTTTGCCTAGCACGTGGCTGAAATTTTTTTTTCTGAAATGCCGTATATTAGAATGGCCATTTTTCCACGAGTGCCCCTTTTTATTTGTTTTGCATTTTTTTGCTTAGTCATGTTACCGTAAGGAATTGGCAAGTAGTGTCGCAAAACTTATATTTTTATAGTGTTGGAAAGTGTTTCTAGATGATCTGGCTACCCATGCCTATCTTTTTTTTAGCCAGATATGGCGTATATATAGGTATGTGTTCGATTTTCCGGTGATTGCCATTTTTTCGTTTTTTCCCAATTCTTTCAAAATTACTACGTACTAAGGAACTATCACAGAGTAATGATTCCTCTAGATGTTTATTTGTCGGAAAATTTTGTTTACTTTTTTTTTGATTGAATATCATCAAATTTTTTTTAGCTAAAATATTGTTTTACATTTTTTTTTTTTTCGATTTTATTTCCCTTCAAAAAAAATTTTTTGGGTCAGAATTTTAATTTTATAGTCGTAAAAATAATCGACAATTATCCAGCAACCCACCATACAATTTTTATGCATATCCAATAATAATTAGATTAGTAAATAACACCTTGAAATTGACATACCCTTCCTACATTTCAAGTGGCAGATTAGGGAGTCTGAGTCAGTGTGGTTGGCGGCCATTTTGTGGACATATCCGAAGCGTAAGCTGCCCTATCTATATATATTCTTGTTCCCTATAGAATTTGTGATATTTTGGTATATTTTTACCTGCATAAATATCATATTATATATTAAATATATGTATTTTTCTACGAAATTTCCAAGTACTCAAAAAATTACCTTTAGATATGGCCCCTGATATAAATGTAATTTACAAAATAATGAAGATTTTTTTACATATTTCTATTTTAGGATAACATATGTTTATTCCCTAAAAAAATTAGCCACTTCCTATTTCATTTGGGTACCCAAAAAAATTCATGAAATTTGGACAATTTTTTTTGGCCAAAAAAAGTTACCCATTTTTTCTCATTTCAGACCTTCACCTCCATGGGTCTGACTTCATCCAAAATACATCAAGATGTGTCCTAAACATTCAAGAATCAATTCCTAAAAGGATTTGTGTATATATGTATAAACTTTTTTTTTATGAATTTTTATGTCAGGTCTTTTTTTTTTTCTACTTAATTTTTTAAAATATTTATAATAAATAGTTTTTCTGCAGATGAGTAGTATTTATCTTTACAGTTGTTTTAAGCATTCATTGAAGTTTTTTTTGGCAAAAGAAAAAAGGAGGTTACTGCAAAAACTGATTTTTCAAGAATTTTTTTTGGCGTCGGGGTCGTTCGCGTCCGAGTATACCCTTAAAGGGGTGTCCGAGGACCGTACCTATCCAGGGTTAACAAGGCAACTTATTTCTATTTCTGGAAGACTCATAAGCTTTCCCTGAAGGATTTGTGTTTTACACGAGGTGAAAACAATCTTCAGGCAATGTTGAAAGACACCTGAATTCCAATTGTGTATTATCATGTCATAAAATTAAAGGTCTATAACTGAAATCAATACAACTACTGCATTGACTAAAGGTGTGTATTATTAATAACTTTTAGTACTGTCTACAAAGCAACACTTGAGATCTATAAAGATTTGTCGATGAAACACTTATTGTATGGTGTGTGGTCATGGCCTTCCTTTCTTGGTTCACTAGATGAAAGACAACAGAGCTTTAGTCTTTTTGTAAATGGTTTGTAGATCTGATCGCCGGACACTATGATAATTGGCATAAAGAAAAAGTGATAGCTTTCATTAGTTAAGTTGTTTAGGAATATTGAAGTTTTAAAATATTTATATTTTACACTCCATGGAAAATGGTATGAAATTTTTTTTTTAATTAGTATGCAGATTTTGTATGTTTCTCTTGTACACTAGTGTGTGGATGAGTTTCAACTCCTGTTAACTTTTAGAATTAATGTAGAAACTGTGACACTTTTTTTTCCAAATCTGCCTATTTACTCACAAGTTTGAGGTGTAAGAAAGTCAGTGATTTTCAGGTAAGATTAGAGAATTTCATCTTTAGTCATGGTAGTAACCTAGTCTTTTCATGCAAGAAGTGATCCTTTGTAGTGTGTTCTTAAGGAACAAAATCTTGTCTACCCTCTCCAACTGTCCCTTAAAAGGTGAAACTTATCATCAAAGCCAAGGTGTTTTTCGTCTTTTTATGCAGCCCTTCTCCACTTTTTTTTCCCTTCATAAGCTAGTTATTTACCTTGCACATCACCTAGCCCTCGTCAACCTTGCTGGTGCCTTGTACATGGTCTATAGTTTCTCGAGAGGTCGTACTCGTGTTCAGCAAGAAAGCACTGTAAAACACCATGACCCTTTATCATTCACTGTGACACAAAGTACACAACTAAAGGAAACCTTTGTTGTTATATTAAAATTCTTTTAGATTTGAAGGTAATATGGTAAGAAATTAGCCTATCAGCCTTTAAGATAAATGAAGAGATGAACTTTAGTTTCCATGATATATGTGCTATCTAGCCAGAAGTTTTAGAAATGTGGTATCATTCATACCTAAAAAGAGTTTCTACCTGGCCATGGTTATTTTTTTATCACTTGCACTGTTTTTCTACATAAGAATTTTGTCATCTAGGGTTTCTCTTGTAATCTTTTTATGATAAATCAATTAACATTAACATTTTTAGCTAGCTTGTTCAACTCCTTCAAGTAAGTTTCACAGTGTTTGAAATGTGGACATAGTGTTTCTGAAGCCTGTTCTTGTTTTTGAGAATAACCAACTCATAACCAATTTTGCACTTATGCATGCCATCGCATGCAAAATCACTCCATTATGTTAGGTTGTCTCCTATGTCAGCGAAGGGGTAAAAATGTGTTGTCAATAATGGGTTTGTATTCTCTTTGTTTTCTTCACCTCCTTCCTCCTCACCACAATATAATTAATTGATCTTCTGAATTTGGTTCAGGAATTTTGGTTCTGTAGGATGATAAACATTCAATATTTAGTTTTTTTTCAAAGGCCATGAAATTACCTATTTGATTATACTTCTGAATCTAAAATATGGTACAGGATACTTGGTGCTGTTGGATGATAAACTTGCAATATATAATATACATGTTATTGAAATTTTTGTTCAAAAGGCCGTGAAAATTTCTAGTCTCCTTAAATTATTTTATCAATATAATGGTTAAGTCATTGCTATATGCTTATTTGTGTATGATTTGGCATTCTTATTATTTTTCTGATGTTTTTCAAGATTTGAGGCGTCGGGATGGTGTGTTGGTGGTGTGAAGCGCGAGAGTGCAGCAGCAGCAGCAGCAGCAGCGGCACAATCACCAAGGTGTTGGCTAGATGAGCAGCACCGCGGCCGAACCCCCTCCAGGGGAACCTCCTGGGGGGCAGGCAGGGGACCCAAACACCGGCCCCCAAACATCGGCCACCTCCTCCTCACAGCAAGGTCCTCACTCTGAACACTGGTAAGTTTTTGAGAATGAAATATGACTGTATTGTAATATAATTAACCTGTTTAGTTGCAATGCTCAATTAACCATGAAATAACCAATTTTCTTCCATGCAGTTCTCTAAAGAAAATAATAGTTTTTCTACATTAGCTGTTTTTCTCTGATTTAAGCATAATTTTCTTTCATATAAGATGACAAAAGTTTTGAATGAATGCGTAACTTCTGTTATATTTTGACCTGAAGAAAACCCTGTTCAAATGTTGTTCTACAGTCAGGGTAGCTGGACCTGGTTTTTTCAACTGATCGTTGATTATGCTAGTGGGGAAAAAAGTGCCTTACTCTCCTTCTCAAGTTTATTGACCCTTTTCTTAAGGTTAGATGCTGTGGGGTCCCAAAGTTCTTTCTTGTAGAGGCTAGAACAAGGAATTCAATATGAAATATCATCATCATCTCCTCCTACGCCTATTGATGCAAAGGGCCTCGGGTAGATTTTGCCAGTCATCTCTTATCTTGAGCTTTTAAATCAATACTTCTCCATTCGTTATCTCCTACTTCACGCTTCATAGTCTTCAGCCATGTAGGCGTGGGTCTTCCCTCTCTTCTATTGCCTTGTGGATCCAGCTGAACGTTTGGTGAAGAATAAGGGACAGACTCGATGGTCTGGACTGACCACCAGTACAAAATTGAAACAAATCCTCCGTTCAGTGGATAAATTGTCATCGTAATTCTACAAGAATTAAGGACAACATTATTTTAACCAGGCTGCATATTGTCCAAACACATATAACCCACAGTTATTTAGTGAAGAGTGAGGAAGGGGGACAGGCCTCACTTTGTACTACCTGTCAGGTGACGTAACATTCACTTCAGGGACTGCAGGGCAGATCTTTAAGAGATATGGGGCTGTACAGTAACACTTTTAAATAATTTGATTATTTTATTTAATATTTTTAATCCCTTTTTATTACACTTTTAGCTATACAAAGTAGTGTGATTGATTATATAGGTTGAAATGATACCTAATGGTGCAAGTGTATGCATATGGTTGATTGAATTACAGTATGTCATATAGTGTTGAATGGCCTTTGATGCTCCAGTGCTTAGCCTGCGGCCTAAACTTTATAATCCATCCATAATTTTTTGGGACATTTTACCTAACACAATACATTAATTATACAAGATAGGACTTTATTATAGAGCTAAAGTAAATTTCATATCCAGAGGGTTAAAGAACAAAAAGTTTTTGTACGCTTAGGAATAAATAACAAATCCTTAAAATATTTTTGTTCCAACACGGAGTACTTACCTCGAACTACTTTCTTAGGAGTATCTGGGAGACTCCTCCCAACCGACCAGAATTTTGTGTAGTTTACCCTATTCCCGTTTTCTATGGGGGTCAACCTCAGGCAGAGTGATACGCACCCTGAGGCGACCCGGGGTCGGAGAGCATGCTTGCTTAGGTCGTGCTCCTCAGTAAGTTTCTGGTCGCGATGTGATTACCATCTCGCCGCGCTCTCCTCACCCAGTGCGACCCTTGTGTCTACCACGCGTTACCCACGTGTTCACGTTTCCCACTTGTTCATTCCTTATCCTTTCCTCTGTGTCCCTGTGTCTCTTGGTGTCCTAGTGTTGCGTAATGGAGCATCCTCGCCGTTGCCCTGGGCCTGTGGCCGGAAAATCTTGTGGTGCGTTTCTCTCCAAGCCCGAAGTCGATTCCCACTCCCTGTGTTCGTCATGTAGGGGCAAGGTTTGTTCCCCTACGACCACGTGTCCGGAGTGCGAGCCTTGGACCGAGATTCAGTGGGTCCTCTACGGCACTAAAAAGAAGAAAGCTGCCAAGAGATTGCCCAAGAAGGCCAACGTTTCTTCGTCATTAGTCTCGCCGGATGCCTCGTCGGAACAGGGCTCCCTTCCACCTTCCCCTACCCAGAGTAGGGGACGAGGTAAGTCAGTTGCGGGGAAGCGGCCCATTGCCCTTCCCCAAGAGTCTGAGATGTCTTTGGGGGATGATATTAGTTCAGTTCAGGCATGTGTGGGGCGATGTGTGTGGGGGATGATATTAGTTCAGTTCAGGCATGTGTGGGGCCTGAGGGAGGGGCGGGAGTGTGTTCAAGGAGATACAGGGCCCGTCTCTACGGAAGATCCTTTGTGGGGGAAGACGGGTGCAGCCTCTTCCCCTGCATCCTGGATGTGTGTTTCAGGTGCTTCAGCGACCGGGGGAGACGCCGAGAAGGCAGGCTCATCTAATTCGGACCCCGCCACATGGGATCCACCAAGGATGCCCTTCAGGTCCCCCATGAGGTTAGAGGAGGAGTTTGATGCTTGGTTCGACCGAAAGAAGGTTTCACGGTCCCCCCCCCCCCCCCGGCGCCCTCGTCAATGCTCCCGCCCGTCTTTCTTCAACCCTCGTCGCCAGAGATTCGACGCGTAGTTCCCCCTGCGAATTTGGACGACTCGGGAGATTCGGCGGATTCCCTCTCCTCTTTGTCATCCTCTTCCTCGGATTCGTCTTCGTCGGAGGACGAAGGTCCAAAGTCTTCTAAGAGAAAGCGGGAAAAGTCACGGAAGAAGAAGTCCCGTTCTCGTTCCAGGCACAGCAGGAAGAGATCCAAGACCTCAAAGAAGAAGTCCAAGAAGAGTCGCTCTTCGAATGATAATTGGGTTAGAATTACAGTACCCCGGAGTGAGCAGTTTAAGGCTACCTCAGCCTTGGCCCCTTCCGGTTGGCTCCCTAGAGCCTCATCTTCACCCTTGCGACCCTACTCCTCCAGTAGACCAGATCTCCGTCAGGGGACATCGCATCAAGCCTCCCTAGACTACTCTAAGGCCACGAGGGCTCCCGCTTCTTCAGCCCAACTTAGGGAGGCGCTCCTCCGGACGGGAGACTTGGCGTCATCAGCGGCCACCTCGGCGGTCTTCCGCGAGCACCAGGGGCGCCCTTCATGCTTCAAGGAGCCCACAGCCACGGGGGCCCCCGCAGGACAAGGTAGGCCCATGACGGATACCTTCGTTCTAGCGGATTCGCCCATCCTGCGGGAAGGCCCGTCAGTTACGAGGCAGGAGAAGAAGCTGCTCCCTTCCCGCGCTCCCCCTCCCGCTCTCGACGAGTCTTCTCGAGCGGAGGAGTTGGTAGCGGATGCCTTGGTAGAAGGAGGAGAGTGCTCATCAGATGACATCTCCTCTTATCGAAAGGTCTTGGCCCTCATCAGACGACATCATAGGTTGGATGAGCCCAAGCCCTCGGCGTAACAAGCCTGGCTCTCAGGACTCAGCAGGCTCGTGGACAATCCGGTCCAACAGAGACCTTCCTTGGTGCTCCCTCTAGCACGAGACGTAAAATTAGGGATGGAGCACATAGACAAGTTCTTAGCCAGCCAAGCAGACGCCCCTAGGGGTCAGAGTGCCTTGAAGCTTCTTCCTGGCCTTAAGACACAGAAACGTTTTTACGTCCCGGAAGGACGTCGTGAGGGACCCCGCGCAGTAGAGTCGGCGGTCACCACGTTGAACCAAGAGGCGGCGGAGGACAGGGCATCTTCGGCCCCAGTTTGTTTTTCCCCAACGGAGACCTTGATGATGGAAGACATGGCCCAGGATCTAGTCTACGTGTCTTCTTGGTTAGACTGGTGGGCGTGCACTCTGGTGGGCTTCCAGTCCTCACATGATCTCTCTCTGCCTGAGAACCAGTCCTTGCTGAGAGAGATAATCAGTTCAGGGGGAAAAGCACTGAAGTTCCTTTCTTATCAGTCTCTCTCCCAGGCCGCCAACTGGGTCCTGCGGAAGAGAGACACCATCCTAAACAAGTTAGTGAGGAAGTTACCACCCGAGAAGCAAGGTTTCTGAGAAACTCCTCGGTGTGGGAAGAGTCGGTGTTTCCTTTCAAATCGGTCAAGGAGATGATGGAGAGGGTCAGAAAGATGAAGGATGTAGGGGAACCAAGACCCCCTCCCCTGAGACGTCCAGTGCACAGAAGACCCTCGGCGGACGTTGCACATACCTCTCATTCCTCGCCAGTCCAACCGAGGAGAGAGAATCCAACGGCTTCTTGGCTCCAGAATTCACAGCCCCCCTGTAGGGGCAACGCTACCTCTCAGTCTGGCTTTAGACCCTCCTACGGCAACTCTAGGAGAGGTCGTTCAAGCCGCGCCTCTAGGAGGAGATTGGAAGAGAGGCCCCCTAATCCTACCGGAGCCTCAAGTTGGGGGATGCCTCAGACACTCTTGGCAAGCATGGCGGGATTACGGGGCAGATCCCTGGACCGTTGCAATCCTGAAGGAAGGATACAGGCTACCCTTCCTGACGGAGCCTCCGCCACTTATTTCAGCCCAACAGGCGGAGTGGTTGGTGCCCAAAGACCCCTTGAAACGAGCAGCGTTACATGAGCAAGTGTCGACCATGATCACCAAAGGAGCGTTGGAATCGGTCAAGAATCCTGGGCCGGGGTTCTACAGCAGGCTCTTCCTGGTGGAGAAGTCGACAGGGGGATGGAGGCCAGTCATAGACCTGTCAGCCCTCAACAAGTTTGTGGCAAAAACCGACTTCAAAATGGACACTGCGAAGACGGTGTTGGCGGCCTTGAGAGAGGGGGACTTCATGATGTCCCTGGATCTCAAGGACGCCTACTTCCAGATTCCCGTTCACCCATCCAGCAGGATGTTCCTGAGGATAAAGTGGAATACCCAAGTCTTGCAGTTCAAGACCCTCTTCTTCGGGCTGTCGACAGCGCCTCAGGTCTTCACGAGAGTCTTCACAACAGTTTCGACCTGGGCACACGAGCAGGGCATTCGCCTGATCCGGTACCTGGACGACTGGTTGCTACTTTCAGCCTCAAAGGAAGAACTGAAGGAGCAAGGCGCGAAGCTTCTACGTCTCTGCAAGGACTTGGGTATCACAGTCAACTTAAAGAAGTCCCACTTAACACCCACCACCAGGATGACCTACCTAGGGATGGTCTTGGACACCCGGTGGGTGAGAGCCTTCCCCTCCTTGGAAAGGCTGGACAATCTAGACAGAGTACTGCAGCCCTTCCTCACGAGCCAACCCAGGAGAGCCAAGGATTGGCAGAAGCTATTGGGCCATCTGGTGTCGCTAGAGAAGTTAGTCCCTCAGGGGAGACTCAAGCTCAGGAGTGTTCAATGGAACTTGAAGGAACTGTGGTCCCTGGAGGAGCCCCCGCACAGGATAGTTCCAGTTTGCCCAGGAACGTTGGAAGTCCAACAGTGGTGGCACGACAGAGCGAACACCTTGAAGGGGATGCCCTTCGCACTCGATCCTCCGGAGATGTTGTTATTCACCGACGCGTCGAAGGAGGGTTGGGGTGCACACCTCCTCGACGAATCAACGAAAGGGAAGTGGTCCTTCAAGGAAGGGTCCCTACACATAAACATTCTGGAGATGATAGCCGTCCAGAGAGCACGTCAAGAATTCGGACATCTCCTCATAGGAAACACCGTGGCGTTGATGTGCGACAACGCCACGGTAGTGGCCTACGTCAAGAAACAAGGAGGCCTAAAGTCAAAGGAGTTATGCACTCTATCGACAGAACTGCTGGAATGGGCGGCAAAGGAAGGGATCGAAATTACGGCCAGGTTCATCCCAGGAAAGAAGAACGTCCTAGCAGACGGCCTCAGCAGGGTAGGCCAAGTGATGGGCTCTGAGTGGACTCTACACCCAGGAGTAGCTCAGACAGTCATCCTGAAGTGGGGCTCACCAGTGGTAGACCTCTTCGCCACTCGTCTGAATACACAACTTCCCGTGTTCTGATCTCCAGTTCTAGATCCAGCAGCAGCGTTCGAGGATGCCTTCCGACATCCTTGGGACAACCTCGACGTGTATGCCTTCCCACCTTTCGGAATGCTCAGGCAAGTGTTCAACAGAATGAGGAGGGCGATCAACCTACAGATGACTTTGGTAGCGCCTTGGTGGCCGGAGAGAGAATGGTTCGCAGACTTAAAGGAACTAGCTCTCCTTCCCCCTTGGCCCCTTCCAGACAAACCAGACCTCCTCCGTCAACCTCACTTCCAGAGGTTTCACGAAAACCCTCGGTCCCTCCGCCTACACGCGTGGAGGTTATCGAGCGGCTCCTGAAGAAGGAAGGGTACTCGTCGAGGACGGCAACGAGGATGTCGGGTTACCTAAGGCGTTCCTCAGTCGCAATTTACCAAGCAAAGTGGGCTGTCTTTTCGAAATGGTGCACTGCCCGGAACATCAAGCCCCTGAGGGCTTCTATTCACAAGATAGCCGATTTCCTGGTGTATTTTAGGGATGACGTAGGTACTTCTAACCCGGCTATCAAAGGGGTGCGTGCAGCATTAGGGCAGGTCTTCCTCCTAAAAGGCATTGACTTAGGGGCCTCCAGACAGATTTCAATGCTCATCAGGAGTTTTGAGCAGTCATGTCCCCCCCAGGCAACGAGGGTGCCACAGCGGGATATAGCTAGAGTACTCAAAGCCCTGTCAGAACCGCCCTTCGAGCCCCTCAAGGACATCCTGGACAAAGAACTCACCCTCAAAACGGTCTTCTTATTAGCCCTGGCTTCGGCGAAGAGAGTTAGTGAGTCGCACGGGCTGTCATACGAAGTCTTGCACTCGAGGGGGTGGCGAGAAGCTTCCTTTAAGTTCGTGCCTAGTTTTGTGGCCAAGACTCAGAACCCGTCATGTTGGAATCCTAGTTTCGAGGGATTCTCGGTGCCAGCGATCCCTCGTTCAGACAACCCAAGGGAATTGCTTTTGTGCCCAGTTAGAGCAGTAAGGAAGTACCTGAAGAGTACATCCAGGCTCCGCCCTGCGATCAAGAGTTTGTTTGTCTCGACAGGACGAGTGAAGAAGCCAGTTTCCAAGAATTCGATCTCCTTCTGGCTGCGTCAAGTGATCAAGAGGGCCTACGACACCTCAGGAACCCCTCTCTCAGGCAAGCCTAGGCCTCATAATATTAGAGGTCTAAGCACCTCCTTAGCCTTAGAGAAGAACATGGCAGTGGGCCAAATCCTGACGGCAGGCACTTGGTCCAGACAATCCACCTTCACGGAACACTACCTGAAGGATTGTTCGAGAAAATCTTTGAACGGTTTCGCCCTTGGTCCTGTCATTTCCGCACTCCAGTAGATCTAAGGTCATAGCCCCGGAGAAGCCATGGGCGGTAAGTCCAAGAGACACAAGTTCCTTCCTTACCTTTTTCCCTCTCTCTACTTTCCCCTGGTCCCTGATTACCTTCCCTGGAATGACTCAGAAGACCTTAACTACCGTAGGATACGGCATCAGCAAGGAATGCGTCTCCGAGGCGTTTTTACAGAGTTAAGCCACTTAGACACTAAGTTAGTTTTTTGGGTAGTTTTCCCTATCTCGTGCGTTTTCTATCAGTGGTCAACGGAACCTAGCCGCCTACCTAGGTTCCCCCCTTGTTGCTTCCAGCATTCTGGTCTCTGGTCCCTGCAGGACTCTCCCACCTCCTAAAGTTTAAGTCTCCTAAGAAAGTAGTTCGAGGTAAGTACTCCATGTTGGAACATCACAAATTTTTAAGTAATTTGTATTTTTCCTAACATACTTACCTTGAACTACTTTCGGGTTATGGCCCGCCCATCCTTCCCCGAGGGCCCTGCAGGGCTGAGGAGAACCTTTCCGACAAAACTTACTGAGGAGCACGACCTAAGCAGGCATGCTTTCCGACCCTGGGTCGTCTCAGGGCGCGTATCACTCCGCCTGAGGTTGACCTCCATAGAAAACGGGAATAGGGTAAACTACACAAAATTCTGGTCGGTTGGGAGGAGTCTCCCAGATACTCCTAAGAAAGTAGTTCGAGGTAAGTATGTTAGGAAAAATACAAATTACTTAAAAATTTGTGATTTATTTTTCCTAGCCATACAAACTTGAATCCTCTAAGTTAAATTTCCCATCTCAACTACCGTTTAAAATCCTGAGTGAAAAGTCAAAAGCAAAGTCTTTGCCAAGAGATTAGCTCACGATCACCATTCTAGTTTATTACCTCGTTAACAAATTTAACGGCCATGCAGCTTGACTGAAGACATTCCCTATTTATTTTCAATGACTCAGGTTTGTATAACTAGGAAAGATAAAGACAACTTTAAAATTTGTTATATTAATATTGATATAATTATTAGAATTATTATAATTTTCCTTTGGTTGCAGAATCAGATTTTTTCCCCATCTGGTCAAGGGGTCTTATTAAATGTGCGTATTCAAGACTACCATAAATTGCTGTTTACCAACACGTAAATTTTAAATCTTGGTTCACTGAATTTTTATTTTATTTTTCCAGTGAGGGAGATGATGTTGGAGGAGATGATACCTGTGGGAGACTGGACTTCCGACCTCCTGTTCCAGGAGAAGAAGACTTCCAAAGATCCCACCAAGTCCAGCAAGGGGAGTGGAACAAAGATCCCCTTGCTGCAAGCCATCCACCTTACTCAGATTGGGGTAAAGGACTCCCTGGGCCTCACTTACCCCATCCTGTTGACTGGGGTAAAGAACCCCCTGGAGACTGGCATCCAAAATCTTTAAACCCTCATGCAGGAAGTCATCTATGTTCCCATTACCAAGGTAAAGAAAGATTAAGATGATGGAGAATAATACTTGAAAGGAGTCTCATTTTTTGTATATGTATATTTGTTAACATAGTTATCAGTGTCCCATTGTGGATGTTTAGCAAACCACTTGCTTTCCTAGAGTTATGACTCAATGTACCAGTATTTGCTGCTTAGACTCAACTGTGTCAGTTTTTCTCTGGATGTTTGTTTGTTCCTACTCGAATACAAACCTTTTTTTTTTTTTAATAGGAGTATGATTTTAGTGAAGCTATAAGTTTGGCTCTAAAAATTTATTGTGAGATGTCGGTAGTTAATGGTGGGTGGCGGGAACTCCCGTTCACCTGTCAGCTCACTGAGTTGCGACTTACTTTGGCCACCAAGTACAGTAGGGTCCCGAATTATGCGAGAATTTGGTCGATGAAAGGCCTCGTGTAATTGGAAATTCGTATATTTCGAAACACATCATGGCGGCAAACAGCAACCTACCCGTCAATTTTTTTTTCACTCCATTTCTAGCTTTCTAGCTATATATATATATACTGTATATACACTGTGTGTGTGTGTATGTATGTATATATATATTATATATATATAAAACATATATATATATATATATATATATATATATATATATATATATATATATATATATATATATATACTGTAGCTTTTATCTTAACAATACTGTAAGAAATCCTTCTTATAGATTTTTTTTTATAAAATACTGTACAAAATTTATTTTATGGATAAATAAAACAATAAAAAGTTGTTAAAGTTTTGATAATTTTCTATGACTGTAGTATTTACTACTGTACTATGCATAGCTTACTGTTTTCAGTATTTTCCGAATGATGTAGAATTATTTCCTATAGATACAAAAAACAAAAAAGGGTTTTCAAGGTTTGATACAGTACGTATCTAGCAATAGTTAAAAATTACAGTATAGTACTGTATATCCATGATGACACTCCCACACGTAAACACGGCCAGTAGGCGCAAGTGTGCACTAGGCTGCTGTACGATAATCACGCTTTTTTTGCCCTGAGCGGTCATTTCACTAATGATAATTTTTCAAAGTTAATATAATTTCTTTATGCTTATAATTCGTAATTATAGTTAAAAGTAGGGATATTAATTAAATGGTTGAGTAAAAAAAACAATTAATACTACTATTATTTAATTTCAAATGGCTACATAATACTGAATATTCTAATGGGTTCTTTTTATCTTCAATCGTAAATCTTACCCCTGGATAAGCAACAAAAGGAAAGGGATAGGTCTCTCTCTCTCTCTCTCTCTCTCTCTCTCTCTCTCTCTCTCTCTCTCTCTCTCTCTCTCTCTCTCTCTCTCTCTTTCATATCGTTTCCTGTATAGTTTTCAAATATGTTCGTCATACATTTGTACATTATTTATCCACTTTATTCTCTCTCTCTCTCTCTCTCTCTCTCTCTCTCTCTCTCTCTCTCTCTCTCTCTCTCTCTCTCGGCGTTTCCTTTCCCTTTATAGTTTTGTGAAATTTCGTTGTCCAGTCATTCGGTAATGAGAAGTCATTTTCGCTTTCGACATCGAAAGAAAACTTTGTTTCTTCAATATACTCATCACTGGAGGATTCAGAACTAGTGCTCTCATTATCAAACAGGTTATCATTATCAAATTCCACAACAAAAATATCATTTATTTCATCTAAAGAAATAACCTTCCTCTTTAGACCTTTCATTACAAAAGGAACAACAAATAACCACTTCTGCATGAACGCCCGAGCGCACTGATAGGAAACCAGTTCAAACCACAGTTTTGTAACATCAAGCTACCTTCAGAAAAATAGTTGCCAGACATCATATAAGTTTCTATTCACAGTCCCCATATGCTGAGAGTGTTGCCAAGTGGTGATCCTATACTTACTATACGAGTAAAGTAACATCACGAGACTGACGGCTTGTAAAAGGCAATTAAAGTCATGAACGGAATATACAGTTGAAGACGGTACCGAGTAGATCGTGGTGAACGGTTTATCACGTGGGTGACGCTTAACAGGATAAAAAAACATTTTATATAGTTTGGTATTTTCTCTATCCATCCTCTCCCAGAAAACCTTCAAATGTGAATTATCGGAATGTGTGCAGATCTTGGCAGTGCGATAACTAGTTAGCGACTGAGAATAAAAAAAATAAAAAGCCCGATTGACGAATGACGATGCTGATGAAGAGGATATCGAATACCGATTTTTCCCTAATTGATTTTTTCTACGTTCTGTCTAATCCAATGTACAGTACATTCTTATGTAAAGGGGGAACCCCAACATTTCTTGATGCTGCTACACTTTAATTATAGATATTTTACCACCAATTTATAATCTTTATTTATAATAACATCTTTAGTAAAAGCTCTTCAATATCACTTTCAGGAGTAAATGCGTTTATGATCGACGATGAAACGTAAAAAAAAAAACTTTTTCCTTTTAAGAAGGCGTTTTTTTAGGAAAAAAAAAAACCACGAAACAAAATTGCTCATATTTCATATATTTTGATTTTCTAAGGATAAATAAAACATTAATTATAACATTTCTGGGCTCCGACCTGTGCCGCGCAGTGAAATACTCCTAGAGCACTATTTCTAAGGAATATAACTGCTATATATACCAGAGAAAAAAAGCATAGGAATGCCAGGTTGAACCCAGCTCGCTCACCTATATAAGGTGTCGGTATAAAATACTGGGGCGTGATAATTCACAACCAGAGGTCTCGCACTATTTAGATATCTCCTCTTCAAAATCCCCGCCACAGCGAGGTGCCGTTCAACACTACTACCACTAACCCAACCCACGCCAGTGACGACACTCCTTTATAGCACTTGTTGTTATTAAGTCCAACATGTTTTTTTCTGGTGTTTACCCTTGGATTTATCATTATTTTATAATCGATGGCCGATTCCCATGATACCCCATCGAAGTTAAGTACTTTATCCATGAGTTTTAGCGAGATTGGGCAGTGTAACCTCTGTTTTTATTAATTGAGAAGTGTTTATATATGAACGGCGTCCCCGTTCTTACCGTTCATGGTTCGGCTCTGCCCTTTTTCTCGTTAGTTCGTCCGTCATTAATATTTGTTCGAACTTTTAGGAGTTTTTTCCTTACATTTATATAGTACACCATCTTTATGCTTTCATCTAGCATTAATTTTAAGTTATCCTATGATATCAGTGTTAGCGTTTCATCAAGGAGTAGGTTATGTTGGTATGCCTGCATTCGTGCATGTTGGTGGATTGCGTCACCTTTGAGATTGTTTCGCTAGTTCTAGGAAGACGACCATCTCACTTATTATTATTAAACCTTTTAGTTTTATTACGCTCCACCTAGTTTTACATTTGGTTCGAGTGGGACTCTCGCGTATTTTGTTGTTTTTACTGTTCGATCTACCGCTTCAGTAACTAGGTTGGTACCCCTGCTTTCCATCTGCTGATGGCGTCATGCTCCTCCCTTACCACTCGCCCGAGTCCCTCTCTCGCCATATTATTTCTGCATGCCTAACCTTACTTACGTGATTTCGCTTTTAATTCATTAATTATTTTTATGTATTTGTGCATTGATATTATATTTATTGCTTTACTCCGTTATGATCATATTTTTGGGATTTTCATGTCATGTTGAGGGGATCTCCAGTTGGTAGCCCTGTCTACCACTACGCACTGGTGATTCCCCGGTACCATACCCCCCCCCCACAGGTTGGGGAGGCTATTCCATCCCCCCCTCCTCCAGTGTACACCCATCCTCTCACTCGATGGTTGTTGGTTATGACATACGGGTCAAGTATGCTTGTTCCTCAGTCTTCCCTCAACGTTCCGACATATTGAGGACTGAGTGTACCCACGGGGTGTGACTTAGTCTCATTCATTCATACCGGGCGGTTTCGTCTCCCCCCCTCCCGTCGCCCCGATTGGCCATCGGTCGGGGGAGGGGGAGGGCCGGGACCACCGGGGACTATCACACGTGATTAGTCGGTATGACTGCACCTTGGTGTAAATTTTGCTTTTAGCTATGGTTGTAAGAATGAGCACTTATATTAGGAGTGTCCCCACCTACGGTACTTCCTGCTATTATCGTCCGCATAGGACTTATTAATATCCCATATCATTATATTATATTCTACATGAATCATTACCTTCGTCCCGGTACCTCCGGTTGGGTAGTGGGGGTTCCATTGGCTCCCCCCGCGCTCTCCCGTGGTACCCATCGTCATCAGACATCGGAGCCTTCGGGCTCTTAAATACAAGATCTGTTGACACTGACACAGTTTTGATTAATATCCTCCCTCCGGGAGCCCTATTCAATTACAGACATTAGTTTTAGATCATAACTGGAGTTTTCTATTTATGTATTTTAAGGATGTATCTTCAGTTACTTTAAGTTTACTTTAAGTTACTTTAAGTTACTTTAAGTTTACTTTACCAACCCTGTTCCCCGGCCCCGGAACTAGTTTTGATTATATTTATTCATCACTGTTTTTTGCATCCTTTTTCATCCCTTTTTATTTTATACCTCCCTGGTAATGACGGGATGGTATATTCCTCGCTATGACAATATTATTTCATTGATAATCTTAACTTATTACGGAATTGTTTCAACAATGTCTGTTAATTTTTATAATTTTTTCCCCGGTTCCTATACCGGTTCGAAATTTTGTTCATAGCCTTTTGTCCCGATTTCATATCGGTCTATTTTAAGAATCCGGAACACCCGGATCTTTTTAGGTTATTAACCTATTATGGGATACTCACGTATCTGTATTTTCTTCTATACTTCCCAAGTAGCGACGGGATAGTGTATTTCAAGCTATGACAATATTATTTCATTGATAACCTTAACTTATTACGGGATTGTTTTAACAATGTCAGTTTATTTATAAGTTTTTCCCCGGTTACTAAACCGGTCCTAGAGTTGTTCATAGCCTTTTGTCCCGGTTTCATATCGGTCTACTTTAAGAACCCGGAACACCCGGATCCTTTTAGGTTACTAACCTATTATGGGACACTCACGTATCTTTATTTTATTCTATACTTCCCAAGTAGTAACGGGATAGTATATTTCTCGCTATGACAATATTTTTTCATTGATAACCTTAACTTATTATGGAATTGTTTTAACAAGTCAGTTAATTTATGATAAGTTTTTCCCCGGTTACTGTACCGATCTGAATTTTGTTCATAGTCTTTTGTCCCGATTTCATATTGGTCTAATTCAAGAATTCGGAGCATCCGGATCTCTTTAGGTTACTGACCTGCTATGGGATACTTATGTATCTTTATGTTATTCTATACTTCCCCAGTACCGACGGGATAGTATATTTCGCGCTATGACAATATTATTTCATTGATAATCTTCACCTTTTATGGAATTATTTTGACAATGTCAGTTAATTTATGAAAGTTTTCTCCCCGGTTATTATACCGGTCCGGAATTTTGTTCATAGCCTTTTGTCCCGGTTTCATACCGGTCTATTTTAAGAATTCGGAACACCCGGATCTTTTTGGGTTACTACCCTACTATGGGACACTGTAGGTGCCCCTGTCGTTACTATCTATAATTATAACTTCGGATATATTATTTTGGGATTTTCATTTTATTTCCTTTGTGATTGATCGATTTAAACATTTATTCTCGATCTATTTATTTTACATTCCCAACGGAGTTACCTTGTTCATTAGTAACGATATACCCTCTTTCGGAGCTCGCAGTCTCTTCTACCTTGGCGACTCTTTAGATCTGGGTTGGCGGGTTTGCCTGGAGTGTCAGGGCAAAGAGACCCTGTGTCTCTTCCTTTTAGGGTTTTCAAGGAAGCACGTGGCTGATGTCGGGCCACGTCCCGTTGTCCCTAAAGTTAAAGCTACCTGCCAGCCCTACCAAAGACTCACAGGTCTTCCAAATCACCAAACCAGTTAAGACTTCTCTTGGGTCGAGAGCGAAGCCCGGCCTGAAACCTACGACCCCGGAGGCTCCCTTCGATCCGGCAACCCTTTCCAGATTGATGCATGGCCTCTTGTGGTATGGTTAGTTTCAACCTGACCTTTCATTAGAAGAGGCCAGCGACCGATCCCAGGGATGAGGTAGAAATTTATTTCTATTTGAACACGATGTTGTGCTGATATTTATCCATATATATACATATATATATAAATTACGGACCTCTGTAGCTCACTGGCTCAAACCTCGTGTCACATACCGAGTCACCACGAATTATAGGATGGAAGATTCCTGGTACCTCTGTGAACTTGACAATTGAATGGAATTATTGCCCATTAGGGGGAAGAGAGAGTGCTAAACCAGATAGCCTCTTACAGGGTCTCATTTGTTATGGGCTACCTCAACAGCACAATATATCATCCCGGATGCCTCTAAGCTCCCGGAATTCGTCGAAAGCAATCCGTGGAAGGGGGCCTTGCGCTCTCCCTTCAAAGATGGTATGTTAACCATCAAAGGGTTTGGCACCCGGACTGTAGAAGATTTTGAATTCTACCCGCCGGGTCTACAGTTCCCTCTCTCTGGTTTCGCATGCCTTACCGAGGAGACACTCGTAAGGTTTGACAAGGTCCCCAAAGAAACCAAAATGTACCCAAAGGGGCAGGCTCAGTCCACCTGGGTCCGGCCCTTAAACGAGTGGGAGTGTGTTAACACTACGTTAACACCTCACAAGAGCCCGTACACGATGTTTCTAGTGGAGGAGTAAACCCCTACTCCGTGTGTCACTAAGATATCGGACCTTGCTCAGCAGGCAATAAACGAGGACAAGCCGTTACCGCAGCTGAAGGAAACGCATCCGACCTCCTTCCTGTCCCTGGGGGATCACGATTGCTGGACTAACGCCCCGGCGACCTTCACATCGGGTAAATTAAGCGCTGACTGTGCTCCCATTCAGTTCAGTGAGTGGCTACCCAGGCTTCCGGAATCTCTGATATGCCTCGAGCTCGAAGCCTGTATGCGCCTGAGTAGACATATCAACTCGGCTACAATGGCAGAAAAGACCTCTTTAATGTATGAAGAAGAACCACCTTTTAAGGTCTTGACGAAGTCATTACTTCAAACCTTACTGTCTGATTCCTACGACTTCTTTGCGGCCAGACGTCGTTGCTGTAGGCATGTCTTGTCTGAGGCCACTATCAGACATGAGCCTAACAAGCTCATTAAAGCCCCAGTCTGGAGCTGCTAGGGTCAATCAGAGCCTCAAGGTTCGATGGGCTTAGTCCCCAAGCACAAGTTCGAACCGGCCAGCAACCAATCTCGAGGTAGAAAGAGTCTGAGATCTTTCCATTCCTTCCAAACCGGCAGTCCCAACAGGTGGTTCAAACCATCCCGATGGCACAAGGGAGTCAACCTTTCACTTCGAAGGGTCAACCCCAACAGCAATACGTGCTGGTTCCTCAGTCCCAAGTAGCAACTACCTCCTATGCTACTTCCCCAGCCCTTAGGCCCACCTTTGAAACTCAGGGTGCTTTCCAGAATTACCAGCGCCCCAGAGGCGCTAGCTCGAGAGGAACTTTTCGCAACAGCTACTCTCGAGGCCGAGGAGGTAAATCCGCAGCAAATCATTGGGAGTTCTCAGGTAGGGGTAGGACTTTACATCTTCCGGAACCGTTGAACGTTCAACATTTGGGCTTTCAGTATAATTTCCAAAGGTCTGGGGTGGAGTTGGATAGAATGGCCCCCTCCACCAACCAGTTTTCATCAACATCCAACGGAAGAGCTAGTCTTATATGAAAACGATTTATTGCAAAAGGAAGCAATAAAGAAAGTAAATCGTTTGTAATTTCAGGATCACTTGTTCAGCGGGCCAAAGAAAGACTCAGAATAGCGAAGAGTAATCCTAGACCTGTCGCTTCTGAATTCTTACATTTAATGCGACAAGTTTCACATGCTGACCATCTCTCAGGTGCGGACCTTGCTTCTCTGTGGGGCCGTCACCTCCCCTATGGATCTTGCAGACGTTTGCTATCATGTTCCGAAAGCAAGGCATTTTCGTCCGTTTCTAGGCTTCAACTAGGCAAACTGCCTCACAGCAACTACAGAGTGATAATCTCTTACAACAGTTTTGGTTCCAAATCAACTTCGAGAAATCTCGTTTGGTCCCGAGGACAAGTTTCATGGTTAGGATTCAATGGGTTCTATGCTCCCACACTCTGTCTCCCAACAGCCAAGAGGAACGATATAGCAAAACACAATACGTTTTCTCAAAGACAAATTGTCTTCCAGAAGAAATCAAGAGAGAATCCTGGGTGCCCTCCAGTTTGCCTCAGTAACAGATATACTACTGAAGGCCAGACTGAAAGATATAAGCCGAGTATGGTGCTCCAGGAAAACGAGTAATATCGAGACAAAGGGCTCGACTCCAACCAATTCTGAAGAAAAGACTTCAACCATGGACAAAGGTCAAAATCTGGCAAATCCGTTTCCTTACAATATCCACCCCCAAGCTCGTCATTTACACAGACGCCTCCCTAACAGGCGGGGGGGGGGGGGGGGGGGGGATACTCTCAGTACACGAAAATCCTGGGACTATGGTCGACAATATTCCGCCAACTTCATATCAATGTTTTAGAGGCCATGGCGGTATTTTTGACCTTAAGCAACCGGCTCCAGCCAAAAACCAACATATCAGGTTTCTTCTAGATAGGTAGTGGCGGACGCACTTTCGAGGACAACTCCGCTGGAGTCGGAGTGGTCACTAGACCCAATGTCCTTCAGTTGGATTCTTTCTCAGGTTCCGGATCTCCAGATAGATCTGTTTGCAACAAAGTCCAACTACAACTGGAGTGCTACGTAGCTCCCAGCCCGGATCCTCGGGCTTACGCCACAGACGCACTATCATTAGTCTGGAACACTTGGGAGAGAATTTACCTATTCCCACCAATAAATCTGTCGCTGAAAGTGTTAGACAAGTTCAGGACTTTCAAAGGCCAAGTTGCTCTAGTAGTCCCCATCTGGCCCAAGCACAACGGGTTTCCCCTTCTGGTGGAACTGGGTCTCCACCTCGACAGATCCCCAATCCAATACTAACACAAGCAGTACAACTCGCTGTGTGTTAGCTTCCTCAAATTCAGAATGCCCTACCTTTCTGGACTTTATGAAATTTGCAGCTCAAGAGGTGCAGATATTGATCCTCAAATACGTTATTTTTAGAATCAGATAAGAGGGGATCCGCCCTTCGACAGTATGATTCGGCTGTTATGAAACTTGCCAGTTTTTAAGGGACTCAAAGGTTGAGACGATGACTATGAATCTGACAGTAACCTTCTTCAGAATTTTATTTGAATCAGACTTAGCGACTTGTACTATTACCACAAATTAAGTCAGCCTTGAAGGTTTTACAATTGGCTTTAATATTGCCCTTACAGATTCATACTTCTCATCCATCCCGAGAACCTGCGCCAGATTGAAACCATCAACTCACCCTAGCTCAGTTTCCTGGTTTCTGAATGACGTACTTAAGTTGGCTTCAGACACTCTTAACGAGACTTGCCATTATATTCCATTGGTTAGGAAATCCTTGTTCTTAATGAACCTGACTTCTGGCGCCAGAATATCAGAACTTTCAGCCTTGTCTAGAGATCCAGGTCATATTGAATTTCTCTCGTCAGGGGAAGTACTCCTTTCCCCTGACAAAAGATTTTTAGCGAAAATGAGGACCCCCAGGACAGACGGTTCCCCTGGAAGATTGTCCCACTTCCGCAGGACCCATCTTTATGTCCAGTAAACACTCTGGAAGCCTACTTAAACATATCTCCCGTTCAGTCCTCGGGGCCCTTACCCATTAGAGAAGGTGAAGAACCATCATCCTGAAAGGACTCAGACAGAAGATTCTGCATTTCATTAACGGGCTACCTAGAATCATTCCCACATCACTCCCTCACGTCCATGATATATGAGCTGTAGCTACCTCAGTTAATTACTATGAACTTCACTGGACTTACTAAATATATAGGCCGGAAGTCTCCAACAGTATTTAAACGCCACTGCTTAAAACCTCTGGAAGCCTTATATTTGCTACAGTGGCAGCAGGGAATGTGATTCCTCCTGAACATAGTGAACCTTAATCAACTATGTCTTGCTATCCTCTTACCTGTTATTTTGGATTTTATTTTACTTCCTCAGGTATTGTTCCAAGATTTGGGACCATTTCTCTGGTACTATTTCACTGCGCGGCACAGGTCGGAGCCCAGAAAAGGGATTTTAACGAAGGAAAAATCTATTTCTGGGCGAGAGACCTGTGCCGCCCAGTGAACCCTCCCTTGACTTCCCTCCCAACATGGGCCCCAAACCTTGGGTGCTATGAGGAGTGACGTCACTGGCGTGGGTTGGGTTAGTGGTAGTAGTGTTGAACGGCACCTCGCTGTGGCGGGGATTTTGAAGAGGAGATATCTAAATAGTGCGAGACCTCTGGTTGTGAATTATCACGCCCCAGTATTTTATACCGACACCTTATATAGGTGAGCGAGCTGGGTTCAACCTGGCATTCCTATGCTTTTTTTCTCTGGTATATATAGCAGTTATATTCCTTAGAAATAGTGCTCTAGGAGTATTTCACTGGGCGGCACAGGTCTCTCGCCCAGAAACAGATTTTTCCTTCGTCAAAATCCCTTTATTATTACATAGTACCTGGTAAGATATCTTTTGCCGCAAAAGTTAACCTATAGACAGATGTTAAAATTGGTTAGCGAGTTCGTTATGATCGGCGATGGAACGTACTAAACAAAGTAATGGGTTTGGTTGTGGTGACATGTTTGGCAGTAGCATGATATAAAAAAGTCTTTATTTTGATGGTTTTTAATTTAAAGTTTAATGAATAAGGATTTTTCACCATAATCACAACGTAAGTATAAAAATTAATTAGTACAAATATGGAATATTATACATATAGGTGTTGGACAGTTAGGCTAGGCCTAGCGACAAGTTCACACAACAGATGGGCAAACCTTAACATTTTTCATCCAAAACTAGTCTTAAAATGTTTGAACAGAAATCTTTCTCTCACATTCTCCCCCCCCCCCCCCTTCTCAGACATCGGGGAACCATCACCCCCCCCCATACAATTAAGAAAACAATAGATTTCCTACGCTTCGGGGTGCTTGACTCGCGGATTTAGAATGCTCCTCGCAAATACAGGAAAATTCATTTTTAAAAACTATCGATCGTGTAATTGAGGAATCGCGTAATTCGGGACCCTACTGTAGTATGGACGTACTCTCGGCGAGACAAACATGACTGTATTTACACTTTGCCACAGTCCAGTATGAGGTCGCAGTACGAAGGCAAGTCAGACTCATCGGGCGACACAGGAGGAAGAGAGATGTGTGGAGGAACTCCCCTTGCGGTCTCCCACAGGATCTCGGGACAGGAGAAGTCCCCGTTCCCCTCCATACAAGCCAAGAGCCTCGCCAGAGAGTCAGCCGATGAGCGGAGGACCTCGTCTTGTTGGCCTAAGTCCCGTCCTTGAGCCACTCCATCCGCTCAGCGGAGGGAGCCGTCTTCTAGGATGGGCAGCCCCGACAGGTCTCCCCATCGAGATGATAGACGGGGACGGGCACCTCCGTCGAACTGTTTCACGGAAGAGCCCGTCCGTCATCCAGGACCCCGAGGAGGATGGGTCTCGATCCCAGACAACAAGCTGAGGGACCTAACTAGGACCTCAGGCTTGATACCTAAGCGAGCAGGAGACAGTCCTCCTAGAAGGGCCTCCAAGAGCCTCGCCAGAGAGTCAGCCAAGGAGCGGAGGACCTCGTCTTGTAGGCCTAAGTCCCGTCCTAGAGCCACTCAATCCGCTCAGTGGAGGGAGCCGTCTCCTAGGATGGGCAGCCTCGACAGGTCTCCCCATCGAGATGATAGACGGGGACGGGCACCTCTGTTGAACTATTTCACGGAAGAGCCTGTCCCGTCGTCCAGGACCTCGAGGAGGAAGGAAACGTCGGGCGAAGAGGGTAGAATGAGCCGAGGGTCCCGTCAAGGTCCCCGTCCGATAGGCGTAAGGCCGCGAAATAGACGCAGATGAGCGGTCGACAGGGGCGGCTTCCTCCGTCGGGCAACCCCACAGAAGCTGCTTCCCCCTCGAAGTGAGACAAGGAGGACGGAGGTTCTCGCCTCCACGGCAGTACCCATCCTCAGTCCACAACCTAGGGCGGAGGTGCCCGTCGCCACAGCTCAAGCCAACGGAGGACTCCACTTACAGAGCGGAGGCCCTCGTCGCCACGGCAAGACCCATCCTAGCGGAGGACTCCGCCTTTAGGACGGAGGCCCTCGCCACCACGACTATGCCCGTCATAACGGAGGACTCCGCCTATAGGACGGAGGTTCTGGATGCCACGGCAATTCCCGTCCAGTGTAAGCTCAAAATCCTGCCTACAATCACGAGCTCTGTAGGAGGCTCTCCGGGGGCAGCCTCAACTAGTCAGCCCGCGGAAGGAGTCGTCGAACACCTTCACGGAGGAGCCCGTCCCCTCCTCGAAAGCTCGAAATGACGGAGGCACCCGTCTCGCCTGGAAGGGCTTAACCGCGAGACTCGTCAGAGCGGAGGGACCCGTGCTGACTCTACACGTGCTCGTATCCCTCCGTGGCACCCCTCCACGGAGGAGCCTGTCCCTTTATCAAAGGCTCGTTAAGTGACGGAGGTGCCCGTCCCTCTGGAAGGTCTTAGCCGCAGGTTCCGTCAGAGCGGAGGTGCCCGTGATGAATCTACACCCCATCGCCGGATGGAGGACTTGGGTACGGACGCGAATCTTGGAGGGTGATCTCCTTGATAAGGGGACAAATTGAGCAGCCACTACCTCAAGAAGTAGTTGACTGGCGCTCTGGCCTTAACAGGATTATGGAGGAGCCTGTCCAGAAGAAGTCATCTTTGGCTCCTTCAGAGGAGAGGGACGTAAAGTTGGGCGTACCCATATTAATAGGTGTTCACCCGCATAGGGATACCTCCAAAGGTCACAGTTCAGCCAAACTGCTACAGGACCTGAAATCACAAAGCAAGTATTATGCCTTAGAAGGACGTCCACTTGGGGCTAGCGAGAGGACGTCCTAGTAGGGGTAGGACAAGGTGCCCCGGAAGACCGGCTAAATCTCAGTTGGCCCAAACCAACAGAATGACTTACTTGGGAATAACCCTGGATTCGTTACAGGTCAAGGCCTTTCCCATCCATAGACAGGCTGGACAACCCGGACCAAGTTCTCCTTCCCTTCCTTCGAGGACATCCCAGAAGAATGAAGGATGGGCAGAGGTTGGTAGGACATCTGGTGTCCTTAGAGAAGCTAGCTCCACACGGGTGACAGAACCTAAGGAGGGTTCAATGGAACTTAAAGGAGAATTGGAACCAGAGACTTTCCCCGGACAAAGTGGTGCCAGTCTGGCAAGAAACCAGACAAGCCGTGGAGTGGTGGCAGGATCGGTCACACACTCTAAAAGGGATGCCGATGTCCTCCCAACCTCCGAAATCCGCCAGTTTACGGACGGGTAGAAAGAAGGAGGGGGAATGCACCTCCGGGGAAAAGGACAGCGAAGGGGACTTGGACAGAAAAGGAGAAGTCCCTACACAGCAATGTCCTAGAGATGAGAGCGGTCCAGGAAACCTGCAAACATTTTACGGAAGACTTGTAAGGGAATTCAGTGGCCCTGATGTCGGACAATGCAACCATGGTTGCATACGTTAAGAAGATACGAAGGGCCCGTGACCATGCCTCTCCCCAGCGCAGGACGGAGGAAGTGGTTGGTGAGACGACGTCGGCGATGGAGGACTCCGCGTATAGGAGGGTACTCGCCTTGATTAAAAGCTACAATAGCCTGGTGGAACCCGTCCCACAGGAGGTGGAGGCGTGGACCTCGGGCTGGAACAAGTTTCTAGCCTACACCGCCCAGAAGAAGTCCTCACTTTCCCCTCCTGAGGCCAGGAACGTGGGAATGGAAGAACCCACTTAGACAGAGTTATAATCCGCAATAGCGATCCCAGCACAGGCTTTAGAGCGGCGAAACTCCTGCAGGGAATTAAGGCCCAAAGTAATTACCACATGTTGGAAGGTAGACCAAACAGGGCATGCAAGACAGGGGAAACCCTGGACATCCTTTGACAGGGCTTCTCAGACGGAAGGGCGTCATCAGATGCCACCTTCTTCTCCCAGTCCGAGTCCGCTGTTTCAGAGGGAGAGCCGAGATCAAAAGAGTTGTGCGATCTGGCCCTTCAGATCCTGGATTGGGAAGGAGAAAAGGAAATCAACCTGACAGGAAGCTTCATTCTGGGGAAGAAGAACGTCCCAGCAGACGGCCTCAGCAGAATGGGACAAGTAGTAGCGTCGGAGTGGTCCCTGCACCCATAAGTGGCAAGCGACATCATTCAGATGTTGGGACCCCCGGTAATGGATCTGTTTGCAACAAGGTTGAACGAACAACTCCCCGTATTCTGTTCACCTGTCCCAGACCCGAAGGCGGCATTGGAGGACATGTCTCAACACAGATGGGACGACCTAGACGTGTACAACTTTCCCCCCTTCTCCCTAATAAGTCAAGTCCTCAACAGGGTGAGGGCAGCAACCAACCTAAAGATGACTTTGGTAGCGCCTTTGTTGGCCGGAGAGAGAGTGGTTCGCAGACCTAAAGAGTCTCGCCACTCTCCCTCCCTGGACTCTTCCCAACATACCAGACCTATGGAGACCACCACATTTTCAGCGGTTTCACGAAACCGACAAGCCCTTCGTCTTCGCGCCTGGAGGTTATCCAGCGTCTCCTGAAAAGACAAAGGTACTCAAGCAAGACAGCTAGGAGGATGCCCCTTTACCTGACGAAATCCTCTACGGCCGTCTACCAATCCAAGTGGACGTTGTGCGTTAGGTGGGCAAGGACAAGAAGATAGAACCCTTAGAAGCATCCGTGCCCATTATAGCGGATTTCCTGGTCCAGCTCAGGGATAAGTTGGCCATGACAGTCCCAGCGGTTAAGGGAGTTCGAGCTGCCCTTAGTCAAGTTTTTCTCCTGAAAGGCATAGTTCTGGGTTCTTCAACACAGATGTCCATGCTCATCAAGGCTTTCGAGCAATCAGGCCCCTTCTGCCCCGAGAATCCCGAATTGGGACCTGGCAAGGGTTCTGGATATGCTCCGAAAAATATCATTCGAACCCTTAAGACGAATCTCACATTCAAAAGCAGTCTTCTTGTTAGCGATAGCCTCAGCTAAGAGGGTGAGCGAGCTACAAGGATTATCGTATGAGGTGGAGCACTCTAGAGGATGGAAGGAGACAACCTTTAAGTTAGTCCCCTCCTTCGTCGCCAAGACACAGGATCCGTCAGTTTGGGTGGCGAGGTTTGAGAGCTTTACTATCCCAGCAATCCCAAATGAAGGAAACCAGGAAGATTTGAAATTTTGCCCCGTCAGGGTGATTAGGAAGTATCTTAAAAGAACGGCGAAGCTCCGCCCGTCTATTAAGAACCTCTTTGATTCCTGGGGTAAAATGAAAAAGAACATCTCCAAGAATACAGTTTCCTTTTGGGTCAGACAAGGAATTAGACAAGCTCCCTCAAATGAGGGGTTTTCAGTGCCAAGAGAACCCAGGGCTCATGATGTTAGGGTTCTAGGCACCTCCCTTGCATCTGAAAAGAACATGTCGGTAGCTCAGGATCTTCGAGCAGGAACTTGGCCTAACCAGTCGACATTCACCGATCATTATCTCAAGGACGGTACGAGGAAGTCCCGGGGTGGGCTTTTGATAGGGCCGGTCATCTCAGCCTTCAATTCGGTTTGACGACTTAGGCCCCGGGCTAGATAGTGAACCACAAATAATCTAGACACAAGTGGGCTTATTTTTCGCTTTCGCCTTTTTCCCTCTTTCTCTCGTACTATCAGTTGTCCTCAGAGCTATCGCTCATTAGACAAGCCTCAAGAATCGCCAATATACATCAAGCTCAACAAGGATTATTTGGAAGGGTAAGTGTTATAACACAATGAGTCCCTTGCGTAGTTTATCTTACTGTCCATCGGGGTCTAGCTCTAGGAGGCACTCCCACCTCCTAAAGTGTAAGTCTCCTAAGAAAGTGTTTCGTGGTAAGTCTCTGTGTCGGAACAAATTACAAATTTTAAGTAATTTGTATTTTTCCTAACATACTTACCGAGAAACACTTTCGAGTTATGGCCCCCCCCAACCGTCCCCGCAGTGCCTCACTGACCTCGAGTATTGTTCCTTACATAAAACTTACTGCCGGGTCAAGCTCAAAGCCACGCGACCGTCATCGGGCATTGCCCCAAGGTCACGGTCTCTCCCGCTAATCAGGTCACTATAGAACATGGAGGTAGGGTAAACTACACAAAACTCTGGTCGTTTGAGAGGAGTTACCAGTAACCTCCTAAGAAAGTGTTTCTCGGTAAATATGTTAGGAAAAATACAAATTACTTAAAATTTGTGATTTTCAGAGTGCTGCGAGAATGAAGAAACCATATGCAGGCATGCTGTTTTCAGGTTTATCGAGTCATGAATGTGGTACTTTCATAAGTAAGGGCTCTGTAGATCTCCATTTAGAGGTCATGAAGTAGAATGACTGGTGGAAAGGTGGAGGAAGGCTAGCCAAGAGAATTTTCCACACTGCCGTCACTTTTAATAAGTCCTGGACTCCAAGGCCAATCCTGAAGTCCAAGGCATTGCTCCACTGAATTCAGCCATGGAAGAAAACCCCTGCAACCTCCAGAACAAGATCCACTTCACTAGGCAATTCTTCCTCCAGAGGATCTTTTGATTTCATTTAGCCCCTTTGACCCTGTTATGGACAGCCTAGAAGGGGAAGGGGCAGGAGAGACACCAGAAGATACTAGGGAAGGCAGTCCCATCCTTCCACTGCCATGAGTCGGGTGATGTCTGGCGAGCCAGTGGAAAAAGTGTTAGTACCACGTAGTGGAGGATTGGACGGTAAACTTCCTCCAGGATGGATACCACCTCCCATTCATCGACTCGCATCCTCCCTTCGCTTTGACATCGATGCGATCATTGTACAACCCGAATTCGGTAAAACTCTTCACTCTTCGATCTTAGGTGAAGATTATGTTGGATAAAGGCACGTTGCAGATTGTACGTGATGGATATCCTGGGACTGAAGACCAGTCATCGCTGAATGAGTTTGTTTTACAAACCTTGCTCAAAATGGAGACAGAGAGCACCTTACTAGACGCTATCAGGAGGAGCGATTTAATACTCTATCTAGTTCTGATGGATACTAACTTCCAATTGATAGTCCATCGATCTTCGTTTAAGTTCATCCACTAAATAATTGGGGGTGGGGGGGTGGGTAAGGTCCACCAGTTCAGAGGTCGGTGTTTTGGACTCTACTGTCCTCCAATTGTTTACATGTCTAAACTTGCGCTCATGCCAGTGGGATACATCGTCTTTAATATTTAGATGATTAGTTGATTCTGTCTTCCCTCTTGAAAACAGCTCCATCATCGAGACAAGCTTGTCTCCTTTTCTCAGAATCTGGGGATTCTGGTAAATCTAGAGAAGTCCAATCTAGAGCCAAAGCAGTGGATAGAGTATCTGGAAATGCTAATATACACAATGGTGAGGAAAGTCTTTCCCTCCGATGACCGTGTTAGCAGGCTCAAGAGTAGAGCAACCTTTCCTGCACAAACATCATCTGTGGCTTGATCGTGGCAGAAGCTACTAGGGTCACTTCTCATCTTAGGAAAAGCTTGTAAGCTTGTGCCACAATGTCTTCTACACCAGTAATCCTTTCAATGGAGCCTGATGAGACCTTGGTCAGCAACCAATAATCCCCTGCAACATTAAGTTCCTGTAGAATAGGAACTAAGGAAAGATCCAGATAAAAGACTGAAAGACTACCTCTTAAAGGGGACTTCTTTAGAATGTCCTTCTCCATAGATGCATCTGTTTATGGTTTTATTGAAGGAAGGCTGGGAGTACACTTAAGGAACTAGATTGCCGTAGGACACTGGTCCAGCGAAGAGAAGAGCCTGTACATCATCCTGCTGGAACTGAAGTCAGTACTTCTGACACTGCAATCATCTAACAGTGTCTGATAGTCCACTTGGTAGCATTGATAAGCGACAACAGTACTGTAATGGAAAAAGAGGCTCATGCATGGGTATTAGACAACGCAGTAGAACAGTCAGCAAGATTCATCCCATACAGGAAGTATGTAATCACCAACAGGCTCAGTCTTCATGGACAAGTGGTTGGTGCAGACTGGTCCTTTCATCCTCAAGTAGCATAGACCCTGCTGACTTTGTGGGTTCCCCAAAAATAGGTATACGTTCATGACGAGGTTCAAGAAAAAGCTACGAATCTTCTGCTCTTTGGTCCTGGATCAAACACCGACACTAGAGGATGCCCTCCAACATCAAAGGGACAACCTTGATATCTATGCTCTCCTGGCATTTTACCGGATACAAAGAGTAATCAACAGGGTTCTGACTATTCTAAACCTCAGAGTGGCTACCAAATGTCCACAAGCAGAAAGGTACCTAAACCTCATGATGCTCCTGACCTTGCCAGCCACATTTGAAGATGCACCACAGTGCAGTGACGTCCCTGTCGTTTCATGGGTGGAGGCTATCTAGCATCTCTTCTGAGCAATAGGCTTTTCACAAGGCACTGAATGGGGGATGTCTGGATACCACCAAAAATCCTCTTGAGGCAGTCTTTGAGGCAAAGTGCAATTGGAGTCGTAAAAGAGATACTGCTTCAGTTGGAGCCTCTTTACAAGGAAAAGTAGACTATCTTCACCACCTACACAGAGAGAAACACATCTCAGTATTAGCGGTGAAAGATTGCTTGGCTTTGAGCAAATTCTTTAGGCTGAAGGACTTGGGGTGTCCTCCTCTTGGGAGTAGGCAATACTTATGAAGAGTTTTGAGCAGTCCTGATCTCTAAGGGAACTCAAACCATCCAAGTGGAACAGCACCACCAGAGTTCTTAGTGCTCTGAAGAAGGTTCCGTATTAACCCTCGAGGTAAGCATCCGACAAGGATCTAACTCTCAAAACAGTTTTCTTGCTTCCCCTGGTCCGAACAAACCGGTTAGGTAAGATTCAAGCTTATTACATACTGTTACTTATACAAAGGGAAGGGGCTACTCTGTGAGCGGGCAGGAAGTGGGCCCTGTCCATCAAGTGCCAGTAAATACTGATACCTCCTTATAAATTTTAACAGCCAACTCTCCAGCTTATTTGAAACCATACTCCTTCCCATTACAAGACTCAGGTTTGTATAGTAAGGATAAATACAAATTTATTTTTGAATTTTTTTTTTATATTGTCACATATTGTAGTAGTATGACATGAATCTGTTAATTATTTTTTATAAAGAACTGTATGTTCGTTTTAATTGGAATACTGGTAGCACATTTTTTTAGTAATATTTTTTTAATTATTATAGATAATAAGAAATATTGATCATTATATGTTAATTTGGATATGAAACATATTTCCACATGTTGAAAATAATTAGAATATTCATGACATGTAGCCTTTACTTTGCAATTATTTAAAAAATTGTGTTGAAATAGGCATCACTTGAACGAGTTAGTTTATTCTTTTACTGTATAATTCAAAACATTATGTTAAAATAGGGTATAATTCACTTTAAGTAGAGTTAGTTTATTCTCTTATATTACTATGTTATATCTGCAGGTGATGGAGGAGGTGATTTTCCAGCCATTTTGGGAGGATCAGTTGAGGGTGGATCTCCTTGCTTTGGTGGGGGCGAAGGAGGGACCACTCCTCCTGCAGTACGATGGTCCGAATCATTGTTACTGCTTTTGGAAGATCCTCATGGTGTTCAACTATTTCAAGAGTTTCTGAAGGAAGAATGCGGGTCTTGCGAGTCATTGCAGTTCTGGTTTGCTTGCAATGGCCTTCGGAAATCAGACAAGCAAGACCCCTCGCAGTTGGTGACCATAATCTGGAAACGGTATATTCGGAATTTTGTTGTGCGTGTATCTGAGAAGACTTACAAAATGGTCAACGATCGCATCAATGCTAGGAGTATTGATCGAAGCATTTTTGATGATGCACAGCAAGAGGTTTGTGATCACAATTTTACACTGTTAAAACTCTAGGTAGAGTGTTCAGTAGATAGTGATACCTTGAAATAATAGTAGATTAATACTAAATAACAATATCTTGATCATTGTCATAGAAAATACACCTAGAGTTTTATTTAACATGTATCATTTAGAAGGCTACAGGGAAAATTTAGTTATGTGGTAAGACACTGGCTTCAGATAATTTGGTCGATCTGTCTTATGAAACTGGAAATTTGTTTAAAAGCTGTAAACAATAAAAAATGCAATGCATAAATTCACATGAAAGTACTTCATCCTAGTCACAAGTAATCCTATCAAAAAGTTGATTTTAGATGAGACTAAGACTTGAGTCTGTGTCCGTAAGTACTGTATTCGCCATCATGCACAAATCATAAGATTATTATTATTACACTTAATACCTACGGTTGATTAATTTTATGAGATATTTAGTTATCATTCAATTTACTTTTAGTCTTAGCACTTCAGAAGTTTTATGTTTGATATTTTATGTAATATTTGTTGAGCCAACACAGTTAGTTGGGAAATTTCAAGTCACTGATGTGGTTATGTTATATTCATTTATTTAAAAGCCTCTACTATCTCAAGTAGTTGCTATATATTTTAATATTATTTTCTATGATACAGATTCACTTGTCACCTATACTGGTTTATTAATTCTGTCACTGCATATAAAAATTAAATTGACATTACGGCCTCTTTTCCTTCTCTTATTGAAAGTTAAGATTGTTGGAACAAGAAACATGCTGACAATATTTATGAAATTGTCATACACCCCACTTTAGAGGGGGACCCTTGCCCCCGTTAGAAGTACCTTGCTTGGAAATTTTATTAAAGTTAAAGGTTTTTATTGAGATAGTAGTTTTTTGTGCAAATGATATAATGATTTCTGGTATATAAGGCCAGGACTAATTTATCTTGGTTTACTCATCGCAAGGTTTGGTGACCTGTTTCATCTCTGGTTTTTGGCTTTAATTTAATGCTGAATATTTAATCTTGGATTTCTGTACCACGTCAGGTGGAGGAGGAAATGGCCCGTAGCACTTATCCCAGTTTCCTGAAAAGCGAGCGCTACCTCACGTACCTGGCAGCTGCCACGCAGCAAGCAGGGGGTGACTCCCCCCACTCACCCTCTCCTTGTAGCCCTGGAGCAGGTGTTGTGGGAGGATCGGGAGTGCTTCCCACCTTACACGAAGACTGTGAATACCAAGGCAGCTTAGGAAATACTCAGTTGCGCCTCACTCAGGTAGCTTTAGCTGCAACTGTCAAACAAAGAGCAGCTGCAGAGAGAAGAAAACCAGAGGCTTTTGCTGGGTAAGTTCCGATAAGGTCAGTTATTTATTGTAACAGTGGGAGACACTAGTTGCCTTGATATTTTCTTGGGGACGGTGCACCGGCATAATATGACAGGTAATGCAGAGTACATAAGGTGAGGTATTATGTCCATCTATTACCTCTGCAATAGTGGTAGAATGCCTATTACTATTTTCAGTATTGAGACTGAACTGAAAACATTTAATTTTCTTTAGTTGTTGCACCAAATTATTCCTGGTTGAGCTATAAATACTCCTGATGAAATTGAAATGGCAACTTTCCTAACAGTTTGTGGGGTTAGATAGCTCATGTTTTGTTGTTAAAAATTCCAGGGTCGAATATATGTCATAGGTTTTTAACTTGATTCTGAGTACAATATTGAGTTACACAGAATAAAGTTGAAACAAATCTTTATTAACTAGCTAGAATAGTTATGTGAGCACCTGTTACTAGTTAAGGAAAATTAGGATAAATGAAAATTTTTGTGTGATACACCAGGGGAGATTTTGCATCATTTTACGTAATCTCCTTTGAAGAGGAAAAGATTTTAATTTTGCAGGATGTAAGGAGACTTAGGTTTTTTTATGCTTTCGAGGATTTATATGTTTTCCACTAGTTCAATTAAAATCATCTAGTAATTTTGATGATTCAAATAATGCCACTGCTCAAATTCGTCTCTTCAAATTACATGTAGTAATAATGTCCGATTCAGTTGTTTAAGGTAAGTAAGTTGACACATTTAATGTAGGTCACTAAATGTTTTTTAGATAAAATGTTCCCTTTAGAATTTTCTTTCATCTTTCTACTTTTAAGACTTTAGTAACTAGCTTTTAATAGTACTGTAATGTAATAAGAATTACTTGTGTTTTTTATACACAGCAATTCAAACTGAAAAAGAACTATAACAAAAGAGTTGAAGGATGCTATAAACACATGGAGTATGAATTTAGATATCATTCCATATGTATCTTAGCATATGAAGCATATTTTCAAGAGAGAATCTGTAAATTAGGAATTTTAGCTGTAAGTACTCACTGCAATGTATTGTAACAAGCTGCATAATTCTAATATTGTTTATGAGTGGCATATTTACAAGTGTCATTACATAAACAAAGGCTTGGTAAAATACTGCAAACTATGATGCAGCAGTTTCAGAACAAAAGTTTACCCATGATATTGGGTGATATTTAAAGGTAAAGGTAGTGAATTGTTGTTAAGGAGATTACACAATATCATTTGTTGGCAGCATTGCCAGGGATTAGCATGCAAATGGTTAATTGATAATAGTTAAAGAGGTAGCTGCAAAGGGTCACAAATAGTTGGGTTTCTTGTGGCTGCTCAGTGAGATTGGCCTGGCGATAATTAATAGGCAAATCAGAGGCTTAGGTCTTTTGAATGTTAGGGTAGAGTGGAAAAGAGAGGATTTTAAAAGTATTTGTAAGCATAGAATACAGTATAACTTATGGTGTCACTGATGGCCTAAATTGTAAAGTAAAAATGAAATGATGGATTTTTTTATGTCTACTTGTACATTAAGAGCAAATCTATAGTGTAGAGAGGGAGAAGGATCATGATTAGTGGAGATTGAGCATGTCGGTAATTTTGATGCACACTCGATAATGAAGCAGGCATTGAGAGGGTAAAATCAAAATGTAAGCAATAGCTTGTAATAGCTTAGATGAAGTGAAAAAAGATTACTACATTACTGGTTGTAAAAAAAAAAAAAAAAAGGTCCATATCCAATTAGTAAACTGTAATTCTTTTATCTGTGTATTGGTTTTTTTTATTATTCCATACTCTGTTAAAAAGTATTTTATGAAAATGGTATGGACAAGATTTTGAACTACAGTAATGTGGGTACAAATTGGAAAAAGACGAGGTTTAATTGCATTTGGGGGATCATGTTATGAATAAAGTTGCTGAGTATATTGAGATTTGGACATGTAGTGAGAAGATATGAGGAACAGAATGATTTGAAAATTAGTAGATATGTAAGTGGCTGGGGGAAGATCTTCAGAAAGGGCCAAGAAACCACAGAAAATGAGATAGATGAAGAGTTCAGGAAGGCAAAGTGTAGGAGAGAAGGGAAGTTGTGAGAATATTTTCAGTGTATAACCCCGTAAAGGGAAGAGCTGACATAAAAACATTTTTAGAGATGTTGGTGAGAGTATTTTAACATGATATGAAGAGTAGGAAAACCTGTAAAATAGTGGATATAAAAGTACAGTAACTGTATTGAAGCCATTAGGGAAACCTATAAAATCATGTATTGCAGACTTAGGCAGAAGCGCAGATCATCCCAAGCACTGATATCATGATGTTCCTCAAATCCTGTACACTGTGCGAGTCCAGTATCATCATGGAATAACAGGACTATTACGAGTTCTGACTTTTTTAGGCGATAGTGTATCCACATTGTGTCCGGAAGCAGTATGTGGTACCATTCATGGCCAAAGAAAATTACAGTAACTTGAATGGGTTATAGTATTCTCAGAGCTGTATTTAAATTTGGTGAATATTGTACAGTTTAATTTTAAATATTTAACTTAGCCGGTGAATATATAGCTGCAACTCTGTTGCTCGACAGACAAACTCTACGGAAAAAACTCGCCAGCGATCGCCACACAGGTTGCGGGTGTGCCTAACAGCGCCATCTGTCGACCAGATACCCAGCTCTTATGTAAACAAAGACTCAATTTTCTCTCTGTCGACGTGTCGACAAGACGTACTTTACTCGCTGTTGAAACCTGGAGTTTTTCCCATCATCTTTGGTGAAGTACTATATTCTGGTTTGAGCTTTCGCAGTGCAGGTGTTTTATCTTCATCTAAAATCTTGAACTCGTTTTGGATAGATTTTTTTTTTTTGGTGACAAAGAGAGTAGGGACTTTCTTTGACTTTTAAATGGCCGACCCTTACCTTAGACGGAAGTGTGTTTAGGCTTTTAGTAATTATCTTATCACGTTATAAATTAATTATAGATTTTCCTCTTCGATTAACTTTCCATTTATAATAAACATAAAAAATAAATTTTAATGTTTTGTTTATATGCGACCTTTCCTGAGAGTAGGCGGTCCTAAATTGGAAACCGAAGTTAATCAACGTTGAGCCCTTTATATCGTAAATAGCTTTTAAAGAGCTAAGGATTTAAAACTTTTTAAATGAAATATTTTATGAAAGAATTTCTTTGAATAGTCTTCGTACTGTTTTCAAAGATGAACTAACGTTTAGTTTATTTATGCTACGCAGTTGTTGACGTTCAGGACGTTCAACATGCGCTCTATCGTTACGATAGAGAGAGAGTGTATCACGGTTTCACTTTGCAGAAAGAGTATATCGATACTGACGTTTTGTTCATTCTTTCTAAGCTTAAATGTTTTAAATTCTATTTTAAAGGAACTTTTTAATTGAAAAAGCTTTCAGTTTTTTCCTTTGGTCAAATAACATGTATTTTTGACGAAATGTAATTGGGCTCTTCTCTTAGGTGCGAAATCAAGAGAGAGAGAGAGATAGAGACGGAGGGAGAGAGAGGAGAGAAAACGTTCCGTTCAAGCGGGTAACGTTGTTCTCGAGTTACTCTCGTCCCTAGTCTCTGTACGGGGAGAAAGGATTAAACGTTTTTAGTTTTTTATTCTCGTCCCCAGGCTATGTGCGGTGAGAGATTGAAAACATAGTTTATATGATCTAGTGTTTAGTCTCTTCCCCAGCCACTGAATTTTTTTATCTTAAAATATGTTTTCTGTTTTTTGCTGGTATTAATGAGCTTGCATTATACGACTGATTTCGCAATTACTACCATTTGATGAATGGTAGAATTGCGTGCTTCAGGTAGAAATCAGTAAAAGTTTCGATTTCAGTGAAATAAGTGCAAAACAGAAAATTGAAGTGATAAAGTGATATTGCGCAAAGTGTTACAGTGTTGCGTCCGAGGGTTCGTCTGTTCGTGCCTGTCGTTCACCTAGTCCGGGACCTCTTGCAAGCTCCCAAGCCCAGGGGAGAAGTAATGTCGAACGACTTATGGGTTCGAGAGGCCTTGATCAACGAACAGACGTTTCCCTCTATGGTATCGGGTGTATCTTACCAAGATCTCCCCTACCATAAGACGAGAGAGACGTTTTTTCTCCTCGTCATCCGAAGGCTTTTCGCATAAGAAACCTGTCACAAGGTTTCGAAGCCCTTAAGCGAAAGTCAGTCCTTTCAGGACAGGTCCAGCGTCCTGGTTACAGCCATTAGGACAGCTCTGACCCTATGCAGTCATCGGATAACTGCTCGCCGCCTAACAAAGCGTAACACAGACTCCGAGAGTCTTTTTTGTTGGCAAAGTGTTGCGGTCACAGACGTTGCCCTCGTCTCTTACCACAACCATTTCCGTTGATCCTTAATGGGTTGTACGGCAAGACATGCAGAATATGCTTGCCTCCCTTATGGAAGACTATTCTGCCGATTAGTCCATTGATTCTAGCCGTTTATCTCATCGATATCCTGGCTTTCAGCCAACCTAACGTTCCTTTGTGCTTCCTGTTGACGTTGGCGTAGCTAAGTCACGTCAGTCAGGTTGTTTGGAACCACACTCGATGCAGTCTCGTGTGGATTTTCAGCCGCATTTGGACGTTAGGCCTCTTGCTGATGCTCCGGTTGACGTTCAAGACGTTCGCTAACAATCGGAGTTGACTTGTTTTGACGCTGTGCGTCAACCTCCGCATTCTAGAGTTGTTTTGACTGCTCAGTCTAGGCAGTCAAAGCAGTCTTGAGTGGACGCTGTGCGTCCTCACGCACCTGTTGTAGTTGACAGTTCAGTTGTTGACAGTTCACAGACTGTCAAGCAGTTACATGACGTTGCGTCCTGGTCCACTTCTAATGCACCAGTGAGTGTGGACTCTGCTTGTAAAGCATTGCCACCATGGTAGGTCTCTCCCTTGCTTGAGACTCAGCTTTTATCGGACAAGGTTCCTGTAGATGAGGAAGTTGCTGTTCCTCCTCCTACTGGTATTCCCTTGAGGACTCTGTCAGATGGAGAGGAGCCTAAAGCTGCTTAGCCCTCTATGGACTTTAATTAAATCATGATGATTTTTTTTAAGGATCTTTGTCCGGATCTTTTTGTAACTGCTGCTCCTCGTTCGCCTAAACGTCAGAGCTTACACTAGGCCTAGCTACTTCGAAGCCGTTGTTTATAAGCTAGTGCTCTCTCGCTCTCCTAGAGAGCTTTACGTTTGCTAGGCGACTGGTTTATCACCAGGAGGAGTTTGGGGGATACAGCCTTTGCTTTCCCTTCTTTTAAACTGGCTTATAGAGCGAGAGTCTGATATGACACGAGAGAAGTTCTCGGCTTGGGAGTTCATGCCTCTGCCCAGATAGACTTCTCAAATCTCGTAGACTCTCCCTGGCGCCTGGCCAGGAGACGCTCCAAGTTTTTTTCAGGTCAACTTCACAGCTGTTTTCGAGCCTTTGAAGTTTTGCTGTACAATTATGTCATGCATAAACAAGGCTTTCAGGGATGGAAAGCGGTTCCGCCTCAGTCGCTAACCCCGTCTGTTGCCGCACCTGCTCCCGTAGACCCTAAATGGGCTTTGCTGCAAGACATGCAGTCTAAGCTTGCGTCCTTGATAGAGGACTTTAATGCGGAGAAGGTTGCTGCCGAACCTTCTGGCCAACAACCTTACAACCGGTCGGTTGTGCGTCCTGTTGACGCTGAGGTAACCTTCTCGCGTCTACCAGTTGAGGTGGTTCCTCCACCGATGCGACCCAGTGTGGGTTGCCAGCCGCACGTTGACGTTAAGCGACGCTCGGAGGTGGTTGTTGACGTTCAGGACGTTCAACAACCAGCAGAGGTGACTTGTTTTGACGCAGTGCGTCAACCTCAGCAACCCGGTATGGTGTTGACTGCACAACCCAGATGGTCTAGACAGTCTCGGGTGGACGCTGTGCTTCCTCGCGCACCCATGGTTGTTGACAGTTCACAGACTGTGCAGCAGTTCCATGATGTTGCGTCCGGCTCCGTCACGCATGCACCAGTGCGACCGGACTCAGCGAGCCAGACGTTGCCCACTCCGTTGCCGTTTCCTCATCAGTTTTCGGATGAGGAACTATCTGATGAGGACGTTGCTGAACAACAAGACGATCAGCCCCCAGAATAGATCAAGCCCTGCTATCCCTCCAGAAGATGCTGAAGAAGGAACGCTGCTCAGTCAGGCTGTGGATGAGTCTGGTAGGGACGCTGTCATCCGTGGAACATTTTGTGTCACTAGGAAGACTTCACCTCCGTCCTCTTCAATACCATCTAGCTTTTCACTGGAAAAAGGACAAGACGCTAGAAGCGGTCTCGATCCCGATTTCCGAAAAGATAAAGTCTTGTCTGACTTGGTGGAAGGACAATATCAACCTAAGAGAGGGTCTTCCCCTGGCTGTTCAGACTCCCAACCACGTTCTCTTCTCGGACGCATCGGACGTGGGCTGGGGCGCGACACTAGACGGTCGGGAATGCTCAGGACTGTGGAACTCGAGTCAGAGGAGCATGCATATCAACTGCAAGGAGCTGTTTGCAGTACATCTGGCCTTGAAAAGCTTCAAGTCTCTCCTTCGAGGCAAAGTGGTGGAAGGAAACTCAGACAACACCACGGCCTTGGCGTACATCTCCAAACAAGGAGGTACCCACTCACTGACGTTGTACGAGATCGCAAGGGACCTGCTCATCTGGTCAAAAGGTCAAGACATCTCCCTAGTAACGAGGTTCATCCTAGGCAACTTGAATGTCATAGCAGATTGTCTCAGTCGGAAAGGGCTAGTAATTCCAACAGAATGGACCCTCCACAAGGATGCGTGCAAGAGACTTTGGGCCACTTGGGGCCAACCAACCATAGATCTCTTTGCAACCTCGCTGACCAAGAGGCTTCCAATCTATTGCTCCCCAGTTCCGGGACCCAGCAGCAATACATATAGATGCCTTCCTCCTAGATTGGTCACATCTGGATCTCTACGCATTCCCACCGTTCAAGATTGTCAACAAGGTACTGCAGAAGTTCGCCTCTCACGAAGGGACAAGGTTGACGTTAGTTGCTCCCCTCTGGCCCGCGAGAGAATGGTTCACCGAGGTACTTCGATGGCTAGTAGACGTTCCCAGAAGTCTTCCTCTAAGGGTGGACCTTCTACGTCAGCCTCACGTAAAGAAGGTACACCAAGCCTCCTCGCTCTTTGTCTGACTGCCTTCAGACTATCGAAAGACTCTCGAGAACTAGAGGCTTTTCGAAGGAGGCAGCCAGTGCGATTGCTAGAACAAGGAGAGCATCCACCATTAGAGTCTACCAATCGAAGTGGGAAGTCTTCCGAGACTGGTGCAAGTCAGTTCTGTATCCTCGACCAGTACTTCTGTAGCTCAAATAGCTGATTTTCTCTTATACCCGAGAAAAGGACGATCCCTTTCAGCTCCCACTATCAAGGGCTACAGAAGCATGTTGGCATCGGTCTTCCGGCACAGAGGCTTAGATCTTTCCAACAATAAAGATCTTCAAGACCTCCTTAAGTCTTTTGAGACCACCAAGGAGCGTCGTTTGGCTACCCCTGGTTGGAATTTAGACGTGGTACTAAGATTCCTCATGTCAGACAGGTTTGAGCTGCTACAATCAGCCTCCCTGAAAGATCTCACTCTAAAGACTCTTTTCCTGGTATGCTTAGCCTCAGCTAAAAGAGTCAGTGAGATTCATGCCTTCAGCAAGAACATCGGATTTTCGTCAGAAAAAGCCACCCGCTACAACTTGGTTTTCTAGCCAAAAATGTGCTGCCTTCTCGGCCTTGGCCTAAATCTTTCGATATTCCCAGCTTATCGGAGATTGTAGGCAATGAACTAGAAAGAGTCTTATGCCCTGTGAGAGCTCTTAAGTTCTATTTAAAGCGCACTAAACCTTTACGAGGCCAATCTGAAGCTTTATGGTGTTCAGTTAAGTAACCATCTTTGCCTATGTCAAAGAATGCTTTATCATACTTTATCAGACTGTTAATACGAGAAGCTCATTCACATCTGAGTGAGGAAGACCAAGCTTTGCTTAAGGTGAAGACGCACGAAGTTAGAGCTGTTGCAACTTCCGTGGCCTTTAAGCAAAATAGATCTCTGCGAAGTATAATGGACGCAACCTATTGGAGAAGCAAGTCAGTGTTTGCGTCTTTTTATCTAAAGGATGTCCAGTCTCTTTACGAGGACTGCTACACACTGGGACCATTCGTAGCAGCGAGTGCAGTAGTGGGTGAGGGCTCAACCACTACAATTCCCTAATTCCATACCCTTTTAATCTTTCTCTTGAAATGTTTTTAATGTTGTTTTTATGGGTTGTCCGGAAGGCTAAGAAGCCTTTCGCATCCTGGTTGATTTGGCGGGTGGTCAAAGTCATTTCTTGAGAGCGCCTAGATTAGGGGTTTGATGAGGTCCTGTTGTATGGGTTGCAACCCTTGATACTTCAGCTCCTAGGGGTCGATCAGCATCCTAAGAGGATCGCGAGGCTCCGTAAGGAAGACGTACTTAAAAGGCAGAGTAATTGTTCAAGTCGACTTCCTTACCAGGTACCTATTTATTTTGTTTTTGTTATTTTGATAACTTCTAAAATGAAATAAAAAACTCTTAGCTCATAAAATGTAAACATATATTACTGGTCTCTACCCACCATCCTGGGTGTGAATCAGCTATATATTCACCGGCTAAGTTAAATATTTAAAAATGATATTTTAATTATAAAATAAATTTTTGAATATACTTACCCGGTGAATATATAAATTAAATGACCCTCCCTTCCTCCCCAATAGAGACGCAGTGGGACGAGGAGAAAATTGAGTCTTTGTTTACATAAGAGCTGAGTATCTGGTCGACAGATGGCGCTGTTAGGCACACCCGCAACCTGTGTGGCGATCGCTGGCGAGTTTTTTCCGTAGAGTTTGTCTGTCGAGCAACAGAGTTGCAGCTATATATTCACCGGGTAAGTATATTCAAAAATTTATTTTATAATTAAAATATCATTTTATTGAAACATTATTCATTGTATTTATAAGTTTCTCTTAACAGTTAGAAATATATTTTTGTATATTTGTATTACAGCCGTACTGCAATTTCAAATAGTGTCATTTTTGATACTGTATATGTAAATCTGTAAATTGTACTTTATATCAGTCATTTGATTTTTCCGTCGTTATCTCTTCATTTGCGTGTGGCTTTTTGATATACAGTAGATGAGTTTATTCATTAGTAATGTTGTAAAGGAGACTAATAGGTATGAAAAGCCAATATCATCACCAAAGATAATGAAAATGACCTGTGTTCTTATTGTAATGGATTATGTCAGTTTGGATTAGGTTGCCTAACCTTATGTTGGACACGGGCTCTTGCGATGACAGCCCAAACCATTATGTCGTATATTACTCATTTCATATTCCTATTGTAATGGGGTGATGATCCTTCTCCAAAACTCTTCATCTGGGAAAGCGTTCAAATTTGTTATCAGTTTTAGAAATGCCCGTCACAGTTTTATTGGCTCGTTATTTGTTGTTAGAGAGTAAATCTAAAGGGATGTATAATAATATGCTAAGGTTTATTTTTATCATAAGTTGCAAGATTGAAAAGATTTATGTTTTACATTCTGAACGTGTTTCAAATTAAGTTGTCCTGTTCTAAATAAAGAATATTTTTCATAACTAATGTTGCAGATGTATATCATGGACTAACCTTGCGGAAGGGAAATATTCCTGAAATTATCTTGGTATAATCAACTTGAAGTTGTATTTCTGTTTTATTACACTTTTATTTCACCATTTTTTTTTTTTTAGATTTTTTATTACCAAGTAATCATGTTCAGCTTTTGTGACATGTGCACACTGAGAAAAGGTTAACTAAAACAAAATGAACAACTTTCAAGTGTTATGGTTGTGTTTTGTGTGCTTCACTTTTTGTTATTTAGTTCTACTGTAGTGACAAATGCAATGACTTATCCTTGGCCATTTGCTTGAATGTGATATCTGTATTTTTTTTTCTTGTGTATTCTCCTGTGGTGGTAGCTGTAGTTTTAGTAGTTTATGCAAAAATCAGTCTCTAGTTTCTCTCCTATAGAGCTCTCTGTGACTATGCATTTTTCTACCATTTTATTTTATTAGGTATTTTCCCTTCTATGCACAAGCTGATTTTTATTTGATCTCTTTATCATCTCTCCCTCAGTGTTTCATACACCTAACCTTTTATTTTTTATTTTTTCTATTTTGTTTTTATATTTTGTGTTCTAGGCAATATTTGCATGGAGTCAGCAACTGTGGTGGTGGTAGTGGAGTGAATCCATATCACGCACTGTATTCCACTGCTCACGTGTCCAGCAGGCAGGACTCTGAGCTTCAGAGTCTAAGTTCTGATGCTCTCACTGATGACACCCTCTCCTGCACTGACTCATCGGTGTAAGTACACTTACTACTTTTCCTAAGATGCATGCTTGCATGTGCTCCTTTTCTAATTACATCATTTTTTTTTTTTTGCATGCCTGAATACTTTCTGGTCTAAAATTAAGTAAAGCTTCTTGATTTTACAGTTAATTTCAGATTAATTGTATTCCAAGATTTATTTGAGTCTTCTAACTACGTGTGCTAACGAAGAGTCCAGAATATGGAGAGCTGTGTAAGAGTTATATTTTATTAATTGATATTTTGAGTTTTGTAATATTACTGGTAAACCTGTTATGGATTAGGTGATGGTGGAATTGTATAAGTTGTTTGTATGTAGAGTTGAACATAAATTTATAATGATTTGCAATACCATACATGTGTTTTTGATTGATTAAAAAGGCTTCATATGGTCAGTGTTTGTTACACTTAATCTTGCAAGCAATGCAAGGTATAGAAATTACTCTTTTTATTTTTTTTTCTTATGGTTCACTCTGAAATTTCCCAGAATAAGCTGAATTAGGATTCAGAGAACGTTACAATAGATATTTGCGAGACCTTTGCATGTGTTTTATCATAGATAAAATATTTTGTCAATCATTGCTTGATGCCTGTGTTCCTGCCATGTGTTAGTACTCAAACCGTACATGTAAAATGGTCACCGATGGACAATGTGTTTGTTTAAGGAAGAGACCATAGGTGAGATTTGTAGGCCATTTGTCCAGATAAAAGATGGGTTTGGCCATGCATTTGATTATTTTTTAGCATTTCAGATGGCTGAATATTTTTGTATGATAGACTATTATAGAATGTGTGCAACCTCATGATATCCTTAGAACTGGAGATTCATGTTCATTGTACTGGTATGCATTTTTTCCAGTAACTGGACAGGTCTCTATAGGTCTTGACTTATCAGGCTATTGATTAGTATGCTTTAATTTATTGTCAAAGTCCATGTTTTTCTAGAAAGGTGAACGATTAAAAATTATTAGAAAATTTTTGATTTCCAAGGCTAGTAGTGGATCTCTCTTCAAAGAATCTGCTCATTATCACCATTACTACGACATGGTGTTTCATTTATACATTTGGAAGGATTTAATTTCAGCTAAATAGATATCCAAAACATTTAAAATAAATTTCAGGGATTGTGTATCCTGTTTTTGGTTAATTAATAGTGGTTAGGATGAAATATTTTATGAGAGATTTTTTAGGTCCAAATTTTTTGTCACGGTTGTTTCATACCAAAACCAGTACTGTACTGTATTTAGTTTTCCGTGAAGTTTAAAAGGTTTTCTCTCTCATCCTCAAGGAAAGTATTTAGTTTTCCATAAAGTTCAAAGGGTTTCCTCTATTGACATCATAAAAGTATTTAGTTTTACATGAAGTTAATAAGGTTTTCTCTTGTCCTCAAGAAAATTTAGTTTTCCATAAAGTTCAAAAGGTTTTCTCAATCGTTTTCAGGATTTTTTTTTTTTTTTTTTTTCTAATTTACCAGTGCCACATATTCAAAACTATGTTTTTAGATCTTCAGTACAGTGATACCGCTCATTACGTCAGTTCAACATATGTCCGTTCCTACTTTACCTTTCTGTTTCTCCCCTTTTAAATACTGAATACAAAAATAAAATCCATTTTGAATTGTTTTATCCCATCTTCCGTTGGTCTCCAAGTCATAAGATAACCAATAAGTATTGTACTTCACATGGAATCTTGATATTGATATCTATGTTTTATAAAATGATATCATGTTGTAAGTTCCTTTCCATATTCAGACCATTGTATAGGGAACCTTTAGTGTGAAAATCCTACTATGTCAAGTCTCTTGGAACCAATTAATGAGGTAGGGCGGGGTATTACTGTACCTCATTAGAAGACGATTGTTATTTAGACGATGACTGGCTATTAGCTATTTATCTGAAAACTGCTGGTTAGGAATTTTCCCTTCTCATGGAAAACAAAGTTAATGGTAAAGAAGGCTTTCCAATGTCCTATGATAGTAAAAACTGGATAGTGTTTATTCAGTTACATAATAAACATTGATATAATTTTCTGGGGGTTGAAATTTATGGATTACAATCCTTCAGGAACCATGCTTAATAATTTTCCTTTGGCAGTGAGGCAAGTAAGAGCTAAGTAAAATGTCAAGTTTTATTTTTTTACACTATTGAATAAGAAGCACTGTTGTTAACATAAATAAATGCTTGAAGATAATTTTTGGGCAGACTTCATGCAATCACTAACAGTAATGGCATACACTTATCATTTTGCTTTACAATATTTTGCCTCCAGTTTGATCTGGCCATTTAAGTATTATAGTGCTTCTCTGAACTCCTTTATTTGAGTAATGGACACACAGCACATGAAGTTAATGGCTGTTCAAAAGTACACGCCAAGGTCACTTGCATTGATTAAAATTGCCTTTATCAATGGGGTAAGATCAGAGTTGCCTTCACTATAGAGGAGATGCTGTAAAAAGCCCTCCTACATAGGCATGTTTTGTCACGCTGAAGGAAATTTTTAGGTATCATCAGAAAGTCCCACCTGCTTTTTGAATAATGAATGTATCCAAGGAAAACTGTTCTGGCAGAGGATTATTTGGACTTTCATCTTGAATGTACTGTACAGCACATTATTTCAAAACTAGGAATAATTTTCTATGTTGAAGTAATACAGGTGAAAAATTTATGTTTTTACGTGAATACAAACCCTCGTCCTTTAATAGGGTATGATTTCAGTGAAACGGGAAACTCTGCTGTGAAGATTCTATACCGAGGTGTTGGTAGCTGTAGACAGGTGGCAGGGAAGTCATACCCTGCAAAGAATGCAAAATTGTGGCTATCATCGCAGTGGCTTGAGTATAGCAAGACGAGGAGAAAGAAGGCTAAGGAAGATACTTCTTTTCTGAGTTCTTCCTCAAAGTGAGAGAGTTATACTATACTATTCTCTCCTTCATCTGGTACTCAGGCTTTTGAACCTTTTCCTTCACCCCTCTGGTGGGGTGATAGCGGTAGACAGCGACCTTGAATTAACTCTTAACGCAAGTTCCAAGGGAGTTAACCTTACCCACTTCCCCAAGAGAGGCGGGCAACTCCCTGCTGGTTCAGAGTGAACTTTATAATTTTTCAGATAATGACATGGGGAGATTTCACTTGAATTTGTAAAGATGAACTTTTAGCAATCCTAAAACAACAACACTCAAAGGACATTGTGGTCATTTTAGGGTTGGAGGGCATCCCATCAGCAGAGAGGCTTATGTTAAATTTAGAAGTCATTTGTATTTTCGTAATTATACAAACCCGAGTGCTTTAAGTTAATTTCCCGCCTCAATCTACTCTATAATTCGTTGGTGAAGGTCAAAGTGGCTATTTGGTGAGCCAAAGGCGGGTTACTGTTTCCCTGCCACCCGCTTGTAACTACAGTCACCTCGTCATAAAATCTTAACATCCGGGATTCCAACTTTGTTGAAATCATATTCCTATTAAATAAAAAAAACATAGGTTTATCTATTAAGAAAAATGGAGATTACTGTTCTTATAAAATTTGTGATTTTGTATGGATTTATTTCATGTCCATGAATGTAGTAACAGTTGATTTTGTCATTAAATAGCTTGGGATTGGTTTGGATTACTAATTTACAAGATTTTTTACTAACAATTTAACTAGTGCATCTATTTTAAAGCTATAAAAGGCTGTAAAATTATTTATGGCGAGTTTAAGATTTGAATGTTAATTGGTTTCTGATTTTCAGGGATGGCATGTCTGTCGGGATTGGTGGGGCTATTAACCCCAAACATCTCAAAAGGCAGTATTATAAAATGCGAGAAAATGCTCGTCAGAATCGAGAACTAGCCATCAATGCTGCCACAGGAGGCGGTTTATCTGGTGGTCAGAGTGGGGGAATTCTACATGGGGGAGTGCCTTTTATGCCTAGGACTCATCGCCTTCGTCATGAGTCCATAACAAGCACCAAACCTAGTGAATTTGCTGCTCTCCTCATTGAAAAGCTAGAGAAAGTCAAGAGAGACCGTGAGTCACAGGAGAAAGTGCAGCAATCCTTTAAAAAGATACAAGAGGTAATTGTATAAGTACTCTCTTCCCTCAACCTTGAGTGGCTTAAGTGTCTTTATTTCTCTCCCTCTATATCAATGTATTTTATATTCCTAGTCATTTAATCTTTGAAGATTCAAGTTTCCCAAATGATAAGTCTTATGCATAAGTCGTTTTCTCAATATAATTTTTCTCTTACAGGGTGACAATGTATCCGATGAATGTCGTAGAGAACATGCATTCAATAGTCTCCCTCCATCGTTACTTCTTGATAAACTAGCGCAAAAGATCTCTCTTGATGATGCTGATCCTTGTCAATCTATTCTTGGTAAGTTTTGGGAAATTATAATGCATTATTAATTCAAGTTTTACAATTTTTACCATTTATTATCTACAGCCAGTTTTGTTTTTTTATTAATTAGCATTTTGTTGTAATTTATAATGCATTTCAGACGAACATGTATCTCGAGTATGGCAAGACAGTAATAATGACACTCCAGCTCGTTCCCCCGGTTCTCCACGACCCAAGTCTCCATCTGGTAGGAGAAGTGGTTCCTTACAGCCCTCTAGACCCACAATATTGTCACATCATGGTATAAAGGTAAGGCTTGAGTTTGTTAATGAAGTGTTGAGATAATTTTCTCATTGTTTTATGAATTTTTACATAAAATATGTAACTTATTGACGATCTTTTATCACCGTCTTATATTTTTTCCTCAGGGTAATGTAATGGTGGGTGTTGGTCATCCGTCCATGTATGTTTCTGGCACCAACTACCTCCCTCCAAATCAAGCCCCCCACCCTCTTCATGTGCCTGCAATTCATCGGGCTCATTGTCCTCCGGGTCACCCAGCTCACCTACCCCCAGGTCATATGCCCAATCCATACCAAGCCAACCGAAGCTGGCATCATCCGAGACGCAGAGAGAGAGTAAGTTGAGAGTTTTCCTTTATGGAATGTGTTTGTCGTTTTAAATCCTTGTGGAGTCAAAACCTGATGCCTTTTAGACTAAACTATTTCCTTTTCAGGATCCTTAGCATCTCTTTACCTTTCAAATTTAATTTTTTTTTTTTCCTTTACCTCTTCCCTTTGGTTTATTTTAGACTCCTATCCAACTTTGATATATATAAATTTCACCTCTTTTGTATAGACATTCATGTGTTTGAATCCTCATACTGTACTACTAAAATTCCTCTGCACAATTTTTATAAGACACAGCCCAAGGAGTACTCACAGTAACCCAAGGGGAAGTCCTTAACCCTTGAGACAGACATCTTTTGATAAAACATACCTTATCCCGTGTAATAAAATAAATGAAAGTACGCAAAAAGATGGAAACATTTGGTACTCGCCTGATTTTTTTTAGTAAAGTTCTATTAATTGTAATCATTCATCCATAATATTTAGAAAAAGTTACTTATTGGCATTGAGAGTTAGACTAGAATTGCTAGTAATTCCTGCTTCACTCACAAAGTCATATTCTGTTTGAACAAAGCCCCCACCCTCTGTCTATCTACCCAAAGCAAAAAAAAAAAAATATTTAACTTGTTTCCATGTGAATATACACCCTTTTGATGTGCATGTTGCCGTCCTCTCCAGCTGTTTCATACTAATCACTTTATCAGGAAATATTGCAGTCACCATAGTCACTTTAGGCTTCTTCAACATTGTCTGGATAATGTTAGCCAACCTCTGAATGACATCAATTCGTCTGCAGGGAACAGGCTTTGTAGAAATCCTTACTTAGCTAAACCAACAGGGGAACTACTTTTACGTGAAACAGGAAACAGAGCATAGTTACTAATTATTATATTAATCCATGCTGTTTCCATATACACTAAGGAAACACTAGTTTTTGACTTGTGACCCTTAGAGATTATATATACATTGAATGCAAGTCTCTGACAGCTCTGAGGGTGTATATGCACGTTTTTTGTTATGTATTGTTGCGTAAGGTTTAAATTAAATCACCAATAATGAAAAAGAGGATGTAAAATATGAAATAGTAATGATGTGATTGAAATAATATGGAGAATGAATACTACGGGTTTAGCAATGAAATATGGTAATACCTGTACTGTATAGTACTTGTAATGATATGAGGAACATAGAAAGGGAAGAGAATATGGTATTTCATGTAGACTAGGCATGTGTACTTCTTTTTCATCCTTGAACAGGACAAGTTGAATAATGCAATTATATAGTGTATAGTGGATGAGATCATGGTGAGGGGTAGATGGAGATGGTTAAGGCATGGTCTTTGCACTCCCAAAGATAGATTAGTTCACCAAACTTTCAACTGGGCTCTGCAAGGCACCAGAAGAGTTGGAAGACCCAGCCCTATATGGCTGAGGACTATGAAGCATGAAGTAGGAGATGATGAATGGAGAAGTATTGATTTATAAGCTCAAGATAGAGACAACTGGCGAAATCTAACAGAGGCCGTTTGCATCAATATGTGTAGGAGGAGGAGATGACGATGATGATGGTAGTGTATATGATAGATAGTTACAAAACAAATATTAATTTAGGGATGGTCTGTTCATGGGTAAATAAAAGTGAACCAATGTATTTTATGCTTGTTCGGGTTCAATGACTGAAGCAGCTGTGATGCCAGACAACTGTGAATAAATCAGTCAATCAATTTTGTTTGTGTGCTGAATGATTGAATCATGTCTTACTGCGTTTTATTACTGCATGTCTAGTAAAAACAAATACAGTGATAAACATTGTCTGCTGATTATGTTATATTTGTTGATGATTAGAAGGATATTATCTTATTTTCTTCCAGGGTCAGGATGTGTATTCTACGTTTTCATCTGATTCAGGCAATGTAGCAGATTATAATGAGAGTACAGACAGAAGTAGTCACCTCCCTCTCCCCAAATCTCGTTCAATGCCGGAATACATGGAGAATTATGCAGGTAACTATTAGATATTTCTGGTTTATTTGCACTATTTGTAAACTGCGAGCTTCAAAATTATTTTCAGATAAAAGAAGCTTTATTTTTTTGTCAGGCTAGGGTTTTATTATATCAATTTACCTAGAAAAGGAGAGGAATTAATTCCTCAGAAGGTAATGAGTTAACTAATGCAGACTAAAATTAGTTTTGGGAATTGGTAAAAACTGAGGCAAATTGATTTTTTCAATTATTTGATAGGAGTATGAAATAGCAAGTGACATGATTACTTATTTTCACAGTAAATAAAAAATATAGGTTAACTGGATTGTTACACTCTCATTTGGGAGAAGCATAATTGAGCAGGAGTTTAACTGAAATTGTCTTTAGTGAATATTGTAGACAGAAAAGTTCACTTGTTTTGAAGAGAAAGGTAATTAGGAGAGATAGTAATGATTCAGAATAATTTATAAATTTTTGCTTTTGATAAGGTACAAGTAGTGACGGCGGAAGTTCAGGTCGGCGTCAGCAGAACAGCAGGAGAAGTAGTTCCCGAAGAGCTCCTGCTGATCTAACGGACTCGGGAGTGTCCGTGGTGTCGGACTCGGGCCCCTCTCTCACTCCTTCAGCGTCTTCTACGGAAAGGTAAGCTCCTATAAACGACCCTGTGTTATCCAGCCTCTTTAAAAGCATGTTGAATACTACTGACAAAGCAATGTATGTTTTAGTGTTTCAGGAACTTTAAAGCAGCATTCATAGTCAAGGTCTTTGTAATTTGTTCATATGATGTATTCTTTTAAATCTTGTGCTTAAATTTTTTGTAAATGTTCCTGTCTTTTTAATTAGTAATTCAAGTATTTAAGCCTATTGTAGGTCATTCGCAAAGCTTTAGGTTTTTGTCTTTCTATTTTTACCCATTTTTTTTTCTCAAAGTTCAGGTTAATGAACATTAGTAGAAATAGAATTTTCTAGGTTTACAGTGAACTAACATTAAAAAATTACAACGATTTCATAACAAGTATATTCCAGTTATTCAGTTGATGTCTTATTTCCTTATGGGAAATCCCAGTTGGTCAAGTCTGTTGTGTTTTGGAAAAGTGCTCCAACTGCACATGCCCTGTTAATGTCCCTCATTTCCATGTAAATAAAACTGAACAGGGAAAGGGAGAGATTTTACTGATATACTAGATGCTGGAGGGATAAACAAATAATCAACTTCAACTGTTCAATCTTGTTATTGACCGTCAAACAATCTCTTAGGCATTTTGATACATATCTTTGTGGGAAAGAACCAGGTCTGATGTTTTCAGTTGACATGCAGTCCCATGTTAGGGAAATATCTTGAAGGTTGTCAACATGAACAACCAGTGATGTTGGAGGCGAATTCTTACTCATTGTTTCCAGGCCACCTCTGGTACCGTGATTCTGTTGGAAACCTGTGGTGTTATTGAGAGCAGGCTGAAACAAAAGGGCTGTAACAGAAGACCCATGTTTTTGCATGCAAAATTTATGTATATCTGTGGAAGGGGATATATGGGAATAAGGAAAGGAATATCCGGGGTGAATATTTAGAAGTTCCCCTTTTTTATTAACCTCCTCATGAACTTGCCTTTTCTATCTTGAAGGAAAGCAGCCTAAGAAACTTGTTCAGTTGACATGCATCAGTGGTTCCCACTCTCCCGAGCCCTTCAGGAAATGAAGAGCTGGCTGTAGAAAGTAGTTATTATTATTATTATTATTATTATTATATCCGATACTGAGCTGGTGGAAGGGAACCTCAGTTTAATAAGGAACTGGAGAATTAAGACAATGCCAAACATTCTTAAATTTATTTCCATCACCAACAAATAACAACGTTTCAAACATCTCTGTGTTCATAATCATGTTCCTGGGTAAAAGAAAGTATATTTATGTACAGCTTGCTCTTTATTGCTTTGCTTTCTTTTACCCAGGAACATGATTATGAACACAGAGATGTTTGAAACGTTGTTATTTGTTGGTGATGGAAATAAATTGAAGAATGTTTGGCGTTGTTGTAATTCTCCAGTTCCTTATTATTATTATTATTATTATTATTATTATTATTTGCTAAGCTACAACCCTAGTTGGAAAAGCAGGATGCTATAAGCCCAGGGGCTCCAACAGGGAAAATAGCCCAGTGAGGAAAGGGAACAAGAAAAAATTAGATATTTTAAGAACAGTAATAACATTAAAATAAATAGTTCCTATATAAACTATAAAAACTTCAACAAAACAAGGCGAAGAGAAATAAGATAGTGTGCCCGAGTGTATCCTCAAGCAAGAGAACTCTAACCCAAGACAGTGGAAGACCATAGTACAGAGGCTATGGCACTACCCAAGATTAGAGAACAGCGTTTTGATTTTGGAGTGTCCTAGAAGAACTGCTTACCATAGCTAAAGTGTCTTAACCTTACCAAGAGGAAAGTGGTCACTCAACAATTATAGTGCAGTAACCCCTTGGGTGAAGAAGAATTGTTTGGTGATCTCAGTGTTGTCAGGTGTATGGCCCTGATAGATCAAATAAGGCACTGTCAATTGGAAAGACCTCTGACACTTATGAGGATTGAATGACCATGAAAGATAGTTTTGGAACAATTTGTAGAATCTTTTTATGTCCCATTATTGAAGGTGACAGCATACATACATACATATACCATGGCACTTCCCCCAATTTTGGGGGGTAGCCGACATCAACAAAGAAACAAAAACAAAAAGGGGACCTCTACTCTCTACATTCCTCCCAGCCTAACAAGGGACTCAACCGAGTTCAGCTGGTACTGCTAGGGTGTCACAGCCCACCCTCCCACATTATCCACCACAGATGAAGCTTCATAATGCTGAATCCCCTACTGCTGCTACCTCCGCGGTCATCTAAGGCATCGGAGGCAGCAGCAGGGCCTACCGGAACTGCGTCACAATCGCTCGCCATTCATTCCTATTTCTAGCACGCTCTCTTGCCTCGCTCACATCTATCCTCCTATCACCCAGAGCTTCCTTCACTCCATCCATCCACCCAAACCTTGGCCTTCCTCTAGTACTTTTCCCATCAACTCTTGCATTCATCACCACCTTTAGCAGACATCCATTTTCCATTCTCTCAACATGGTCAAACCACCTCAACACATTCATATCCACTCTAGCTGCTAACTCATTTCTTACACCCGTTCTCACTCTCACCACTCCGTTCCTAACCCTATCTACTCGAGATACACCAGCCATACTCCTTAGACACTTCATCTCAAACACATTCAATTTCTGTCTCTCCATCACTTTCATTCCCCACAACTCCGATCCATACATCACAGTTGGTACAATCACTTTCTCATATAGAACTCTCTTTACATTCATGCCCAAGGTGACAGCATAGTCAAGTGAAATGAGGAGCCAAATATATCCTATGCAATAATAATTTCTGTGGCAATTCCTTTTTTATCTTGTAGAATTTTACCAAATACTGTGCATGCATAGAAAGACAAAGGAAAGCCAGGTTCCCACTATGCACATCAGTAAGCAGCACAGTTTTAAGGACTATCAAGTGAATATAGTGGTGCAATAAAGAGATGAACAGAAAATAAGATATACAAAGCTTCAAACATTCACAAAGGTGACCTGGAGGGGAGGTGTGGAGCATTAATGAATGCTCTAAAGTCACACAACAGAATGAGGGATAAGTGCAGTGATGAGTATCTGGCATATTTTTCCTGATATAAGTCTGTGAGTTTGGGATTCCTGTTTGGAAACAAGGCATTGTATGGTTAATGGGTGTGTAGTGAACAAAATTACTGAATAAGATATTTGCCACATTTGACAGTATTTTCTTGAATTTTATCTATAGTCATATTAGATTTTACTTCTAATACAAACTTAATCAATTTTCTTGTTTAAATCATATAAAATCTTAATTATATGTGTTTTGAAGAATACTGTATTTGTATAATGGTCGTTTTCCGTGTCCAGTTAATAGAAATCTACATTTCTGTAAAATAGTTCCTTATGCTTTTGTTGTAGTATTTTTTGTTTGCATTTTTGTTTTTGTGGCATTGATTTTTGTGCATGAGCCTGCCTTGGAACAGTTTTTGTTTAATATGTAACTTTCACCAAATTTTACTTTGTTTGGTTTAACTTTTTATGTAGTACAGTAGTTTTTGTCTTGTATTTTTTTGTTTTTTTCTCTTTATTCTTTTTTCTTTTAGATTAACAATTAGCTTTTATTTTTATGAACCTCCCATGGCATTCATATTGCTTCTCTCTGGAAGCTGGGTAAATTTTGATAACTAGCCTTAAGCTAAAAATTTCCCCTTTTCTTTCGTTGTAATTTTCGTACCCTTCTTGCCTCGTATTGGGATCATATGGCGGTGTATGATAATGCTACCCTGTGGATAGATAATATCCAATTGTGTTTCAGTTCTCTGGTTGGTCACACTAGTCATAACTCTACCTATGCACCAGGTCGTAATTTTCTTTTTTAGGAAGTTCTATAGAAACATGTTATTAAATTTAAATGGGTGTTTTCTGGCTTTATTGTGTCATCTTGTTGGGATTGTTCAAGGGATTTATTTGTTGGTGATAATGTTCGCCATTCTGTTGTTCTCACGTGTGATTTGAATAACCATATCCGTTGCGAAGAATTTTAATTCCCTCTCAGTTCCTTGTGATGATTTATCTTTAGCTGTTGGCTGTTCGCGTAAAATATTTATATTTTAAAAGGAAATTTCAATTTTATTCAGGAAAAACTAGAAACATGATATTATTAGTCAGGTAAAGACACTTTCCTTTAATGTTGGCTTTGGTGATGAGAACATGGTTTTGTCTTTTACGTACCTTCTAGACAAACATAATTTCAAGATGAATCTTCTGGTAGAAAATTATTTCTTTCTTTGGAGAAGTCGGTAATGCTCAAAAAATAGATTCATATGTCCCATTAGGGCAGTAAAGTATAGTTTGAACAAAAAATTAATGCACTATGGGAAAGGTTTGTAATTTCTTTTGTGAGGGTTAGGATTTCAAACTCTGAGCTCTCCAAGAATGCAGTCTTTTCCCATTAAGAGTTTAGTGACAGAAGCTCATAGAGAATTGCTTATAGTATACCGTAAGTTAAGTGAAGGACCCTAAAGTTAAATTGCCAATGCTGTACATTACTTTTCTTAATTTCTTTAAAAACCTTTGTTTGGAAATAGTTTTGCCATACAGTCTGCTTTTTTTTATATATATGAAAGAAGTCTGGTTTGCTAATTTAAATTGGTAACTGTGGTGATGTAGTCAAATAAGTATTTTTTCTTTAACATTCTTTGAATTTTTTATTCAAGTTTTAAGTGTAATTTCTCAATGGAATATTTCAAGGTGATGAGTGATATAGAAAAAATATAGGTTATATAGATTTAGAATTAAGTCTATTGTTTAAGTTTGATAGGAATTTTTATGTTTAGCTCCTAGGAAATTTTTAGTATCAAAATTTTTAATCTGGAAGCACAAGCTATTGCTCTTTCTTTGTTTATGGTGATTACCGTGAAACTAGTTACAAAGAAGGTGATTCTCTCGCAATTTAAGTTACATAAATATCCTGGGGTCTCTAGATTTCCTGAATCTTCCCTTGACTTTCCCACTTCAATCTCAATGAGTAAGTTAGAATGTGAATGCCAGGGGAAGTTCGTAGAAATTAAAAGAATTTTAATACTAAAATTACTCATTCCTATACTCACTGGCGCTCAAGTACATCCACCCAGTTCCCCACTGACTAGCAATGTCAAGAGGTTGTTGACCTAGTTTTGGCTTGAAACTGTTAGACGAAGAGATGTGGTCTAACTACGCGATAGTATTGCTAAACAATGTCCTTTGACCCCAATATCACAGTAGACGAGGAGGGAAATTACAAGGAAAGAAAATGGGAAACTTTGACCTAGACATTTAACCAGCCTAGAGAGAGAAACAATATGAATGCCAGGTGTGTATAGAAAAAAAAAAAAAAAGTAATTTTATTTTCAAAATTAGTTTTTTTTTTTTTATTTAGTGTCTTAATAATATACTGTAACCATTGTCATGGCACAGTTTTGCTTACATCATTAGATAGAAGAAGAGCAGTCTTTTAATTTGTCCAGCAAAAGAACCCGTGGGGAAAAGGTTACATTTCGATGTTAAGAATTCCTAGTCAGCCTTGGGACTTTTATGTTGCTTTTTTATGATACATGTATATATGTTTATATATACACTTCCTGAAATAAACAACTTCAGGTTTTCTGTAGCAGTGTTTTTTGCTCGTCCTGTGGTTTGCACTATAATTCTCTATACTATTGTTGAACATCTTACTATGTTGTCATGTCTATTTTTAGTTTTTAATGTAAATTATTCATCTTCCCTTTGTTTTGCATAGTTATCCTTTCTTTTAGTTTTCTCAAGTTCCTTTGTACTTCCTTTCTCAGTACTATTTTTTCGTATATCACATGGTTTTGAAATTGTTTTTTTTTTTTTTTTTAAATGTCTTCTTTCAATTCCTAAAGCTTCTTCAATTACTGTAGTGGAACCAAGTTCTTAGTCCCACCTATTTGCAGTCACTAAAGATGTTCCTCAACATTTTGCGGTTATATGATTGAGGTACGATACCCTCAAATGTTCAAAATCCCCTATGATTGAGATACGATACCCTCAAATGTTCAAAATCCCCGAGTATGTGCCGCCCCCTTGATATCACTCCTGAAACTTCTATATTTTTATAGAACTAAAAAATTACCATTTTGTATCTTTAGAAAGAAATTGCCTCATATTCTTTTGTAACATACAAATTTAGTGAGTTATATCATACAAGAAATATAAAATATGCGTGAGTGAGGAGAGGGGACAGCATTTAAACCACTGTGCAAACAATTAGCCTAGGCTATAATTACCAGCAGAACATTAGGCAATGATTCATGTATGAGATATAGCAATTGTTTACACAGTATAAGCTTTTAGCATAAAACTTTGAAAAGCAACAACCTAGCATATGATATGCATGTTAAACTCAGAATAAAAAATGATGAACAATAATCAGTGAAGAAATATATTAGTATTAATATCATTATTGTACCGACATACTAAATGCTAATGTCTATGTTGAGTTGCCTTCTACAAGGAGAGAGCATAACAGCAACTTGTGGATATTGAAAGTAGCACTTAGTTTTATGATATTTGAAATCAATTTATTGGATTCTTTCCCTGTAGTTCAGTACTCTTTTCAAGAGTTTATTCTTCGAATAGTTTTATTGAACAAACATGAAAAACTATGAAGGAAAAATCATTGAAGTTACTAGTGAATTAGGTTATTTAATACTATATGCTAATGAATAATGAAAATAAGGGTAGAAAACTCTGGAAATATCTTGGTCACAAATAAAATGGTGTCAGGAGCAAAATACTATGGTGAAACTGTGGAGAGAATAACATAGTATTGCTTGAACAAGACCAGTCTTGTGGCAAAACCTAATTGCAGCAAATCATGAATTTTTTGAAAATGTGAAAGAGATCGGTAAAAACAAAAACTGCCTCGATTATGAAAAAGAGGAAATTACTAAAAAAAATTGTATTGAATGTTGATGACATTACTATCAAGATTGTTGATTGTATTTGTGAGGTCCTGGCAGAATTGTTTGGTGATATAGGCACAAACAATAAAGATGACAGTTATACCTATTGATGGATTTGTCAGAAAGATAAAACATGGAGTTTATCTGGATATTTGAGACTGCAAATTTGGACAATATGACAGATGGGGTTCAACATGAAACTATCTGAAATAGTATCTTGTATATTGTAGAATTCTGATTACTAGCACACATTCTACAACATCAGGTGTTTTTCATTGACAATTTTTAGGTTCGATCATTTGTGTAGTCTTGTATGTTGCAATAGTGAGCCATGTTTACATTTATATACAGTACTCTAAGATCTCTCAGTATCAGACTTGAAAATGCAGGCAATGTTAATCAGTTTTCTGGTTAAGTTTATAGTCATTTTCAGATAATAAACTCTGTTAATAAATGGCAAAGGTAGAAATTGATTATTTTAAGAGCAGAAGTTAGAAGGCAAAAATTATTTCTGTAAAAACATGTGAATTTCATCCAATCGCTCTTGACATATGGTAAAAGAAAATTTATAGGAACTATACCCGGACCTAAAACTGAGGTACAAGTTTATCTAAAAAAAAAAAAAACATGTACTATATATATTTACAAACCTTACAGTTAATTAATTAATAAATTTAACACAATACCCACAATCATAAATGGTGGTCACAAAAAAAAAAGCGTTTAAAACAAATAACTATCTTCCCACATTCTTGTGTAGTATCCCATTCATGTGTACTTCAGTTACTTTTTTATTTATTTACCGCTACTCTCAGTTCATTTAAGTAGTGGTATTGAGTTCATAAGAAACACTTAATGTGTTTAAAAAAGAATTTTCCATTTCAATTGTACCAAAATATGGGATGCTAGGGACCAGAATAAATCGAACTTTCAACTTGCACTCGTGTACATACGTGTCATGCATTCGCAGAACAGATAAATTTGGGGTCAGTCGACATACAGACTGTCTTTACAGAATATCTAAGTTACTTAATGGTAAGCTTAATACTAACTTCATACATTCACAGAATTGTTTTTGTGGATAAGCAAGTCTTACAAACATAATAAATGAACAGAAATTGCTTTTATTTTCAAAAATAGTACAATACGAGTCTTGAAATATCCAATGCTCTAGTACTGTAATACACTACCTGATAAATCTTAGTGTTAGAAAAGAATACTGTCACTGTATAAGATTTCAATAGTGTTTACTCTAATAAATAGAGCAAAGCACAGTTCTACATCATAACTTGTTACAGTCCTATGGTTCAATTTACATGCTAAACATCAGCTCTCCCAACAAGATCCACTATTTATATTCTTGGCACCACTAGGCAGCACTGCTTGTTGACAACGTCAAATGGTTTCGTCTTAGGATACAAAATTTTTGTTTGAATCGTTTGCTCTTATATCAGAAGAGTTTATTAGTGAATACTGGCAAATAAGACATTACAAAGTATAAAAATGACTACATTATTCATTCACTATTGTCAGAAAAATAGAATGATGAATAATCAGCTTTTGATTATCTGGATAAAAGTTCTATAGTGCATTACAGTCCTTATACAATTTTATATGTTGGGGAGAGATGTTAGAAGTGAGGCCTCCAAATTTAGGGTTAGTTAAACTTGATAACTGTTAACCCTTTTACCCCCAAAGGACGTACTGGTACGTTTCACAAAACCCATCCCTTTACCCCCATGGACGTACCGGTACGTCCTTGCAAAAAAATGCTATAAAAATTTTTTTTTTTCATATTTTTGATAATTTTTTGAGAAAATTCAGGCATTTTCCAAGAGAATGAGACCAACCTGACCTCTCTATGACAAAAATTAAGGCTGTTAGAGCAATTTGAAAAAAATATACTGCAAAATGTGCTGGGAAAAAAATAACCCCCTGGGGGTTAAGGGTTGGAAATTTCCAAAGAGCCTGGGGGTAAAAGGGTTAATATATAGAAAATCATGATGCTGACTAGTTTTCCTTAGTCATTTAGTGTTGTTTGATAAAATACCCCATAACAATCATCAAAATCCAAGTCTTTGAGCGTTAGCAAATCTCTCGTCTTGCTATTTGGTGCCAATTTTTTCAGAGTAACAACTTGGCTACTGGAGAATGATAAGTTCAGTGGGAGTGTAAGCTCAACGAGTGGTTACCCAGAGCATGAGTGGGACCCCCGTTATAGAGGGAACCGATCCACGCACACTGCTGCTGGAGCCACATCGCCTGGAACTCTGAGGTGACTAACTTCTAACCTTTATTTATCTGACCTCTTTCTCATACTTCTTTTATGTGAATGCTACAGATCTGCAGATTGATGCTTGCCTTTTGTCTCATACTTTTATGTACTAACTGCTTGCACTAATGTACAGTCTGCCAGTTTTAAATCTTATAAATCACTTACTGGAATGCTTTGCATTTTGGGTAAATTTGCGAAACTTTGTTTAGTAGTGTTGCTTTTTTTTGTATATTCCTGACATAAGAATTATTAAAGTTGCTCAAGGATATTCATATTATATTGTGATCAGGCATTATAGTAGCTAATAAAGCAAAAATATGTTTAGGAAAAGGATAAAATATCCTCGTGGTTAAATGTTAATTATACTGTACAGAGCTGTGTAGCATTTGATAGGAATATCAAAAGGCTTACTTTTGCTTTGAATAAAGTTTAAAGGTGTCTCTTCCTACCTTGATAGATTAGTATGGTATGTATCACTCAAGAACTTATATATATTTATTTGTTAAGATTCTGTTCTTGAAGGTTTTAAAAGATTTCTCTTTGCTCTTGATGGCCATTTACATAGTACAGTTGGGTGTCGATTTGAAAAACAAAAATTGTTATATTAGAAATATGCAACAGTCATATCCAATCAAGACTTTGCCAGTATTATTTCTTTAAAACATGACTGGATGGCAGTAATATAAATAGTAATGGACAAATGATATTCAAATTTATAGCCTATAAATATTTATCCAAGCTGTTGCTGCTATTACATTTTATTAGCTCAGAGGTTTAGCTATTTTTCATAGCTAAGTAGCCTCTCAGTGCCTGAATGTTCTACTTCTATGACCTTACCTCCTACCACAACATCGAGGTCCACTTACCTCTCCTTCTTTGTTGTTTTTATACATTGTCATTGGAAATCTCTTGCTTGTAAATTTCCCCTTCTGTAATGTATCTAGAGGCACTATGTGGTGCAGACCTAGTTCACAATCCCCTTATTATTCTTATAGCATCCACATGGCCCCACTCAAAGTATACAGTACTTTTCCCCTGAATGCATTTCAATTTACCATAAGCTTTTCTTTACATACGTTGATATTCAATCTTCTCTCCATTTCACTCTTTAATTTTTAAGAATTCTATAACCTCATCATCTGATTCTGCAGGTCCCACTTGTCACTGAAAATAGTAAACTGGAAACCACTCAGGGTTGATCCATAATAGGCTCTAAAAAATGATTTCAAGTTCATGTGTGTATTGGCCATATATTTTATAGACAGCTTCTCTATACAGAAAAGGGTGTCAGTTTGAATTTTTGCCAGAAAAAAAATGTTACTTTAAAAAACATTTTGAGTCTGAACATTGAACATTTTAACTGCTAAAGAGAAACCAATTAATTACACGGTTGGTTCGTGAATGAACCGCTTGTGGAATGTAGCATCAGCCTACTGTAATTGAAAGAATTGTTCTTGTAAATTGATAAGATTTTATGATTTGTTATAATCAGAGATTGAACAAAGTTTTGAATAGAACATTTGAAATTTATTTGTTGAATTTATAAACATGTTTATATTGAAATATTTTTGAAACTATAAGAGATTACTAGAGTACCATATGCGGATGAGATCATGATAAGGGGTAGATGGAAAGGGTTTGGGCATGCTCTTCGCACTCCCCAAGAGAGATTAGTTTACCAAACGTTTAACTGGGCTCCACAAGGCACTAGAAGAATTGGAAGACCCAGGCCTACATGGCTTAGGACTATAAAGCGCATAGTAGGAGATGATGAATGGAGAAGTATTGAATTAAAAAAAGCTCACGACAGAGACGACTGGCAGAATCTAACCAAGGCCCTTTGCGTCAATAGGCGTAGGAGGAGATGATGATGATGATGATTTTGGAAAGATTTAATTTTAAACCATATGAAATGCTCTTATAGTCTTAGCATACAAGTTTATAAAATCATCTAATCTAGATGTAGTGTTATGATATAGTAACATATCT
>NC_090744.1:24302158-24514658 GCF_036898095.1 Palaemon carinicauda
ACATCCTTTGACTAAGGGGACAGTTATTAGAGGCATTTAAATTTCTTAAAAGGAATACCAAATGTAGAATATAACATTCTATTCAAGCTTAACACAAATCAGTCCAGAGGTAACGGGTACAAACTGGAATTGAAAAGATACAACACCACTCAATTTGGCAATTTCTTTGCATACAAAATAGCAAATACTATGGTATATATATATACTATATATATATATATATATATATATATATATATATATATATATATATATATATATATATATATATATATATATATATATATATATATATATATATATATATATATATATATATATATATATATATATATATATATATATATATATATATATATATATACTGTATATATATATATATATATATATATATATATATATAGATCTCTCTCTCTCTCTCTCTCTCTCTCTCTCTCTCTCTCTCTCTCTCTCTCTCTCAGTTTGTATTTTAGCCATTCTTTTTTTCTATTTTGCAGTAAGTCATTATAACAGATTTTTTAATGTTTTTTGTATTCGTTTTGTATTTTTATGATTTTCCCTATTGTAAGCAAGTTAATGCTATTAATTTTATTTTGTAATTATAATTTATTTTAATTACAGACGAAGTAGCAGTAGTGGGGGTCGTCGTAGTGTGAGCGGCGGAAGCATAGTGGGTGGTGCTGGCTTGAGTGGGAGCAGTATGGGAGGAAGTGGAAGTTTAGGTGGCAGCGGAAGCCTTGCTGGGGGACGGCCTGGGTCTGTTGAACGATCGGGTAGCGCATGGATGCCTGCACTGAATATTGACCAGCGGGAACTCCTAGGAATTTATCCAGTTCATATGATGCATCCTCCTCATTCTACCCATCAGTCCCATAGCTCTCACTCGTCTCACTCGACCCATGATGACAGTAAAAAGAGAAGTCGGTAAGTGAAACAGCATAATTTTTTTTTTTTTTTTTTAACAAATACAAACCTTCGTTCTTTACTTAGGGAATATGTTTCAGGGTAGCTGGATTTAGCCATAGAAGATATCACGCAAGGTTTCAACAACCCTCCGCTAGTTAGGGGGTGGGTAGACCACCCTTCCCACTCTCACACACTTCATTTTCGTTTCGGCTACGGTCGTGTGGTGACGTATCTTTTCTCTCATCCAGTTATTCCTATCAACTGGCCATATTGATTTGAAAATGTCTTTTTTCTTTTCAGGGGTGCTTAGTTATTAGGGACTGCTATCACGCGGTCTTGTCCGGGCATATTGAGCTGCCCTTTTTTTATGTTTATGTCAGCTTTGCCCTGTGTGGAGATTACAGCCTTGCACGGAGATGTCTCCTTGCGCCAAGTTTCGGGATTGGTCATCCTCCCAGTGGTAGGGGTGCAATAGATGTAGGAAGAGGAAGTCTAAAAGGAATTCTTTGTCTTCGAGTTCATCCTCGAAGTTGAGAAGACGATAGACTTCTCTCTCCTGTGATTCGTGCTCTCCCTCTTCCTGTTTAGCTTCGTCTTGAGCTCAAACGGATAAGAGTGATGGCTGTTTGACCCCCGGATAACATTTGGGTCTGGAGGACCCTGCTGCTTCCCTTAGCAAACAGCAATCTTTTCCCCTTGGGGAGTCTAGCTCTCAACGAGTTATGTCTGTCATTGGCTGTTTTGAACCCCCCCCCCCCACACAAAACAATGCCTGTTGGGGATGTTGAAGCTTGTGGTACAGCAGGAGCACCCAGCAGCCTTTGCAGGGGTCAGTCTTCACTTTCTTTTATTCCAAGAAATAGCTTTGAGGAGGTTAAGCTTTCTCATAGGCCCTCATTCCATGTTAAAAGGAGGACTGGGAGTTGTGTTTCAGGAGATAAAATTTATGAGAAATTGTATTCATTTTTATAGCTTTACCAGCATGCTTGTTTGACCCAATTTTAACTCGGCCAGGTTGCTGCTCCAAGAGAGTGGTGAAGAAAGGAGGAGAAAGGTAGTCATTTTATCTTTCAACCCTATACTTATGTCACTACACCTTAGAGAGGATGCTTATGTCCTGAAAAAGAGCTAGAAAGCTACACAACTCTTTGAGCAGACACCACAGTCCCCAAAGGGAGATTCACTGTAATCTCGTTGCAGTAATTTAATTGCATAGCAAATACATATTGGAGAATTTCAGTACAAAGCTATTATGTTGCAATGCATTACATCGCAAGGTTATTTCATCAAAAGTGAATACATCACATAACTATATTTTCTCAGAAACAAATTAAAGATATTCAAGAGGAACACATTGCACCTCAAAATTTAAAGAGGGGTAAAAAATTTTTATTAAAAGTAATTATTCAAATACTTATACAAGCTAATACAGTAGGGTCCCGAATTATGCGAGAATTTGGTCGATGAAAGGCCTCGTGTAATTGGAAATTCGTATATTTCGAAACACATCATGGCGGCAAACAGCAACCTACCCGTCAATTTTTTTTTCACTCCATTTCTAGCTTTCTAGCTATATATATACTGTATATACACTGTGTGTGTGTATGTATGTATGTATGTATTATATATATATATAAAACATATATATATATATATATATATATATATATATATATATATATATATATATATATATATATATATATATATATATATATATATATATATATACTATAGCTTTTATCTTAACAATACTGTAAGAAATCCTTCTTATATATTTTTTTTTATAAAATACTGTACAAAATTTCTTTTATGGATAAATAAAACAATAAAAAATTGTTTAAGTTTTGATAATTTTCTATGACTGTAGTATTTACTACTGTACTATGCATAGCTTACTGTTTTCAGTATTTTCCGAATGATGTAGAATTATTTCCTATAGATACTAAAAACAAAAAAGGGTTTTCAAGGTTTGATACAGTACGTATCTAGCAATAGTTAAAAATTACAGTATAGTACTGTATATCCATGATGACACTCCCACACGTAAACACGGCCACTAGGCGCAAGTGTGCACTAGGCTGCTGTACGATAATCACGCTTTTTTTGCCCTGAGCGGTCATTTCACTAATGATAATTTTTCAAAGTTAATATAATTTCTTTATGCTTATAATTCGTAATTATAGTTAAAAGTAGGGATATTAATTAAATGGTTGAGTAAAAAAAACAATTAATACTACTATTATTTAATTTCAAATGGCTACATAATACTGAATATTCTAATGGGTTCTTTTTATCTTCAATCGTAAATCTTACGCCTGGATAAGCAACAAAAGGAAAGGAATAGGTCTCTCTCTCTCTCTCTCTCTCTCTCTCTCTCTCTTCATATCGTTTCCTGTATAGTTTTCAAATATGTTCGTCATACATTTGTACATTATTTATCCACTTTATTCTCTCTCTCTCTCTCTCTCTCTCTCTCTCTCTCTCTCTCTCTCTCTCTCTCTCTCTCTCTCTCTCTCTGCGTTTCCTTTCCCTTTATAGTTTTGTGAAATTTCGTTGTCCAGTCATTCGGTAATGAGAAGTCATTTTCGCTTTCGACATCGAAAGAAAACTTTGTTTCTTCAATATACTCATCACTGGAGGATTCAGAACTAGTGCTCTCATTATCAAACAGGTTATCATTATCAAAATCCACAACAAGAATATCATTTATTTCATCTAAAGAAATAACCTTCCTCTTTAGACCTTTCATTACAAAAGGAACAACAAATAACCACTTATGCATGAACGCCCGAGCGCACTGATAGGAAACCAGTTCAAACCACAGTTTTGTAACATCAAGCTACCTTCAGAAAAATAGTTGCCAGACATCATATAAGTTTCTATTCAGTCCCCATATGCTGAGAGTGTTGCCAAGTGGTGATCCTATACTTACTATACGAGTAAAGTAACATCACGAGACTGACGGCTTGTAAAAGGCAATTAAAGTCATGAACGGAATATACAGTTGAAGGCGGTACCGAGTAGATCGTGGTGAACGGTTTATCACGTGGGTGACGCTTAACAGGTTAAAAAAACATTTTATATAGTTCGGTATTTTCTCTATTCATCCTCTCCCAGAAAACCTTCAAATGTGAATTATCTGAATGTGTGCAAATCTTGACAGTGCGATAACTAGTTAGCGACTGAGAATAAAAAAAATAAAAAGCCCGATTGACGATGCGATGAAGAGGATATTGAATACCGATTTTTCCCTAATTGATTTTTTCTACGTTCTGTCTAGTCCAATGTACAGTACATTCTTATGTAAAGGGCGAACCCCAACATTTCTTGATGCTGCTACACTTTAATTATAGATATTTTACCACCAATTTATAATCTTTATTTATAATAACATCTTTAGTAAAAGCTCTTCAATATCACTTTCAGGAGTAAATGCGTTTATGATCGACGATGAAACGTAAAAAAAAACGTTTTCCTTTTAAGAAGGCGTTTTTTTTAGGGAAAAAAAAAACAACACGAAATAAAATTGCTCATATTTCATATATTTTGATTTTCTAAGGATAAATAAAACATTAATTATAACATTATTATTACATAGTACCTGGTAAGATATCTTTTGCCGCAAAAGTTAACCTATAGACAGATGTTAAAATTGGTTAGCGAGTTCGTTATGATCAGCGATGGTACGTACTAAACAAAGTAATGGGTTTGGTTGTGGTGACATGTTTGGCAGTAGCATGATATAAAATAGTCTTTATTTTGATGGTTTTTAATTTAAAGTTTAATGAATAAGGATTTTTCACCATAATCACAATATAAGTATAAAAATTAATTAGTACAAATATGGAATATTATACATATAGGTGTTGGACAGTTAGGCTAGGCCTAGCGACAAGTTCACACAACAGATGGGCAAACCTTAACATTTTTCATCCAAAACTAGTCTTAAAGTGTTTGAACAGAAATCTTTCTCTCACATTCTCCCCCCCCCCTTCTCAGACATCGGGGAACCATCACCCCCCCCCCCCCCATACAATTAAGAAAACAATAGATTTCCTACGCTTCGCGGTGCTTGACTCGCGGATTTAGAATGCTCCTCGCAAATACAGGAAAATTAATTTTTAAAAACTATCGATCGCGTAATTGAGGAATCGCGTAATTAGAACACGTGTAATTCGGGACCCTACTGTACATTCTTATTATGAAACAGTTGAAAATCAAAGATAAACTAAAATTACACAAAAAAATATATTCTAAAAAAAAAAAAATAAAAAATAAAAATATTTTTTTACGAGGAATGTATGAACCAGCGACCTATTGTTCCATTATTGCTTCATTTCTTTATTTTTTTTTTTTTTTTTTCAAATTTCAAGGAACTTCCAGATAGTAGAATCTGAGTGTGACACGCCAATCAACTGGCTTAATGATCGATGCCAATCTTCACAGGAATTGTTTGTTGTAGATGCACCTTGCCTGGCAGCATCAAAATGATTTCATAAAACACGATCAAATCGGGAGTGGTCATCCTAGGAGACGGCTAAGGCGTCCAATCCACACATCATCTACTTAATCTAAAACAGGCTGGACATTTTAAGGATAACCATTATTATCATATAAAGATTCAAAAGTCCCGACTACTTAGATAGGAACGAATGCAATTGAAGCAAGCATTATGCATTTTTAATGTAAATTCTGCATCACTCATACAACTGTCATAGGCCATTTCTTTGAATAGACTGAAATAAACATTGGGGAAAATTAACTAAACAACCTTTTAGAACTGAATTGGGAAGATCTAAAAACATTAATTGCCATACATTCATAATAGGCCATTATTCTGCTTGGTGACGAGGTTTGCTCTAAGGTTTAAGGGCGTCTCATAACTCTTCAGTTTGTTTTGGCTATTAAAACATAAACAAGAGGCTAAACATCACCATTCATGATGCCATCTATTGTGTACAGCTGCTTGAATAAAGGGGGTGTTGTTTTGAAAATATCAACTGAATACCAATTATTCCATTGAATGATACCTGTAGATTGCCTTGAGTTGAAAATATAATTCAGTCTGGTCCATCATTGCTGTCAGACAGAAGAAAGAGTTGATTGGCATGTGTCACTATTTATTCTGGAGGTACTGTACTGTACATTTAACTGGAGTAGAGATGTACTGTTTTTAGGGACTTGTGCTGCTACGTTTCTAGTATTTTGAATATTCCTTTTTAAGTATTGGGGGTTTGATAGCTGACCAATATCTGCTTGTGATACCCCAATGTATTCCTGGGTTGCAATGCAATGAGTAGTTTCCTGTGTCTAAATGGCATTTTCTTTTTGCTCCATTTATAGCTTGGTAGCTTTAAGACGAGTATCATTGACTGTATGATTGTGTTCTCCAATTTGTCTTGTAATGATGGAAAGGTCTAATATGTATCTACTATTCTATGTAATTACTGCAGTGAGATTACCGGACACTCCGAAGGGAAGTTAGCCTAGATGTATAGCCCAAGCGGTGACGGTAATATGACCCCTACAGACCCATGCCCACAATATTTGTGAATATGACAGGTTTTTGCAAAAGTATAGGGAAATATCCAATGTGGCGAGGCCTCGGCCAAACTGCACACTCATCCCTTCTTCAAACAAGTTATTGACTGATCCCATGTAGTTGGAAAGAGTTCTTGTACAAAAGCTTTTTGTTCCTGACAGTGCAAATCATGTCTATGAATAGCTCACTCAATAAAAAAGTAAATAAGGTTTGTCTACTCTTTCCTAATGCTATGACTAGCAAAATGAGTATCTTGAGGGAAGATCTCTGTTTGGGGTTAGTGGAATAAACTACCACTGAAATTTTTTTCATGGAAGATTAGACTTTATTCAATTGTTCTAATACAAGTGTCTCAAACTTGCACTGGTCCAAGCCCTATTAGCTTCAATATCCCATAAGCTATGCTAATTAGGAGTCTACTGAGGTCATCTTTTTCCTGGATCAGGAAAGGACATTCTAGGATGGAGTAAACCATAGCCAGTTTGCTCATGCATTACCTCCTTGCAATGAGGGAGTCTTCTACATGAAGGAGAAAATTTTTATTCACCAAGGAATACAGGAATTTTCAAGATTTTGTATGTGTTTGTCCTTTCAACTACCTCTTGCCATTCTGTTCTTGCCATTCTGTTCTCAGAGAGCAAAAGTGGCTTGATTACACCATCAAAGAGGATGGAACCTCATTTAAGAGTTGGTTACTAACTAGAGTATTCTAAGTAAAGTTTCAATCGCCCCATTCCAGTGTGCTTAGCGAATCATTTCCTCCATTAAGGAATTAGGATTTCATAGCTACTAACACTAAAATAATCGAAAGAATATTTCATTTTATATCTTTAATTCTAAATTACTTAAATTGAGCTGCCCTATTGTGTTGCATGGACGTTTAGCATTCTGCTTTTTCCAACTAAAGTTGCAGCTTGACTTTTAATGATGATGATGACGATACCTTAATGATGATCTATTTTTAGAATTATAATAAATGGAAAAGTTTTATAATTTTAATTTAAATTGTAAACTACTGTATGTGGTTTCACATGGTTTGAAAAAAATGGTAAGCAGATTGTTAGAAGGATTTTTTTTCAGGAAGCAAATTTAAGTTTAAGTACTGAGTAATATTAGCAGTTGTTAGGTGTGTTTTTAGGGAACTATTCATCTTACAGCTAAATGTTGTAGAAAGTGAGGACATGTTTTTTATCAAATGGGTAAACAAGGTAATAACAAGTAAAGCATAGTGGAATGTTGTAGAGAGCACTAAGAAACTTGCAGAGGAACAAAGGAACAGATATAATCCAAATAAATCTTGCACCAAGAAATTTTACCATTTCAATAAATATAGTGAATGGTGAGGATATATGAATGGCCCATTGAAATGTAAATGAATCTACCATTAGCAATCAAAATTTTGAAAAGGATAAACACGAAGCTTTGGTCAACATGTAGCCATCAAGAACTATCAAAATCTCCATGCTTACAAAAGTGTATTTTTTAGTAACTGCAATTCTATACAACATAACCTTTTTATATATTATTTTGTAAACTCAACCCTCGTATATGCTAACATAAAAGTGAATATATTTTCTGTGTACTGTGTGATTCAGTTGTCTTAGCAACCAATTACAGAGCATTGGTATACAATGTTAATGTCCTCATTCTAATACCTGTTCTTTGCTTTTATAATAGAGGCGGAGGTGGTGGTTGTCATGGATCGAGTAGGTGCGCTAGCCATAATTCTGGTCACAGCTCTGGTCACAACTGGAGTCACTCTGAGGGTAGTAGTGGGCGTGGGTCGTGCCATGGAGATGCTACTACCCCATCTGCATCTAATACTTCTGGTCCAGGCTCAAATGGTTCAACTTTAAGAAAACAGAGACCATCTCGTCATTCTCAACCAACTCCACCAGGTAGTGTGTTATTAGATTTTGCTGGAAATAATTTTGGCCATATGAGTTTTGAGTATACATTATTTTTCTGAAGCATCTCATTTCATTTTGCTCTTTTGATTCAGTCATGGTATTTCTACTGTGATTGTGCCTCAACACCATTTTGTTTTATTCATTTGTGTATAGTAAAGGTAACATTCTTCTGTCAGTTGTGTTAATTTTATTCCTTAAACCTATGAGCACCATTGAACGTATTCTACGTCCATATATTTTTACTCCATTTGTAACTATTAAATCTGTTTTACATGCAGTTCTTACCAGTATCTTTTTTTCTATTAATTGTGTATGAAGATTTTACAAAATGTGATATATATATCAATGATCAGGACACATATTTAGCTATACGATGAAAAAATCATGAAATTTTTTGTTAAATACAGTTTGTGTTAAGATGAATTGGGTAAAATGTCCCATAAAGGGCCTGGGACTTAATGCCAAATTTTTCCCTGGGGAGTTGGTACTTGATAGGTCATAGTGATGTATTAGGTTTTACTTAGATAATTGAGGATATTTGTGTAATTGATAAATTTTAGTGTGTTAATTTTGGTGATCTCTTCAGAGCTGTATGTATCAAGTGTGGATCAGAGGAGTGTTGTACTTAGGGCCAAAGGTTATTGTATGGAATGGTTGGCCTGCTTTCTAGCCATGCCTCAACATACATGAAAAGGTTTACTAGGGTGGGCTTGTATCTCCTTGTCATTCTTGGACAAGGTCCCATCATTTACTCTCCTTTGGCCATTCTCATCTTCAAAAAGTCTCTCTCTTTGGATGTTGCTTCATTTCTGATGATACCACCTCCCTCTGTGAAATCTCAAGAGTTATGTTGCATACTAGAGGGGTTTATGTTGTGTAGGGAAGTTGATGTCGTTAACTGGTATGGGTTGGTTCTTGGTTGCAAAAATTTTCTCAGCCTCTCAGTCAGTGTCCACTCAACAGGCATTTGAGTAATGCTGGATGATCTTGCTGTCCAACCTCTTAACTTTTTATTTCATCCTTCAACTGTATAGTTCCCCCCCAATTGCACTTATATGTTGAATGGCCTCACAGGCCCTAATACAGGACTGTACAGCCCAAATTCATAAATCCAACTCTAAACAGCCTTGTTTCTTTTATTTTTCAGGAGTAGTTTGTGAAAGTGGTGGTAGTAGCAGTGGAGGCAGTGGTGGTAGTGTGTCAGGGGGAGGAGGTGGGGGACCTACATCATCAAGTGGTGGCACTGGGTCTGCGGGTGCAAGTGCCTCAGAGTGCACCATTGTTGTCTACAATTTTCATGACGATGCCGTTCCCTTTGTCATTCGTGTTCCTACTCGCCCAGTTACTCTTAAGCGCTTCAAGCAGCATTTACCGAAGAAAGGAAATTACAGGTAATTGTCATCTTTTTATTTTATTTGTATTCTGTACTTGTCCATCCATATACCAAGGCACTTCCCCCAATTTTGTGGGGTAGCCGACATCAAACAAATTTTTAAAAAGGGGACCTTTCCTCTTTACATTCCTCCCAGCCTGACAAAGTACTCAACAGAGTTTGTTTGGTACTGCTAGGGTGCCACAGCCCTCCCTCCCCTGTTATCCCCCACAGATGAAGCTTCATAACGCTGAATCCCCTACTGCTGCTACCTCTGTGGTCATCCAAGGCGATCGGAGGAAGCAGCAGGGCCTACTGGAACTGCGTTACAATTGCTCGCCATTCATTCCTATTTCTAGCACGCTCTCTTGCCTTTCTCACATCTATCCTCCTATCACCCAGAGCTTTCTTCACTCCATCCATCCACCCAAACCTTGGCCTTCCTCTTGTACTTCTCCCAACAACTCTTGCATTCATCACCTTCTTTAGCAGACAGCCATTTTGCATTCTCTTAACATGGTCAAACCACCTCAACACATTCTTATCCATTCTAGCTGCTAACTCATTTCTTACACCCGTTCTCACCCTCACTACTTGGTTCCTAACCCTATCTACTCGAGATACACCAGCCATATTCCTCAGACACTTCATCTCCTACACATTCAATTTCTGTCTCTCCGTCACTTTCATTCCCCACAACTCCGATCCATACATCACAGTTGGTACAATCACTTTCTCATACAGAACTCTCTTTACATTCATGCCAAACCCTCTATTCTTTACCACTCCTTCACTGCCCACAACACTTTGCATCCTTCCTTCACACCCTGACGTACATCTGCTTCCACTCCACCATTTGCTGCAACAACAAACCCCAAGTACTGAAACTGATTCACCTCCTCAAGTAACTCTCCATTCAACATGACATTCAACCTCGCACCACCTTCCTTTCTCGTACATCTCATAACCTTACTCTTACCCACATTAACTCTCAACTTCCTCTCTCATATACCCTTCCAACTTCTGTCACTAATTGGCCAAGCTTCTGTTTTGAGTCTGTACTTGTAATTACAGTATATCTTTCTAACCCAATAGTACAGTGATAGCATGCTTAGCCCAACAAATGGTAATCAGTGTTTTATTCATGAACCAATTAAGGAGGTACCATATGGGTTCATTCTAAGAATCCTTCAACCCTTTGCTGCTCTTGGGCTTGATCAGTGAATATGGTACCTTAGTTGAGAGATAGAGAGCATGCATGCACACCTACCTATCCTTGTGAGGTAGAACTGTACAGTATATATTTCACATGGATATTATAAGTAATGATGTTGAATGGGATATACAGTTTTTATATTTGTTTGTCTATCAGGTTGACTGGTTATCGTCATCAATTCTGTACCTTTTTTTATTTTGATGTAATGCTTATAGTAACTTCAGGTTGATTGAAATAATAAATCTTTTGTGTAGAGAAAGATTTTTCTAGTTATTTGCCAGAGGTGTGGTTTAATGAATCATTACTTTTTTATTTGATGTTTATTTGGAAGTCTAGCTTGTTTGAGATTGACATTTGTAAACTATCAATTTTGTTATAGATTGTTGTGTATGAATAATTTTGTAAAGCATTGTAAAATAGTTGAAATTTATCAGTTGTGTTAATAGAGCTTTCTGTTTTCAGGTTCTTCTTCAAAAAACACTGTGAAGAGTTTGGTGTGATTCAAGAAGAGATTACTGATGATTCTGAAATCATCCCTCTATTTGAGGGAAAGATAAATGCGCAGATCAGAAAAGCCGATTGAGAGAGTGAAACATAACTCCTAGAATGTTCTTTTTTTATGTTTATAACTAATTAATGCTGGTGAATTTTGCGAACCAAAGTGCGTCATCAACTTGCTGTGAAAGTCTGATGACGATTTTGTATAGTAAGAAAAATAATATAAAAAGGATGCAGCAGTGGTTCTCCAATGGCCTCCCAGGCTTTGAAAAAATGATTGATTTGGCCATTGCCTGAGAAGGACCATCTTCTAGTGTTAGGATGGGAGTGGTGCTGGATACATGAAGAGACATCAGTGTATTTAAAGATTTGATGCGAGGATGTGTGCAGGTCATTTTTACTAGTGGTCCTCTGCATGCAATTGGAGACTGAGCCGTTTTGGTCCAGTGCTGTTGGAGCCTTAGAGCAGTTAGGCTAATTTCTTACCTCATTTTAGAGATAAAATATTAAGGCGATGAATGAAGGATGAATGTGTGAAGATGTGGCCAGCTGTAGAAAGTGGCCGTCATGGGTCAGGTTTTCAAGTTAGTCCCAATTACTTGTACTGTACCCTGTTGAAAATACTGATCATGGCAAAAGAGCTCCAGAATCCAGATTCATTTTAGGAAATTCCTTTATCCTCCCCTTTTTATACATATTTATATATATATATATATTCAGAGAGCGGGAGGCTTTACACCTTGGTATGACCACATGATGGTCACTTTCTATGCCCTGTCAAGTGGGATGAACATTTTGTGTCACCAGGAGACCCTCCATGTGTATGGGCAGCTTTTCTAGAATGGCAACTATCATTGCTGTCTATTTTTGGGATGTTTATTATTAGTGAAAATTAAATTGCTTTAATTATTTATATGCGTTATAAAAAAAAGGAAGTACCGGTAGTGTATTACAATCGCAAAGCTTGACATTTTTCAAGAATGAATATGTAGCTTTTGAACTTAAAAATTCCGAAAATCAGGATATTCTTGATACTGATTTAGATAATTTTTTTAAGGCATGTAAAATTGGCAATGACATGGATTTTGATATAGTGAGGTATATGGAAAATTATTACAGTTTACTCTCTTTGTCTCTTAGAGGATTTTATTAAGTGTAACACAAAAGCTGTTGCTGTACTGCACAAAGTATTTCTTACCTGATTTTTTCACTTTTCATTTTACCTTCAATCAGAACCTCACCATTTGTTAAAAGTACAATGAAGTGAATGCTTCAAAATTAAGGTTCTGGGGATCTTTTGATATAATCAAGGGCAGGTTTCATTGTTTTGTGTTGTTGAAATCTTAGTGCATTGTCTTAACCCTTAACAGTGATACAGTGCTGCTTGTTTAAAGAACAAATTTTTTTTTGGTTTGCTAGTGACACGATACTGACACAGGTTAGAGATATCTGGTCAAGTACTTCATTACCATGGGATGCTTGAATTTGATTTGTAATAAGCTTCTTAGGCATCACCACCGTTGTGAATGTGCCGTAAGATAGTACTGGGGTACATAGAAAAGCACTTTGAACTATTTTATTCTCCATGTAAAAAGTGATCAAAAGTGCCTTGACATATTTAAAGTGAAAGTTTTATGACTGGGTAAAGTTTTTGTCTGGATCATTTATTTTATATTATTTATAGGTTATTTTTGGGGTATATGAATTTTCAGTAATGCATATTAAATTTTATTTTAGACATTTTAAATAGCACACTTCACTTTGTAAATTGTATTTCTTAAATTATCTAACATTTATTTGATTGAATACATGTTTATAGTCGCCTGTAAACCACAATTACACTTTGTCAGTACATGCTAATGTTAAATACGTACCTACGTACCACTGTGATGGGTTAACAAAGTGCTGAGCAGCTGATGTTACACCTAGAATCTGGATTGGAATTAACAGAAGGGCCCTTTTTGTGAATTTTTTTTTATTATTATTTTTTCTAATACTGTATAGACTAATGATGATGATGAAGTCCGTATGTAACCAATAGAAAGAAATCAAAAGGTTCTACTGTTAATGGAAACCCTCTATATATAGATATATATTAAACCAACCAGCCATTCTTAACTAGTCAGAGTCAGATGGTGTGTGTGTGTTGCCATTGACGTTGAATAAATGTCACTCAGTTGAGCGAGTTTCCACACCCCACCAATTGGTGGAAGATCGCTGGAAATTGTGCCCTGTGATACGTGTCCTCTCACACACAGCCACAATCCACAACTTAATTATTATCGTTGGTGCTACTAGTGGGGAGACAGCCGAGCTTGTATACTATTACACAATTTTCAAATCATACTTTCATTGCGAAAAATTTACTACATATTAACATAACATTGTCAAAGTATCCTCTTTTTTTATACATTTCAATAGTTTTTTTTTTCCATTTAGAAACAATTCAGGATAACACCAAAGCATTGTTCAGAATGTTCAATACAAGAGACATTATTAGTTAACATGACAGTCAACAAAGCTTTCTCTGTTGAACAATGTACAACACAAGATATCCCTTTAGTATATAATTCATATGTACCTAATAATATCCTCGTTGTTTACTTGCGGGCATACACCAAATTTGGTTGTTTAAACATTCATTTTTTTTTCTTTTTTTTTTTTTACATTGATCTAATTATACTGCTCAAGAATGTTACACATTAGTAAAATTTAACTATTTCATTTTGTATCTCTCTTGCAGCAGTCAACATAATATACTTTTAAACCTAACAACATATCCAAATGTTTATCTCAAGTGTACATAACCAATTTGTATAATACACATCTAGTTTACATAAACATCGCACTGCCAGTATACATTGTCTCCGTGGCTATTCACCATCTTACGAGAGACTATAGTGATGATTCCCATTGTTTTGTGCTATTCAAGTCACCATTTTGGTGGCTTGTATTATTTTTTTTATTATATCATCAATAGCAGTGTACATTATTTTCTTGTGTACAAAATGTTGTGTGGTGTGGCAGGTTAAGCCAGGGTAATTTTTTACAAAAAATTTCATTATTATTATTGTTTCTATAATGATGCTAATATGGATGTGGATGAGCATGCATATAGTAAAGTCCTGTAAAGGGAAATACTGTTGCAGTCTCCTCTTTGAAAGGGTATATTGTGCATGTCCATAGTAGAACAAGCATGCAGACTTCTCTTTCCTACCATCTGGAATTTGTTATAAATTAGAATTTCATTTGAGAATAAGTAATCTGTATGATTATAGTTTTAATTAATCTGTATGAGTATAGTTGCATTGTATAACCTTTTATACTAGTGGAATAACTTTAAATTTCTGTCATTAATTCTAACATTGTTATTGATGGTTCTATTATGCCTAAGATTTTTAACCAAAGATGGTAGTGCATATGAAGCCTTTGCATGCCCAACTGTGGACATGCTTAATATGAACTTCATAGTAAAAGCATTATTTAATTATTTACCCATTTTGTTAATGTCTCAGGTATGTCTTCTCCTTTTATAGACTTTTTAGATATAATAATGATGATAATTTTTTTGGTATTGTCTGCCAGGGCTGAGAAATTTTTATGAAAATTTATTTGCCAGGGAATGAGTCTAATTGTAACTTTTTTTTTTTAATTTCTACTTTTTTTTTTGCCAATAAAGTATTCTAAACTCTATAGACTTGTTAATATTTGTAATAAAAGTTTTAAACTTGAATTTTTTTCAGTCTAGTTTAAGAACAATCAAAAAGGTTTCCTGTGTAAACTGGATTACTTTCCATCATGATATATTATGAAAGAAAATAGTGTATACTAAAATGTATTTATGTAACAAATGTTTATCCATTTAATCCCATATGTATTCCCAGGCTCACCAGTCTTGTAGAATGTCAAACTGGAGGAAGTTAAGACTCATTATGAAAACACCATCTGGATCTCTAGGTACGTATATATTTCCTGTTCCACTGGGGAACCAGATGTTAGGGGGATTGCTAATTGTTAATGTGAAACTTCAGAGACAACTGGAGCAATTTTGGGTGGATACGCCCATGAGGAACTAGCTTCTCTCTTATAAAAAGTCTAGGAAGACATTAACAGTTTATCCTGAAGATTTTGTCTGTGCAGAAACAGGTGCACCGCCTCCAGGATTCTGTTGGTACGATCGTCCGGTTGGAAGACAATTGGTACTGGCCAGATACTTCATCCTCTGCTTGGTCATCCAGTTGGATTTGTCCCAATTAACCACAATCCGTAGACCGTGGAAAAAGGAAAGAAGTCTGTTTTGATCCTGAAGCAATTGTGTCCTGGAGGAGGACAAAATTTCCCAATCGTCGAGATACCTAGGCAGATGAATCCTGTTCGAGTGTGCTCAAATAGAGACCAGCGTTAACACTTGGAGTCCAATGCACTGGGATTTTGAACTGGCAAATACTTCTTGCAAGAACAAAGGATTGATATCCGAAGGTACGTATCCTACAAGTGCACAAATCTTCTTTCTTATCACAGACTGTACACTGCTTGCTGTCTCCATCTTGAATGGTGTCAGGAAGAGTCATGTGACAAAATCCAGTGAACAATCTTGTAAGACTTTGAGCATTTTCTTCCATTGCCTTCCCCTAAGCTGCTAGGGACATTTTCTGGCGGTATCCGATGGTAGGTCTGGAACATTATCGGTATGTGAGTGAGGGGAAGGGCAAGCATTGATGAAATCTAGGTGATATCTATACTGGAGGACTTTTGCCACCCAGTTCTTTGCTCTGTGTTGGTATCTTGACACACATTCGCAGCAGATGTAAGAGACTAATGCTAAGTACGTGAAAGGTCATTGTGAAGTGGTTCATCACAGTACGCAAGGAGCTGAATCACTTTATGACTGGTGATATTGGCTGCACTAACGTAATCAGTCTATCGTGACGTAAAATAAGGCCACTTCTAGTTAGACTGCATTGTTTATCATAGGCCTTTTGACTTTGTCAACCTTAGCGGCTGTTAGAGAGCCAGCAACATTCGTAGTATTGTAGGCTGTGATTATGGCAGCTGGGATGGCGGCGTCAACGTCATTTGTGTACACTTGGGGATGGGATAGGCTGCTACTGCAGGCATCTTACTTTAGGAAGGTGGCTTGCTTATCCAGATCAAACGTCCGTATGACCGGTCATAAATAAAAACTCTTTGTTCAAATGTCTTTGTGGAATAATGACAACTGTCATCTGAAACATTAGTAGAGATCATTACTACCACGCTAGTGAAACATACAATGCATATGTTCATTAAAATGTAAGTTTTATTTTCTGGGCTCAACCTGTGTCGCTCCGTGAAATGCTCCTTAAAGCACCATTTCAAAGTTATAAATACTGCTAAATATACCAGAGAAGAAAGTTGCATGGAATGCCAGGGATATACCCACCTCGCTCAACCCTAAAGGTTGTCGGTATTAAAACTGGGGCGAATGATACCACTACCAGAGGTCCCTTTCCAATTAGACTTCTCCCTTCTCAAAATCCCCCGTTACTACGAGGTGTCGTTCACTACAGCTAACCCCCCCCCCCCCCCCCCCACCACCACTACCTATCTTTCACCCATCATTCCTTGTTAGCACCCGTGAACGTTCGGACATGTTTTTTGTAGCTCTATGTTATTTTGTGTTTTTGTAGATGTCAGGCGTTTTGGAGATTCCTGCTCCCAAGTTGAGTATCATATTTGTCTGTTTGGGATTTCTAGGTAGCGACACACGTTCATTTAATAACCTTGTTGGTTTTTCTCTCAGGCGCTTTGTTGACGCTCCCTTACGGGTGTGTATGCGGCCTTTTGGTGTCGCTTCCTCGGGATCTCTTTATTTTGTAAGACTTTCTATTAGTTCCTTATACTAATTGTAGTCTTATTTTTGTCTTGAGGGTGAGCTCTCTGTCCAAGATGACCTTTAGGGGTTCTAAGGGAGGTTCTGACAGCATCTTCAGGACTCTAGCCACGTCCCACTGGGGCACCCTAACGGCCTGAGGGGGGCACGATTGTTCAAAACTCTTGATGAGCATAGAGATATGTCTGGAGGTACGATGGTCGATGCCCTTCAGGAGGAAGACTTGGCCCAGGGCAGCCCGGACTCCTTTGATGGCTGGGATGGACATGTTTACCTCGTCCCTGAGATAGACCAGGAAGTCTGCTATCTCCGGGATGGAGACCTGCAACCGCTTGATGTTCTTCGAGATTCACCATTTAGTGAAGGTAGCCCATTTTGCCTGGTATACTGCGGCTGACGAACGTCTCAGGTACCCTGACATCCTTGTTGCCGTCTTCAACAAATATCCTTCCTTCCTCAGGAGGCGCTCGATAACCTCCACGCGTGAAGGCAGAGGGACCGAGGGTTTTCGTGGAACCTTTGAAAGTGCGGTTGCCGGAGAAGGTCTGGTCTGTCCGGAAGGGGCCAAGGTGGAAGGCGCGCCAGTTCCTCTAGATCCGCGAACCACTCTCTCTCTCTCTGGCCACCAGGGCACTACCAAAGTCATCCACAGGTTGTCCGCTCGCCTCACCCTGTTGAGGACTTGCCTGAGCTTCCCGAAGGGAGGGAAGGCGTAAACGTCGAGGTTGTCCCAAGGGTGTTGGAAGGCGTCCTCGAACGCCGCCTCCAGATCTGACACAGGAGAACAAAACACGGGGAGCTGTACGTTCAGTCTCGTGGCGAGCCCCACTTCTGAATGAGTGTCTTGGCCACTTCCGGGTGCAAGGACCACTCGGACCCTACCACTTGACCCATTATGCTGAGGCTGTCGGCCAGGACGTTTCTCTTCCCTGGAATGAATCTGGCTGAGATCTTGATCTGCTCTACTTCGGCCCATTCCAGTAACTCCATCGTGAGATCGCACAGGTTCTTCGATTTCAGTCCTTGCTTCTTTATGTAGGCTACCACCGTGGCGTTGTCGCATATCAGCGCCACGGTGTTTCCCTGGAGCCGATGGACGAACTCTAAGTGCGCTCTTCGCACTGCCATCATTTCTAGCACGTTTGTGCAGTTTTTTCTCCTCGTCTAACCATCTTCCTCTGGCTGTTTTGTCGAGGAGATGAGCACCCCAACCCTCCTTGGATGCGCCCGTGAACAGAAGCATCTCCGGTGGGTCGGCTGCGAAGAGCATTCCTTTGAGGGTGTTCGATCTGTCGTGCCACCACTCTAGGACTTCCTTCGTCTCCCGGGACATCGGGACCACCTTGTGCGGGGAGTCTCTCTCGTTCCATTGTACTCCCCTTAGTTTGAGCCTCCCCTGGGGGACCAGCTTCTCTAATGACACGAGGTGGCCTATAAGTCTTTGCCAGTCTTTGGCTCTCCTGGGCTGGCCCGACAGGAAGGGCCGGAGGATCTGATCTAAGTTGTCCAGTCTCTCCGCGGAAGGGAAGGCTCTCGCCAGCCGGCAGTCCAGGACCATTCCGAGGTAGCTCATCCTGGTGGAGGGTATCAGTTGGGACTTCTCCAGGTTGATGATGATACCCAGGACGTTGCAGAACTGCAGGAGCTTCGCGCCTTGCTCCCTCAGTACTTCCCGAGGCTGAAAGTAACAACCAGTCGTCCAGGTACCGAATCAGGCAGATGCCCTGCTCGTGTGCCCAGGCTGAGACTTGAAAAGACCCTCGTGAAGACCTGAGGGGCTGTGGACAGACTGAAGCAGAGGGTCTTGAACTCGCTTCTCTGTCTGGGAGTCTCCTGACGAGCTTGCTGAGCACGGTGTCCCTCTTCCGCAGCACCCAATTGGTGGCCTGAGCGATGGACTGGTAAGAGAGGAACTTAAGGGCTTTACCCCACGAGCTAATCAGCTCTTTCGGCAAAGCCTGGTTCTCCGGGACTGCGAGATCGTGCGAGGCCTGAAAACCCACCAGTGTGCATGGCCACCAATCTAGCCACGACGATACGTATACCAGGTCCCTGGCTAGCTCTTCCATCATGGAAGTCTCCGAAGGGGAGAAGCAAACTGGGGCGGTGGTAGCTCTCTCTTCTGCTGCTCCCTAGCCAAGGATGGCGACTGCTGGCTCTACCGTGCAAGCACCCGCGCGGTGTCCTTCGGGAAGGTAGAAACGTCTCTGGGTCTTGAGGCCCTGGAGAAGTTTAGAGGCGCTTTGACTCTTGGGGGCTTCTGCGTGGTTGGCCACAATCCTGTCTACGTGAGCCATACCCAGCCTGACATCCCTAGCCAAAGGAAGCGCTAGCGAGGGCCTCTGCTGTACGGGTGCATCTACCAGACTGCTGAGGCCCGAGAGCCAGTCTTCGTCCGTGGAGGGCTTAGGCTCGTCCAGCCTGTGATGACGCCTAATGAGGCCTATCAATCTCCTGTAGGACGAAACTTCTGCGGCCGAGCCTTCTACGCCGTCATCTATACTTTCTGTCGGATGTTCCTCTGCTTGAGACGGGGGACCTCCGACGGAGGCTGCTGCTTGGGGAGGAGGCATCTTCCTGGCGCGGTCTAGTCTCGGCGGTTCAGGCTGGAGGACGGGCATCGCCGCTGGGACGGAGGGATGCGTCCTGGGCTTATCTCTGCTTACGGAGATCCAGGAGGCTGTGGGCTTGCCCGTCGAAGGAAGGTGTCTCACGTTCCGGGCGACTCGATGCTGATTTTGAGGACGGGACGCGGCTGCCAGACCGAAGGGGCGACTCTCTCCGCTGGGCGGATGGAGCCGGAACCTTCGCGGACTTATGCCTGTCCCCTGGGGCCTGAAGAGACGACTCTCTCCGTCGATCGTACCTGCTGCTGGAGACGTACCTCACTGGCGAGCGAGCCCTAGGGAGCCAGCCCGAGGTGCCCGGAACTGCTGAAGCCTCCAGGAGTTGTCTACGTGGGATGACGACCCGCACCCATTCTTCTCTCGGGGAGCAGCTTCTCCTATACTTCCTCATGGGGGATCTAGAACGCCTCCCAACGTGGCGGGATCTGGAGCGGGAGCGTGAACGTGACCGTCTCCTGCGGGACCTATCTCGCCGTCTTCTATGGTCCCTCGGGGCTCCGTCCTCCGAGGAGTAGGAGTAGGCCTCGACCGAGGAGCCCGAAGACTTTTAGGACCTCACTGAAGGGTCCGAGTCGCGCCGCGTTGCTGGTGGGTCCACGTGTCGATCGGCCGGCGACGAAGGCTCCATGAAGACGGACGGGAGCGTAGCTGAAGGCGCTGGAGGGGAGCGGGGAAACTCCTCGCTGGGGAACCAGGTCTTGAACTCCTCTCCCAGCCTCAAGGGTGATCTGAAGGGCATCTTCGGAGGCGCCCACGCGAGGGGGTCTGACGGCGGTGAGACGTCCTCCTCGGCGCCACCCTCGGCTGCGGACGTACCTGAAACACATGCCCAAGAGACGGGAGAAGATGCTGCAGCAGTCTTTCCCCACATAGGATCGTCTGAAGAGACGGGCCCCGCCCTCCGAAGACACTCCCGTCCCTCCCTCAGGCCCCCCACTTGCCTGGATCGACGACACAACCCCACTATCTGGTAATTCAGACTCCTGGGGAAGGGCCACAGGCCTCTTCCCTGCAACTGACTTACCTCGTCCCCTACTCTGGGTAGGGGAAGGCGGCAGAGACACACTATCCGACGATGCTCCGGGCGAATCAAGAGGCGACGAGACACTCGGTTTCCTAGGCGATCTCCTGGAAGACTTCTTTTCCTTGGTGTCGAAACGCACCCACTGCACCTTGTTCCAGGACTCGCACTCCGGACACGTGGCTGTAGGGGAACAAATACTGCCCCTACACGAAGAACACAAGGAGTGCGGGTCAACTAAGGCTTTGAGAGGAAGGCGCCACACAATTTACCTGCCATAGGCCCAGGGCAACAACGGGGATGCTCCATTGCGCACTTGTAAGACACCGCGAGACACAGGCACACAGAGGAAAAAGGATAAGGAACAGCACAAAGGGACCCCAGGAACCGCGTGGGACACAAAGGGTTGCACTGGGTAAGGAGAGAGCGTCTGGATGTTATCGCGACGCGACCAGAAAACTTACTGGAGATCGAGACCTGAGCAAGCATGCTCTCTGACCCCGGGTCGCCTCATGGCGCATATCACTCCGCATAGAAAACGGGAGTAGGGTAAACTACACAAAATTCTGGTAGGTTGGGAGGAGATTCCAGATACTCGTAAGAAAGTAGTTCGAGGTAAGTACTCCGTGTTGGAACAAATACATTTTAAGTAAGAGAAGAGAAGCGAGTATAAAATTATTATATAATAAAAACAGCAAAGAGCCCAAAGTACTTTATAAGTAACAAGGAGACTAAAAAGGAAAATGCAGCAAAATATTTGTTTAACTATCTCTTTTCTTCCGATTTCTAATTGAAGTTTTTAGATGCAAGGTATATTAAAGAGAATATGGAAGAGTAATCGTATTTATTTGCATAGATTTTTAAAATCCACTTATAAATCTAAATATAGCCTGCTTTTCATTCTCAGTCAACTTCAAGACATTGCTCAACAAAATACTCAAGTGAAATTTGAGCTAAAACCAAGTTAGCCTGAACTCAACGGTTATGGTTAAAAAATACTGTGGTGAATAACAAAAATATCACATATACGGTAATACACTGCACAAGGTATTCACATAAGTGAATGCTAACTACTTTTATCAGAATTTCCCATGTGGAAACAACATTCTAATCATGCCTACATTCAAAGGCACATATTATCACACAATTTATATATCATCGACTGCTTTCAGTCTTTTAAAATAACACAAAAAGCTGACAAATATGTTTGTGCTATACAAGTACACTTGGTGGAGCTACAGAGATGGCATTGCACATTAAAGATTATCAAGACATCTACTGTCAGGTCCAAAATAATGTTTGTAAATTTGTGGATGAAATAAAAAGTAAAAAGTCCACATCACTTCATCTCGTATGTCATACGTATGTGTATGTTACTTGAACTAGTGATATTGTTATGCTCAAAATTATATAACTATCAAATGTAATGCTAAATAACATCAAGATAAGAGTCCTATGGATGTGGCAATTTATAAAAAATTTCCTGATCATAGAATGAAAAATTAACACTCAATAACTTGTATTTCAGTACCCTGTATAGCTCCAAATTCTAGAACCAAAAAAATATCATTACAGTATAATGGTAAGAATATTTTCTGTATAAAATTATAATGTTTTTAAGAAATAAAGCCACATGTAAGAAATCTGAACAATATATCTTGTTCAATGAAGAGAGCTACTTTATATGATATATTAGTAGCTTAGGACTTTGTCAATGGGTAAGGTGATGAAATACAGCATAATTTTTATATACAAGACTGCATCTTCCCCTTATAAATTACAATGATAATTATGATATATTTTACAACAACTAGAACTACTCAACATTTTTATTTACTCATGCCCTTGATCCTTTTGATCCAAAATGATTCCTTAAAACAACAGAACATAAAAAAACTTAATTACCTTTCAATGATCTCAAAATGCATGTACATATCTAGACAAAATTATTTTTCTAAACATCTAGTATTTACAAATTTGTATTCTTACTGTCATATGAACAGTATATTTTTAAAAGTACCTACAAATTCTGTGATCATTAAGTAAAAAGATTATTAGGGGAATTTAAATTTGCTAGCCCCACTTACTGTGTGGTTAGTACAAATTTCTTGCCTAATATATCAAGGAAAAATCCCCCTATTAAATTACACGGACAAAATACATGTTCATAAAATTCTGTACTACTGTGAAAGGTTTAAATTTGTTATAAAAAAAAAACAATTGATCAAAATCCTAAGTACAGCAAACATTCTTTACAAACTTAAACATAACTGTACTTTTGTTAGCCAAGTAAATTTCTATACAGTAATTATGATGGAAGTGTTGGATACTGTATACAAGAACAGTACAGTACACAGTATAGATGGAAGCCTTGTTGTACTACATGTATAAACTAACTTTTATAAACTCTGACTGAACCAATGCCAACAACACAATTAAAATATACACTAACATTACAATTTGTGCAAGTACTAAATCATCAGAGGAGGAGTGCTGTGAAAGATGGTGGTTTTTTTCTTCAAAATTCTAATTAAAGAAAAATTTCAAACCACTGAAAATGAGAGACCTAAATGAAAATAGAAATTTAATTCATTACATTTATACCAATTTAGATCACACAATTAATAACCTTTGGGTGATATATACTGTAATAAGTGGTAATTTTTAATTTTTTGTATATCAATTATTAACAATTTCTTTTATCCTACAAAAAAAAAAAGCTTCTATACATTGTCAGAAAAATAACATTCATTCCAGCAATTCACAGGACTCCTTTCTCCTTGGCAATCATATAATGTTATTTTAATGATTATTAAATCAATACCCTAAAGTTAAAAAGAATAGGGAACACAATATTTTGAGCATGTGGTTAACTGACAGTCAACTAAGCATATCTAAAACTACTGTATAACCAAAGGCGAAGCAACCAGTTATGAACTTTACAGTGAAATACGTCGTTTTTGAAAGTGATAGGTATTTACCTTTTTTTTTTTTTTCACAGCTGTCTAATCACCAAATTTTAGTGCCAAAGTTAGTTTTAAGTTACTGTCTTTACACCCACTGTTATTCTACACATTGGTCACTATTAGTCTCTCATCCAAATTAATACTTTAAGACATCCTTCCTGGGTATATAGGTTTAAGAAATATTTGCCCTGCAATACTGATAATTTTCCAATGTTCTTTGGAAAAAATATACAACAGAAGCAACACCTTTAGGGTGAGGCATGAATTTTACAACTTGACTACCAGGGAAGTGTGTTAAGGTTAGATTTTGGACAAAAGTGAGCTTTGTGATAAGTTCCAAACTAGTTAGCTGTGATTATGATATTTTAAATTAGCTGTGATTATGATATTTTAAATTTAAAACTAAACTTGAAAAATCTATAACTTTCATATTTTGGCTTTAGGGTATAATCATAATAATTCAAAGTCTAATACATAACTGATTCTTTGACCTATACTGTACAACAAACTGTATAGAAATAAGAATGTAAAGCTCTTTTGACCCTAATGTATCAGAGATTATGATATAAGTTCAACATGCATGATACTACAGTACAGTATATATAATAATAAATGCATGCATTAATATGTGTACAAACGATTTCATATCTAACAAAGTAATCTTAAAACATTGTAAAGAGCAACAAGTTATCAAACAATTTTAATTTATCCTGTATTTACACAACAAAATTAATCCTAAATTCTAAAACAATTAATTCTATGAAAGCACAGATTTTTTAAAGCCATGAACATTGGCTAAGGTATACTTTATATGCAAAAGATACCTCCAACATTCTCTTTCAGGGATGATAACATACATGCCCTATGATAAGCACCTTCGGTTGTAAACTTGATAAAAAACTGGCTACTGTGAAAACAAGCAGAACAAGAAACGTAAGCTAAAGTTCAAACTTCCTGTAAGTTTCTTGCTATTTAACACTCATTTTATCCGCAGTCAGAAACCAATTAGAATAAGTAAAAACTTGACTCCATAGTTTTCAAAAATTAAGTATTGGAAGAAAAATATTTAAATGAAAAATATATAAAACAGTTTACACAATAAATATTCCCGATTTTTTCTTTAGCTGTATAGCTGTGGAAAAACACTTAACAGTATTAAGTGTTACTATACAAAGCCAATTCTTGTTTAAATACCAATTTAGAGAACAAGTATCATAATGTCTTTGCCAATTGCAAAGCTATTGTAGTTGAAAGAAAACTACTGGATAACAGAATAAACAAAAATAGAGTTTTCAAAATATCTTGAAAAAATATATTTGGGTAGCCAAAAAATTAATTCTAGTATAGAGCCCAGAAAAATTAGAAGCACCTTCTGTACCATGGAATTAATGTAAATTAATAAATTCTATAAATGGAAGATTTTCATAGACTTCTATACTCCTTAAATCTTAAACCTATGGAGTACAGAATTTCCATTTATTTTGGTACACATGGCAAGCTAAGAAGTCATGCTACTCCACTTGTAGTGACAGCCTGATAAAAAGGAGGCTTTTGAAACTAAAAATACACTGGGTTTTTTTGACTGGAGTATTAAATATCCAAAGAAATTTGTTACTTCATTAATATTACTGTATTGTCATATAATAAACATTACTTTGTCAAATATCCCCTTATTTTGCTGAGACGTGTACTGAAATTCATGAAGCCAACTATACCATAAAGATCCTTTTAATTTGGTGTAACAGATTATGCATATACATTACTTAAAAGAAAATGCTCAACTAAAACACAAACAACAAATTGAGATGATGGCTAAACCACCGGACTTTGTGAGTTTGTTTCTCCTTTAAGCAACTAGACTTATAACCTCTGAAATACACCATGATTGTTACATATTCCAGGTGTTCAAAATTTTACATTGGAATAATTACTGAAATAATTTTAAGACAAAATACATACCTTCATAATAAAACAGAAATATTTTCACTTAGGCAACACTCTTCCTAGGAACTGGCTAGGGTGTAGGCTAGTTTTCCAAAATAAGCAAAATTATAGTAAGAAATGTATGACTTCCCTTCAAGGGCATGACCCTGCTTCACTTGATACTGGCTCTCGATACTTGACTCGGTTTAGGGGTCACATTAGTGAATCAATCACGCAGATAAAGAAGACATCGAGAAAATATTACCACTGTTTAAAATTTTGAACATTCTCATGTTAATTATAACATATTATTTACAAGAAGTGATAATTTCCCCTTTTCTATTGGAAGGAACATTCAGATTAGTACTTTGCGCTAGATTTACTTTCCAAGGCCATGTCACCTAAAATTTCATATATTTATTCATAAATTCCTCATTAGTGCGCTTCACTATCTGGAAGTTAATTAGAACTCTAACACTAATTCAAGAGCCCAATATATGCACCGGCTATGAACAACGTAGAGACTGCTTATTTCAATGCAAATGCAATTAAGGTTAGGAAGAAGTTACAGAGAGGAGAACTTTGTGAAACTGCTTACCTAATATTGCTGGCTTCTGTAGTCAAACTGATCAAGTAAAACTGTAACACTTCCATCCACCTGCAATAACAACTAAAAAAAAGCACAAATGAAAGTTCAAGTTTTGGCACAATGACCTTTGAGAGAACATCACTACTCCACGACTAGATTCCATGCCCAGGCAAACTTTCCTAAACCAAAGTAAGATGGTATTCTTATAAGATGAATTTTAACCATGAAGAGCTAAAGAAAGGCATCTTCCAATATTTACAAATGTTCTGAAGAGTAACTTTGTGGAAAGGAATTACCACAAAATCATCTATGATCATTTGTAGATCTCCTAAAAAATGTTACATCCACTGACCATGCTCTCATGAATTACCTTAGTCAACACTGATGTCATTCACTTCTAAACAAGAAGAGCAAGGGCAGTGAAGTCCTTCAGTGATACTTGCTTTTCCCAAAGACAATAACAAATATTTTTCAAACAGCTCATGGTTTATACATTGAAATCTATGCATTGTTTACAGTTAATTACATAAATTCTGAAAGTCAGACTTACCACGAGTTTACAAGATTTTGTATTTTCAAGCAAGTCGGAGGGAGGTGGAAGGCTTGAGATTCCTCTCTATTGAGGATGTGACCTACATTCCCTGACTCCAATTTTCAGCTTAAGCTGATTTTACATTCAATTAAAGATGGGGAAGGAGGAACTCGGGTATAAGGCAATGGCCAGTATTAAAAAGTTTAAATACAGTAACTACAATATTATATATCTGTATATACACAACCACACCTTACTGAATCTGAATATTTACCGAGTAGGAGCCAAACAAAAGCCAAAAAGACCCCTGTAAGTGAGGGTTACACCACCAAATAAGAAGAATTTGGTGTTACTTTCATGATCAAATTAGTATGCTCTGAGTCTATGTGGGAAGGTTAAGCAGTGCTAGCTTAAGTAAAGGCAGTTAAGCAAGTGAGTAGTCAGACTGTCCATCCTGTTACAACAGATAAAATACAAGAGTTGAAGGTTGATTCTGACTGGGAAAGCCTCTGCTATGCTATAATCATTAAGCAAATTAATGAGACCTGTGTGACAATAGAATGGATAGGGGATGCAGAGTAAATTTAATATCAAGAAATATACAAGTGACATTTCTTGAAGCTGGTGGATAAGACAATGGATTGGTACCGCCAAAAAGACCACATATTCACCTTGACCAACACCTAAGGAGTTACTGGCTAGGCCTGATGTGCATTCTATAACTTTGGTGAAAGCATAACCCTAATCTTACAAGTGAAACAATGAAAAGTGAAAATGTGGCACTGAGTAAGCAGATCAAATTGTATTCATACAATAATAGACTGCACACAATATGCCTGTTGAGTGAACAACGATGATTACAACATATACAAACAGATGAAAAACTCAATGCAGTATCAATAAACAAATGCTGAATGCAAAATATCAACTTTGTAGTTATTACTAATGTCTATGATGCATGTAACAAAACACAACGTTCTTGATGAGCCCTCAAACCACATAAGGTGTCTTTTTCAAATACACTTATGTTCATTATAACAAAGAATTAAATACTTCTTGGCTAAATTTTCTTGTACTGCAAGACTGGTGATATGGTATAATGGATTCTAACACTAAGAACACAAGTTTTTGGGAATATGGCCAGACATATTTTTGAGACCCTATTTAATTTGAAATTTCCAAACCTGTACTTTTTTGCTTTCCAAAAATGAAACACAAAATTTGAATTGCATAATAAGTACCTATTCTCAGTCCCTAAATAATGGGGGAAATATTCAAAAGAATATACATTTGTAACAATGAAAAACAGAATAAAAAAAAAAAAGTTGATAATAAAACTTCCTATTTCTATGCACCTTCCCTGATGTTCACTGTCAGATTTAGATCCTAAATCTATGTGCATCATGATGAGGGTTAATAGTTATCTAAATAGCCACTGTGAAGAAGCGCTTACCTCACAGTCCTTCTCATGGAAGTATGTTTCACAATTTACCCAAAATACTTTTCATCAGTCTAATGCATATTACCAATAAAACAGAAAATTAATTACTACTTTGAAAAATCTTTCCCCTAATTTAGGATAAAAAAATGGGGATTTAATTTTACCCAAAGTTAAGCATTCGATTATTAACCTCATGGTTTTAGAACTTTCCCTCCAATAATTGAAATACAAAATATTAAAAAGTTGTTCAATAGCATAATACACTTGGATTTCAATAAACTGGTTACACTTACATTTCAATAATCTTTTAAATATTTACCAAATATCATCAAACACTGAGAAGAAACTTTTTTTTCAAACAGTTTACATTCAACTCCGTTTCCAAAACATCCCAACTTCACATTATAAATCTAAACAAAGTACTGTACACAACTAGAATTCTGAAACCTTATAAATCTAAACAAAGTACACAACTAGAATTCTGAAAAAGCTTTCAATGCAATATTAACATGTAAATCACACAACAATTACCAGTGTATCTCTTTAAAAGATTATGATTTTCATTAACATGAAAAAATTAGTTCCAAAGAAAAAAACGTACAATACAGTATGAAGGTAACAACAGAGAAGTTACAAAATTAAAGCCATCTGAAAACTTTAAGCACCCCTTTAACTCTTGTTGACCACAAAAATTTACATTTTTCAAAACCTCTCTCAACCAAATTCTTCTTTCAAGATCAATAGCATTGAAACTTGGACCAACAAGCAAAGAAGCAAGTTGGAAGTCCTTTAGCTTGGTGTTAGGGAGAACAACTTGAAATTATGCAATCATGTGCATGCAAACCTTGTACAATTTAGTGCCCTATATAAATAAGCATTTCATAATTGTCTGCAACACTTGTAAATGAAATAACATCCCATGGTGAGGCTGAATATTGGTACACATTCCATAGACTATCCAAATTGAGTGTTTAGGTATGACCTTTGACAAACTTATTGTTACATTACAGTTACTTTAAATGCAGTGGCTTAATATTCTTAAAATAGTAACTGGCCGATACAATTACACCTTTCAAACTAATTGAGCTTGTTTACCAATGAGGGAATATATAATCTTAGTATATGTTTTTGATACTAAAATATAATGCTAATACCTCAACTTAGCGTCAAAAAAACTTATAATGTAATAATTAAGCTCTCATTATTAAACTTCCAATACAATATGAATCAGAAAAATTTATGCACCAACAGCAACTGCCTTTAAACAATTGATTCTTCCTGCGATTGAATATTTACATGTCCTTCATCATCACTGGGGGGAGAGTCTGGAGGCCCTGGTAGGTGCAACCTAGGGGACCCCTGTCGATTTGGGGGAAGTCTGCTCCTGTTCCTTGCTACAAGCAGAGCATCTTCATTTGAGCTTTCCTCAATGACAGTGCAAGTGTTATGAGGTCTGTGCCTTTCAAGGCCTTCTGGTGAAATACTGGAACTATTTCCACTATTAACATGAATAACTTGGGTTGTAGAGTACACAGCAGGAGACGTACCACTATTATAGCTACTGTGAGACAACGCAGCCACCGGACTTGTGACATAAATATTTTGGTGACTGCTTGACCTGACAGTTGGCGAGGTGACATACAAATTTTGATTTGAAATACTACCTCCTGGAGAAGTAACATATAGATTTTGGTGTGAGCGTGAGCCCAATGGTGTGGACACGTAAACATTTTGAGGTGATCTTGTGCCTGGTGGATTCATCAGGTAAACATTGTGCTGAAGAGCTGAACTTGTATTACTTACACTTCTTGTGGTTTTTATGTCTTTACATGAAACATCAACTTGGTGTTGCATTTCAGAACAACTACTGCTGCTTTCCATATCCAGCGATGAATCTGAGGCTCCAAAGTTTGAATGAGAGACAGAAAAGGAATCAGTCTCACTGCTAGCATAACCTAACTTCAGTTCACTTGGATTTTGATATAATACAGAGGGATGGTCAGGTGGGCTGCCACACAATGAATATGATCCTGGCTCAAATACAGGTGGATACTCCATGCCTGGATAATGGGGGAGGACCTGCAAAAATAATAACTGTGTTCTCAAGTTAAATAAAACTCAAATATATTTGTAAACATATAGGATTCCTATGGCACATGACAGTATCCAACAAAAGTTGAACTTGAGCCATTAGCACCCATAAAATAAAACTAATTTGCTTTTTCCATTATTATCATTATTAAAACCCTTTTAAATCCAAGTTTGACTAGGATCTTCAGTTTAAACAGTGAAGTTTGCATATCAGATATGAAGTCTGTCTGACATTTTGTAAAAAATTGTGTGGCTATACAGACTGTCTATAAGTAGGTCAAATAAATAGACAGGATAATACTAAATAGAATCCAATTAAAATGAAGAAACATGGCCTCATCTATAGTAGACCAAATCCCTTCCTTTTAGTGAAAGGAAACTAATTTCCCTTATTGGGAAAAAAAAATTACTTCTCGGGGTTTTGAAGTTAAATATTCTTCGCTGATGTTCGACTATCAGGACACAGTCTTGAAATGTTTCTCACTAAATTAGAAAAGACACTCTTTATGTAATAAATCTTATCTTCCCCTTACCTTTTTCCTTACTTACAAATCCTGTACACATTTTATACGACAGCAAAATATTCAACCATTGAAAAAATTCAGAAAAAAATTTGAAAAATAAAATGTATTATTTTAACACTTACCCAACATTCATTGTGTTAAAAGCTTTGAAAGAGCAACTTTGGTTGATAACCTCATGTTGTGGGGTTGCATGACTAGCCCTCCCATATCCTAATAACCACAACTACTACAGGCCACAAGCTGAAACCACTATATCTCGAATGTTGTTCTAGCCATTACTTGTCTTTGGTTACGCCAATTTGTACTACTGTACAATAAGAGGAATATCCGCAGAGCAGCAATAATCATAAATAGGTTATATCATCTCCTAAATGGTATAATGGGAAATGTAAACAAAAAAACAAACTTGAAAATATAACCAGGTCATTTGTAAATATTCAACATCAGATTGACGATACACTAGATACACAGATATAATTAATGAGATTTAACAACATAACACAAGACGACATTACCAGGATTATCAAGAGAGCAAAGCAAACAAACTGTGCGATTGATCCTATGCCGATATCTGAAGTAATTGGAGAGAGAAACTTTTTTAGTCTAGCCGTAATGATTACGAGAACAGCAAATGCAAGCATTGATGAATGTAAGTTTCCCAAATCTGAGAAAATGGCTAGTCACACCAGTTCTGAAAAGTGCTCTGGATTACCAGTAATTAAGCTCATATAGATCAATTTCAAATTTATTCTTTGTTTCAAAAGTGCTAGAATACGTAATTCTTGAACAACTAGTCAGTCACTTAGAAGTAATAGTAGCTTTATCTGACAATCAATCTGCTTCTGCTTACAGAAAACTATAATCAACGGAGACAGCCCTCTGCTCTGTTGCAAATGATATGCTGGAAATGATGGATGAAAATAAATGTGGTATTTTAATATTACTCGATCTTAGTGCTGCTTTTGATAGTTATGCATGAACTGCTACTAAATGGTCTACGGTTCATTTACGTTGAAGATCAAGCTTTCGAATACATGAAAGACTACTTGGTAGGTAGAAATTACTGTGTACAAATTGGAAACTCTTATTCACCATATGAACCTTTAAAACAGAGGGGTACTTCAGGGGGAGTGTACTTGGCCCAATCTTATTCTGCATTTATACTATCGGTCTTTCAAAAATACTACAAAGGCAAGGTGTAAAGTTCAAACTATTTGCAGATGACACAATTTTACTTCTCCATAAATAATATAGACGACACTACTGAAACTCTAAACCGAATCCTTGATAAAGTTAGAGAATGGACGACAATTAAACAACTAAAATTAAATGAGAGCAAAACTGAGTTTATGGTGGTGGGAAAGAGAGACACTGTGAGAAGCTTGGATGATATTAGAAACATAAATAATGACTCAGTGCCGATATCTAATAAAGTTCGTGATCTAGGCGTATTTCTTGACTGCACTTGTCTCTCAATACTTAAATAAAGAATGTAGTAAAAACTGCTGGTTATCATCTAAGAAATATTGCTTTTATAAAAATGTACTTGTGATAAACCATGCGATTACCAGAATTGACTACAGTACTGTAACTCCATCTACTACAATCTACCAAAAGTACAACTTAAAAAATTACGAAACATAACAAACAGGAGCAAGACTGATAAAAGGTGTCTCACCTAGCGAAAGGATCACTCCTATACTAATTGATCTACTTTAGCTGCCAATTAAAGTGAGAATTGAATTTAAAATATGTACAATAACCCACCAAGTTATCAGAACCAGTCGTCCAAAATTTCTAAGAGAATTGCTACATATTGTGCAGCCAACAAATCGTCCTGGCACGAGAAAAGTTACAGATGATTTCAAGCTGTTAGAACCTAGATACATGTCTACTGTAAGCTCTAGAGTCTTTAAATATGCAGCTCCGAGACTATACAATAGGCTCCCACGAGACATCCGAATAATTGAAGATATTATGGTTTTCAAGAGGAAACTGAAGACCTTCTTATTCTGCGAGTGTTTTGACAGTGACGATCAAACAGTAAGCAAACAATACGCATTGTGAAATATTAAATGCTCCCAAATGAACATCATAAAACAACCGTGAAGGTCCTGTAGAGAGTAGGGTTCCCCTGCTGTACAGGACCAGATAAGAAGCCCTTAAAGTAAAGTAAAGTAAAAGTAAGCAACAACCTTAGTTGGATAATCAGGATGCTACAAGCCCATAGACTCCAACAGAAAAAATAGCCTAGTGAGGAAAGCAAATAAGGATATAAACTATATAAGAGAAGTGATGAGTTTTAAAAAATATATATTTCAAGATCAGTAACAACATTAATATAGATCCGACATATAAAAACTATGAGGAAAGACTTCCGTCAACCTGTTTAATATAAAACGTTGCTGAAAGTTTGAACTTTGGAAGTTCCACCGATTCGCTACAACATTAGGAAAATCATTCCACAATCTGGTCACAGCTAGAATAAAATTTAGAATACTGGGTAATGTAGAGCCTTATGATGGAAAAGGCAAGGTTGTTAGAATACTTCTAGAATACTGGGTAATGTGGAGCCTTATGATGGAAAAGGGAAGAATGTTAGAATTCACTGTACAGTATACCTAGTATGTACAGAATGGTATTCTGAGATGATCTAGATGTAAAGGACGGTCAGAAATATGAAAAATCTTCTTTAAAGTGCATAAAGAACTAACTAAATGACGGTACCTGTGATTAAAATCAAGATCAGGAATAAAAAATTTAATAGACAGCAAATTTTAGCCAAACAAATTAAGAGGAAAGTCAGTACCCCGAGATCAAACCAATAGGGGACATGCCCTATAGCACTTTTACAGGGGTAGCAGGAGTCGAGATAGTCATTGCAAGAGTAGTCTCTGAAGTCCTAGCAGCGACCTAAATATCCTACCACCCATGGAGCACCAGCGATACCATGGAAGGCCAACTTCTTTAGGTTCAAGTCATTGTACGGGGGAAGGGGAAGACATTGGAAAAAGTAATGGCAGCCATTTCAAACATGGTGGCTACAGTTAGTGGTGCATAGCAATGTACAGTAGTACAGTAATAGTATATATCAGATATGAGAGGGCTAGTCATACAAATCACTACTAATCCTCTAAATTATAAGTTTATCAACTAAAGCTGCACTCTATGAGCTTGTAGGACAAAGAATACTGCATAAGACTAATCGAAAAGAATCTTCATTTTCATTCATCCAACCATTCAGTACAAAACAAGAGTAATATGGCATACTATAAAAGATCAGCTAACTTACTGAATACAATCCTCTTTGGGCTAGCCCTATGAGAATTAAGCATCTTATCTCAAATATCTGGCATTATATCAAATATTCTCTATGCATTATTATTTTTCCTTGCATATTTGACAACACTGATTATACTACATATTTATATATCTGTAAAATTATCAACTTGTGAGATGCACCACTAATGTATTATCAAATTTAGCAGGTCTGTGGCAGCATCATTCTCAACTATCAAAGAAAAGTTCAAAAGGGCCTTTTTTAATATATATTAATAATGTAAATTGGAAAACTAAATATCAGGAAAATAAAACCAAACTTTTGCTACTGGCACTGCCTAAATGGGTGTTACAAACGTAAATTATATACCCTAATGAGAACAGCTTTCAATCAATCTTTCCTTGTCAACTGCTTGTGGTGTCCCTCTTGAAATTTCCAACTACTGCCACTTTAAAAACCAGTTTTCTAGAAAAAAAGGAAAACAGTAAAACCTTAAGGGTAAATAACAAATGACTAGGAATTATCCAAAATAAAACAAAGACAGATATTTATGATCTTACTTTTTGATTCCTTCCAACTTTATTTGGAGTATTCATGGACAGTGAATGTAAAGTTGTAGAAGGTACAGCAGCTGCTTGTAATGTTGGGGATGAAAGTGGCAGGACATTCGAAGAAAATGGAACTGTAGGCGAAGCTGGTGGAGAGGTAAAAAAGACTTCCCGAGGTGACATCACTGCTGGAGTCCGCCGTTGCTTTCCGATCATAGACACACCCATAGCAGGCTGTTACAAAAAGTTGATCTTATGAAAACTCATAAAATACTTATACAATGACAAGGTTAAATAAGTCCTACCTGGAAAAGTATTCCTATTCAGATATGCAGCCTTCAAAAATAAACAAAGTCTCTCTTACTAACATAGAAGAAATTATTATTATTATTACTAGTCCCTTGTCAGGCTGGAAGGACCATAGAGAGGAGACGTCCCCTTTTTTGTTTCATTTGTTTGATGTCGGCTACCCCCAAAAATTGGGGGAACTGCCTTGGTATATGTAGCCTATGTATGTACCACTAGTCAAGCTATAACCTTTGTTTGAAAAGTAGAATGCTACAAACCCAAGGGGTACAACAGGGAATGCAGCCCAGTGCAGAAAAAAAAAAATAATCTAAATTTGTGTCATGAAAAAATTTAAAATTTATATTTACATTCAGTTCAATAACATTAAAATAGATCAGTCATACATACAAACTACAAAATGAGACATGAGAACCTGTTCAACATAAAAGCAATTGTAACTACTGTAGATTGAATTTCTGAAGTTTCACTGATTCTATTAGATTATTCCCGAATCAAATAATGTGTGGCATCGAGCTTTATGATGGAGAAGGCAAGAACGTTAGTATTAACTGCGTAACCTAGTACTACATACAGGGTTGAACAGTCTGCACAAATATAAATAGAAAGAATGGTTGGAATTATGAAGAATCTTATGCAACTTGCACAAAGAACTAACAAAATCCCAGTACCTAAGATAAATATCCAAATCAGGGATTTTGTCCAACAAATTGAGATGAGAGTCAGCAACTGAAGACCGGATGGGAGAACAATACTCTGAACTAGATACTGTATAATAAAAGCATTACACTCCTCAAGGATAGGCTAATCATCAAAAATATTAAAACTCAATATGCCAAATTTTTAGCAATTTAAGAAACAGCAGATAAGCTATGTTTCTCAAAGTTAAATTTGCAATCAAGAATCCCACCTAGAATTTTGAATGAATTGTACAGTAAAAGTCATTTCAACCACCACCCAACGGCCATGCTTTATCTATTTATTAAACATCATCTAGAATTTGTCGGCAATTGCCGGTTTAAAATTCATTGGCATTCGGTCTATCAGCAATACTGTTATTGTTTATGTTTTGTTATTGGGTTGTGCATTTCAAATAGTAAATATTAAGTTCTCAAATTAATGGCAATTCATATAACACAGAATAATCTCCTTTCAAAGAAAGAAACAGCCCTAAAACAAACTGATCTACGACTACTGTTTGAACGAGCAAGCAAACCAACAGATGATCATCCAATATCTGGGATTGCATCAGCTATTGAGAATAACATTCTCTTTCCATTTCATTCATCAGATTCAAATAAATAATTAAATAGTGTGGTGTAGTGTAATTTAATTTGAAAAAAAAAAATTAGGAAACAAAGTCTGAAAATTATGAAAATATAAAACAAGATGTGAAAAAATATTCTTATATGTTAACGTAATTTTAATGTTTGAAAAATAAAAAATAGAATTAGAAAATGAGAAAACCAAGTTCTCATTGTATGGAAGAATGTTGTAGGAGTGTGATGTCGCAAGTAATGAAATAGAACACGATCGCAAGCAGACAGATAGTACGTGATGGTGAGCAGATTAGATGACACTCGCTTAGATGTGCACGATCATGAGCAGACGAGTTGGTGCATGATCGCAAGGTGGTGAAGTAGTGTGCAATCACGACCAGCTGATAAAGCATGCGATCGCGAGCAGGTGAGGTGACACTCCCTCAGATGCGTGCATTCGTGGCCAGGTGAGATGGCGCTCCTTTAGGAGCATGCATTCAGATGAGATGGCACTCAAATAGGAACGCATGATTGCAAATAAGTGAAATGGCGCTGCGGTAGGAGCAGGCTATCACGAACAGATGAGGTAGCGCTCTCATAAGAGCATGAAAACACAGTAGCACTCTAATAAACGCTCAAACAGGTGAGACAGCACTTCTATAGGAGCGACTTATCGCGAACAGATGAGGTGGTGCACTCTTAGAAGCTTGCGAGCACAGTAAAATGTTTATGTGTAATAGAGTGCTAATGGGCACATGCAAAGTAGCACGTAATCCCGCCATCTCTTTCTTCCAACCAGCACTGTGCTCAAAGTTTGACAAGTGAGAGGATCTACTTTCAGCGCTAAGAGACGAAGGTGATGCAGCAGAGGTGGAAGAATAACCTAGTTCTTCTTTTATCGATGTGTGCAAAGATGTCATTACTAACACACATTAGCAGGGGAATAAACAGCAACAGGAATGCTGTTAACAGGAACAAAATTGTATATCAGCAGGTTACATAGAAATTGTCAGTCGGCAACAGTTACCAGGAAAACATCAAAACCTTCTGTCTTTCTCTCTCATACAACGAATTGCTAACCATAAACTAGACGAAAAAACAAAAAATTAAAACAGCCAGTTGACAGCACTGGGAGTATAATCTGTACTCTACAGCCACTTGAAACTAAGTGGCTACTGAGTGTATTTAGTGAGGGGGGGGGGGGGAGAGAGGGCTTCCCACCACCCTCCACTGACTAACCACATCTGTGTTATAAATTCTAAGAGCAGAGTTCCAGCCAAGCTAAAATCATACTATCATTAATTAAATGAGATTGGGCTCAAGATAAACAGAAGAAAGACAGAGATGATGAGAACGGAATATGCAATGGAAGACGAAATATTACGGGAAGGAGAAAGTATTAATGAGGTAGAATCATTCAAATATTTTGGAACTAAGATCTCTTATAGTTTCTTTAGAATTGGAATTTACTGAAAGATTGAAAAAATCAAATCAGACAATGGCTAGGCTAAGTAAAATTTGGAAATCAAAATCGCCTGAAATTACATATAAAAATCAGGCTATATGTCAGTCTAGTCTGTAGGTAGTAGGTTGGCCAGGGCATCAGCCATCCGTTGAGATACTACCACTAGAGAGTTATGGGGCCTTTTGACTGGCCAGACAGTACTACATTGGATCCTTCTCTCTGGTTACGTTTCATTTTTCCTTTGCCTACACACACACAGCGACTAGTCTGGCCTATTCTTTACTAATTCTTCTCTGTCCTCATACACCTTTCAACAGGGAGATTATCAAACAATTCTTCACCCAAGGGGTTACTGCACTGTAATTGTTCAGTGGCCACTTTCCTCTTGTTAAGGGTAGAAGAGACTCTTAAGCTATGGTCAGCAGCTCTTTTAGGAGAAGGACACTCCAAAATCAAACCGTTGTTCTCTAGTCTTGGGTAGTGCCATAGCCTCTGTACCATGGTCTACCACTGTCTTAAGTTAGAGTTCTCTTGCTTGAGAGTACACTCGGGCACGCTGTTGTCTTGTTTCTCTTCCTCTCGTTGTGTTAAAGGTTTTGTATTTTATATAGGAGATATTTATTTCAAAGTTGTTGCTCTTCTTGAAAACTGTATTTTTCATTGTTTCCTTTCCTCACTGGGCTATTTTCCCAGTTGGAGCCCCAGGCCTTATAGCATCCTGCTTTTCCAACTAGGGTTGGAGCTCGGCAAGTAATAATAATAATAGTGAGGTCGGTGTTTTTGTATGGACAAGAGTCGTTGTATGACAACGAAACAATATCCAACAGATTTTGTAGATTTGAGAACAAAGACTTCAGAAGAATTTTGAGAGTAAAATGGCAGGTCAAGATTAGAAATGAAACTACAGTATAAGATAAATAACTCGAGTGCCATATGTGGATATCATGGTGAGGGGTAGATGGAGATGGTTTGGTCATGCTCTTCGCACTCCGCAAAAAAAAAAAAAAAGAGATTAGTTCACCAAATATTTAATTGGGCTCCAGTAGGCACTAGAAGAGTTGGAAGAGCCAGGTCTACATGGCTGAAGACTATGAAGCATGAAGTGGGAGATGATGAATGGAAAAGTATTGATTTAAAAGCTCAAGATAGAGAAGACTGGCAAAATCTAATCGAGCCCCTTTGCGTCAATAGGCATAGGAGGAAATGATGATCATGATTAAAGGAGGAGGGTTTGTATTCATGAAGGAACGAATGTACAGTACATTTAGTAGGCTAGTTTTCTACTTGAGACTGTGGTGCACCTCAAAATTGTACATTTACCCTCTTTTTTTTTTTTTTTTTAATAAAATGCAGAGCAATCCATTATGTATTACATATTCAATAACTTTACTTTTGATTAAAATATAACTCTATTTGATAAAAATGAATGAGTAATTCAGAATGTTATAGTCATTGGTATTAGATCTAGAATTAAAAAAACCTAAAAATAACAAACCTTTAGCGGAGTTCTTGTAGTCTCAATCGTTTCCTCTGCTAAAGTCGTTATAGTTAGGCTTGGGATTGGCTTGGGCCCTACCCTATTTATGTTAGGAGCCCCGGAAGACTCTTCGTATGAAGAAGCTAGGGAAGTAGCTGGTCGAGCATGTCTAGAAGACAACACACTAGGCAGAGATGAAGTTGATTTGGTTGACGTGATGCTGACACTCGACGGTGAGGGAGAAAGACTTGAGGACCTGCATGTTATTATGGGCGTACTTCCTGACAATGAGGTAGAAATGGGGAGTGTTCTCTCACTCGGCGTCAAAAACTTCGTTCTAGGGGGCACTTCAGGACGTGAAGCAGCTTGAGTTCTGGCGGCACTATTTCGGACAACTATTTCCTTTACTTGGGCTTTCTTTGTATTTTTTCCACTACTATGATTCACATTTTGTTCAGTTCCTGACACCGGTTGTGTAGGACTTAAACATACATTAATACTGGACTTGTCTTTACTGTCTACAGTTATTTGTGCAACGCCTGTGACCGGATCTAATACTAGTTCAAAAGCAGGTTTCATTAAATCGCCTCTATTTCTAACCTGGGGAGGATGATAAAGTGCTGTACGTTTTAATCTTTCAGAAATAGGAGTTTCTCCTGATGCGGATCGAGAACGACCATCCCTTTTTTCTGGAGATGGGCGAACAAGAGGTCGTTGCTTGGAAGAATCTGTCCGTAATGAATTAATCCAGAGCTTTTCTGGTGAGCCTTCCCTATATTCTTCTGATGCCAGTAAACTACTGGTAGATCCATGGGAACTACGTGTCGGGGTATTCAGAGGAGAGATGGGAGGGGATAGAGCTCGCTGATGAGAAACTGCTAGGCAATCCAGCGAACCTCTCCTAGGGGATCTAGATCTCACTGGTGACTCCCCACCAACACTCCCTCTTCTGTTATGATTTTCCAGCTTTGACGGGCTACATCTTCCACTCGAGGGAGGGGATCCACACCATCTTCCATTCCCAGTTCTACTTGGACTACCTCTAGAATCTAAGTCGACTGATGACGGCCTTATTGGCATGTGCTGACTACTGGCACATGTAGGAAGCATATAGCGAGGCGATGGACACTTCCCGACATGTTATTTTCTTCTAAAGTTGACTCATTATTTCCTAGATTCTCTGGGAGAGCGGTGATATTTTGTGGATAACTATTTTCACTATCTCTTGGTTTCACTACATTGTCTTGGTGTACGGTTTCTAAATTACGGTAAGAGTGGTCCGATACATTCACATTTTGAGCAACCCTATTTTGCTTTTGTGGCTCCTGCTGAACTATAGGTGCTCGACCTGTCGAAACTTTTCGACGTTCTAGCGTAAAAGAGGCTGGTATCTGCTTAAGACGATCACGAAAGCTGTTCTTCCGTGTGACACCTGTATGTGAACCTTTCTCCTCCACTGCAGAACTGTTAGGTGGCTCAGGCTTTGCTGTACCTCTAAGATCACCCGTAGATGTACTGCGGCTATTGCTCTCACTGACCCTCCTGAAAAAATAAAGACAAGTTCAATATCTATCTTGTAGTTCAAATTTCTTAATAGACAAGATTTATGAATTATATATTTTAGATGCCTTTGATAATCTATGAATCATATGTTTATTATGACAAAACAAAAAAGACTTAGCATTTTCACCTGTAACTTCTAAAAGATGCTGTTGGTACCGGCTGGTTGTTATCCCTGGCTGGTTGCAAAAACCTGAGTGCAGGATTTTTTCCTCCTCCCAGGGAACCAAGGTGTGAACCACGTGACTGGGGGCCTCTTGATGGGCTGGCTGAACTACCTCTCCATAAGGAACCAATGTTTTCTTGACTAGGTGACACTCTATTAAAAAAAAAATAACGTGAAGACAGCTTTGTTTATATAAAAAAAATGGTTATACATGTTAATTATTCTTGACAATATGCATATATTTTTCTAAATAATAACTATTACTGTCAATTATTGCAGTTCATTCAAATTACTAGGACAATTATCAGTTTCAACAGTAGTGTAATTTATACACAAGTAGAACAGTTTAAATACTGTAACAAGTATTAAAAACAATTGTAATATTATACTCCAATACTATAACCACACAATTACAGACAAAAATAATTAAAAACATTATTAAAAAATTCCAATAATTTCTGCAACAGAGAACCTGATTCAAATAACTTTTACCTTGACTGGTTAGCTTGCGGAGAGCGCCGAGAGGGAGAAGTTCGATCCTCAAGTTCTTCATCGGTTTCACTGTAGTACACTTCTTCCCCTGTGTACATGTATACCAGGGTAAACAATAGTATTAAATCTTTTATAAAAATATTTCATTAAGCTAGGACTCTATATTTCCTTAAAACCATCCCTCTAAATCTTTGGATCAATTATATTTTACTGTCCCTCAGCTGAGTACACAAACAAACTAAGTAAAAAGAAATAAAAAGGAGTAAAAAAAAGAGAAAGTAAAAAGAAAGAAAAGAAATTCATTGAACATTCTTCGTTGATTGAAAAGTTAGAAAGTATTTTGTACAGTGACAGAACACTAATAGAAAAGGAAAAATCTGCTGCAATTACAATTTATATATACATACTCCAAAACTGACTGCAGTTGTTTCTATACTTACCTGCTGTTTATTTCCCAGAAGCAAACTTAACAGTGACATCACCCAAAAAATCTCATTATTTCCTGTTCTTCCCTTTGAAAGACAATACCTCACCCCACTTAGGAAACATCTAGTGACTAATGAAAATTCAAGGTAAGGCCTGGCCTTACCTACCTAATCAGTTTCAAATATTTTACTTATATTCTATCCTCTTGAACTCATTGATCAGTGGGGAGGATGGTTGGCATGTATATGAACATCAGGTGAATATGGAAATAAAATCTATTACTAAAATTCCATTTATTTCTATGAGCCTCCCCTGATGATCTTATTGCTGACTAACGTTCTGATGTTGGTGGGTCAGGAAGGAGAGAGATGAAATATAAAGTCCTAAAAAATAACAAATTCGTAAGTAATTTGTATTTTTCCTAGTATACAAACCTGGAGCTATTTATAAGGTATACTTTCGGCGCAGCTGAAAGACGAGCCATGATAATTTTAGTGAGGGATAGCTACCCCATCCGCTAGTTAGCGGGTAGGGGTGGGGTAGACTGGCTACCCCGCTCACTCACACCTCTCGGCTGAGTAACCACTTTGCTTTATGGCAGGACTTCTCGGGGGACAGGGTGGCGGACCAATTTGTATAAATAGCTCCAGGTTTGTATACTAGGAAAAATTAAAATTACTTACAAATTTGTTATTTGTTCCGATGTAGATACAAACCCTCCGCTATTTATAGGGTGACTTACTCTTAGGAGGGAGGAAGTCCTCACCAACTGGCCTTGGTCATGACCTGGGGTCCTATCTATTTCGATCTGTGATCGATAGTAGAAGGGACCCTACCCTCGCTAAAATCAAGTGCCGATATGAAGTAATGCACTGATAGCGGCCTGCAGAAGCTTGTGTGGAAGTGGAACTAACAGTGTGGCTTGTCTTTAACATAGGAACTCGAGTACAAAACCTATTGTTCTTGAAGACTTACCCAATACCCTCCCTCTAAAAGATATTGGGGACGTAACAAAGTATTCTTCTATACTTAGGAGGCATAAGGGAAATGGGTCTTACCCGCAGCGAGGTGAGGTCAACTATGCTGAGGCTTGCGGAGCTGTTTTCCCCAGAGGAGAGAAGGTGAAAGGAAGAAAGGAGCCAGGCCTTTTTACTCATTCACCCCAGACTAATCTGGGTAGCCTTAGCCCTTAACTCTCTGCTACTTGTCCATTAAGGAGCCTGAGGTGTTTAGACCATTTGTTGTGCGACCACCACAGGACGAATGGAAAAGGTCTCCATGTTCTTGTGGGTTACGTCTTTGCAGGTAGTGGGCCGTGAAGGTCGATTGACGCTTCCACATGCCCACTTAAAGCATCTGCACCACAGAGTAGTTTCTTGAACGCCAGGGACGTAGCAACGCCACTGACGTTACGAGCTCTGGGTCTTAGGATGGAGGAGAGTCTAGATTGAGAGTAACCTCAATTGCCTTCCGATCCCAGAGGGGAAGGAAATCCTTGAGGCCTTCCTCTTGACCTTCCCTGTGCTGGTCAACAGTGCCGACACACGGGGGCGAGCTGGTATCGTTCTTTTAAGGTAACCCCACAGACTCCTCACTGGGTACAACCCCAGTTGATGGGTTTTTGGTTACTGAACAAAGACTCTATTCGAAATGGGCTGCACCTAGGGTACAGCACACTCGGATTTGAGTCTTAGCAATCCACTCAGGGACGCCACTGAGGATTACTTCTCCCCGTCTCCTAGAGAGGAGACATCAGAAGATGGATCGTACAACACACTAACTCTCTTGGTCAAAAGCCCAAGTGAGTAGAAAGGCCGTCTTCCGTGTAAGGAAGCGATCTGCTGCTGGGCATAAGGTTCGTAGAGAGGGGCCTTCAGAGACTGAAGGACCCAAACCGCGTTCCCAGGAGGAAGTTGAGATCCAACATGTGGGACAAGTTATCTCACACTTGTATAAGTAAAGGCATCGATGGGAGAGAATCCCCTTCCACAACATCAGTCACAAAGGACCGAACACTTCGCCTGGAAGACCGACACTGAAAAGTGTCTGAGGTGCCTAGACATCTTTTCCGTAACTTGTTGCGAAAGGCCTCTCTGAGAGGGGTGGTGTAGGATCGTCCCAGGCGAGAAGTCAAAGCAAAGCTATGGTTTAGGAATTGAATTGAATTGAATATGGGATTTAGGCATTAAGCCAAGCACTGGGGCATCAAAGGCCATTCAGCGCTATATAACAAAAATCATTCAATCATATCTGTACACTCACACCATTTAGTATCATTTTAACCTTTAATACAAATCGTAACACTTTCATACAATAAAATCTAGATGTGAAATAAATAGCGATTAAAAGGGTAAAATAAATAAATAAATTAATAAAATCAATTATAGCTCGTAATATAACCCAATACTTTGTATAAATTTTCTCAAGTTCAGGGTATTACAGTTTTCCCCCAGTATATCTCTTAACGGTTTGTCCTGGAGTAAATGTGTCCTCCTCTGGAGATTAAAAACAGGACAATCGACTAAAATATGTTTAACATCCATTGTCACTTGACAGGTATTACAAAGAGGGGCCTGTCTCCCTTCCCCACTCTTCATTAAATAATTGTGCGTTGCATGTGTATGGCCAATACGCAGCCTAGTTAAAATAATTGTATCCCTTCTACTTGTAGAATTACAACATGACCATTTATCCACCAATGGGTGGATTTGTTTCAATTTTGTATTGGTGGTCAGTTCAGACCATCGAGCTTGCCACTTATTTTTACAGTAAAGATGAATCTCACTTTTAAGATCTTTGTAAGGAATACTCAAGGGGGATGGATTACTTAGCCCTGAAGCTTCCTTTGCTGCCTTATCAACTTGTTCATTCCCATCCACCCCAACATGGGCAGGGACCCAACAGAAGTGAACACTGATACTCTTCCTAGATTGCAGAAGTACTAACCAGTCCTGCACCTCTTGTACTAGATGATGGCCTGGCATAATTTGTTTTAATGAGAGTAAAACACTATTGGAATCCGTAAAAATTGTATAAAAACTATTTTGGTTGCCATTTTTAAAAATATGTTGGACTGCGAGAATTATTGCGTACAACTCAGCAGTAAAAATTGAACAAGAGGATGGGAGTTTCCTTCTAATAACAATATCCCCCACCACAGCTGCACTTCCAACTCCTGCAGCCGATTTGGAGCCATCTGTAAAAACATGTTTCCCATGATGTTGAGCAGCATGATTTAAAAACTCACTTTTCATTACCCTACTAGGTAAGGTATTTTTCCCTCCTGCCGTAAAACATACTTTAACAGGTGGATTACACCAAGGAGGAGACTTGGGATATCCTACCTCTGCTATCTGTGCTGTTAACAAGCCTACTTCTCTAGCATCATTTTTCAGCTGTACTTCCAAAGGCTTAGGCACTCTAGATCTGTTAGGAGCCCGATCTAAAGGCGCCCTAACATATTTACAGTTAGGATTGTTTCTCACAGCAAGGGACCTAGCTAAAAACCTCAAACTCAACTCCTCTCTGCGAATGGAAAGGGGAGGTATGCCAGAATCAACATAGAGACTGTCAATGGGAGATGTTCTGTAAGCACCTGTGCAGATGCGAAGCCCAGCATTGTGAACAATATCAAGTTTTCCAAGTAAAGTCTTTGTAGCTGACCCATATATTTGGCATGCATAGTCTAACTTGCTCAGACACAAAGATGTATAAATTCTAAGCAAAGTTGTTCTATCAGCACCCCAATCAAAATGCGATATCACTTTCAGAATGTTCAGTGACTTCTTAACCCTGATAGATAGGTCATTTATATGGGGACCAAATGTCATTTTCTTGTCGAAAATGACTCCAAGAAACTTGACACTATCCTCATATGGCAAAATACAATCATTTAAGAAAAGAGTGGGGATCTCTTCCCTTTTACGAGTACGAGTAAAGCGAATGGCTTTGGTCTTCTGAGGAGAAAACATGAATCCGCGAGAATTTGCCCATGCGGAAGCAGCATTTATTGCAATTTGAAGATTTTGGCATGCTTGTAGTGCAGATGATCCACTACAATAAATTGCAAAGTCATCGACAAATAGTGATCCTTGTATGCCAGGAGGTATGTGACTAATGAGACTATTAATAGCAACAGCAAACAAGGTCACACTCAATACGCTGCCTTGGGGGACACCTTCTTCTTGCATGTAGGATGAAGATAGTTCTGACCCTACTCTCACTTTAATGGAGCGGTTTGATAAAAATTCTTCAATAAAAGAGAACATATGTCCTCCTATACCCCACGAGGCCAATTGCTTTAAAATACCACCCCTCCAGGTGGTGTCATATGCCTTTTCAAGGTCAAAAAAGACACCCACCACCTGGTTTTGGTTAGAAAAAGCATTTGAAATTTCCCTTGATAACATCAGCAAAGGGTCTAGAGTACTTCGGTTCTTCCTAAAACCAAACTGTCTGTTAGATAAAAGATTTTTTGATTCTAGATACCACACAAGTCTGTTGTTGATCATTCTCTCAAATAGTTTGCATATGCAACTGGTCAAGGATATGGGCCTATAACTAGATGGCAGTTCTGGGTCTTTACCAGACTTGTGGCCTGGAATTACAATTGAAGTATGCCAGGAATCAGGAGATGTATGGGAAGCCCATAGACCATTAAAGGTTTCTAATAAAAATTCCTTGGTATCCACTGGAAGATGTGATATCATTTCATACCGGATGCCATCCTCACCTGGGGCAGTTAAAGAAGAGCTGGAGATAGCATTTTGCATCTCCTCCATACTAAAAGGCAGGTTAAAAGCTTCAGTATTTGAAGAAGCAGGAGGAACAACAGATGTTGATGCTCTAATTTGTTGAAATGCTGGGGAATAGTTGTCAGCACTTGATACATGAGCAAAGTGCTTAGCAAGAACCTCTGCTACATCTTTGGGGTCAGATATATATCTATTATTTTCCCTTAATATTGGTAGAGGCTTAGGGACGAATTTACCTTGAAGTTTTCTAATCTTGTCCCATATTTCCTTTGAAGGAGTTTTGGTATTAATATTAGATATATATTTCTTCCAAGATGCTCTCTTTGCTTTTTTAAAAATTCTTTTTTGTTTGGCACAGGCTCTGAGATATGCTATTCTATCTGCTAAATAGTTTGTCCTCAAGTATCTTCTGAAGCAAGTTCGGGTCACTTTTCTTGCGTTGGCACATTCTTTACTCCACCAAGGAACTACAGAGCGATGAGGTAAACCGCATGTTTTAGGTATAAACTTGCTAGCATTATCATCAATAATATTTTCAAGATGTTGATAGGCATGCACTGGAGATGTAAATTCATCATATTCTTTATCAGTGTGTGAACAGTTTTCATAAGCTGCCCAGTCTGCCTCATCTATCTTCCATTTTGGTGGACACTGAGAAGGAAGATTATGGACATAATTTAACATTATTGGCCAATGGTCACTGCCATGTAGGTGTTCATTTACTGACCAAAGGTAGTCCAATCGAATGGATGAGGAACAGATTGACAAATCAATGGCTGATGTAGAGTTGTGGAATACATCATACCTAGTTGGAGAACCATCATTCATTAGTATTACATCATTGTTGTCGATTAATTCTTCAACAAGATTACCCCATCTATCGCACACATTTCCACCCCATAAAGTATGCTTTGCATTAAAATCACCCATTAAAATAAAAGGGGCAGGAAGCTGATTGATCAAGTCTTGGAGGTCAGAAAGTCTAAGCCTTCTTGGATTACCAGCATGATCTAAGAGGAAAAGTTCTAAGGATGGTTCAATATATAGCGAGCATAAAGTAATTTTTTTCCCGATATGAGTTCTAACTGCACATGCCTGTAGTGGTGTATTGAGTGGGATTGTTTCAAATTTTACAGATTTGTGAATAATAAAACCTGTACCACCTTGAGCTCTTGCAGCTTGCAAAGGAGGGGATCTACAAAGATGATAATTGAGTCCAGGATTAAATGGTTTGTCACCGATCTTGGTTTCCTGTAGGCAAATTACCTTCGTGTCCGAGTCCCTGGTTAAAGTTTTTATTTGCTCAATGCTAGTACTTAGACCTCTGCAATTCCACTGGATGATAGACATTATCTTTTGTTATTATTTTTCTTTGTCTCATTTGTCTTTTGGGACTTTTCAGATGAAGCCATGTAAGGCCTGGAGATGGAAGGCTTTACTAGGCCACCACTCTTCTTTTCTTTCTTTCTAGAATCTTTACAAGAGTCAACCTTAGGATCATGAGCAGTAGGGCACTTACCTGACTTAGATGAAGGTGAGGATGATGGGGACCTTTTCCTCTTTGGAAGATCTTGTTTTCCAATCTCCATCAAATCAGGTAGAGATTCTGCCTGAGACAATACATTTAAGGTGGTGGAAGCCACATTGGCTTCCTTGGAGGATTGTGCTAGAACTTCAACAGTTCGAGCACTTAACCCAGAAGGCTGGGCTACTACCTCTAGGGGAGATGCTCCTATCGGTGACAATACTTTTGGTGTGTTGGACACCATATTGACCTCTTTGGAGGTTTGTGCTCTGGCTTTTATAGCCTGAGCACTTGACCCAGATGGCTGGGCTACTACCACTAAGGGAGATGCACCTGACGGGCCAGGTGCTGCCACTGGTCCCCCTGTGGTAGTAAGGGGTAGTGGATTATAATCTTTTGTTGGCATCTTAACCGCGCGAGCAAAATTAAGTTGCCGATTGAGTAAATGCTTTGCATAACCTACACTTATATGTTCAGCATTTGCTTTCAAGATTGCAGCTTCTTCATTCTTGTATTCTCTACATCTTTTATCATTTGGTTTATGATTATCTTTACAGTTTGCACAGGTTGTATCTCTGTTGCATTGGCCATGTTCTAACAAAGAACAGTTAATACAGATCTTCGTATTATTGCAGTACCGGGAAGGGTGACCGTACTTGAAACAATTGAAGCATTGTAAAGGCCTAGGTTTATATTCTCGAACACGTACTCTTTCATTCTCAATAATTATATGATCTGGTATAACAGGGGTTTCAAATGTTAAAACTACCATGCTTGTTTGAGGGATCTTACTTACTTTCCAAACATTAGCAGGGCACATGTCCAGAATTTCTGGTTCTGAGAATTCATATAGATCTTTATCAAAAACTACTCCTTTACCATAGCTGAAGCTCATATGTGGTTTAATATCCTTAATAGGATCAATTTCTGCAATCTTCATGCCACAAAGCATGTGAGCTTGAGTATCTGATTTTGCATTAATCAAAACAGATTGCTTACCGTATCTACTAATATCCTTACTTTTAATTAATCCAACTTTTTTTTGTATAAATTTACTAATCTTATAATAGTTATAATTTTCTATCTTTCCAGATGCAATTATCCATGTTGGGGGCTTGGGGGTTCTTACTTCTGGAAGTCTATGCTCTATTTCTTTTTCCATCCATTCTTCTGGTTTATATACCTCTAGGTGTCTTGGTGCTTTATCACATAAAGCCCCAGAAATCAAACAATTGTCAATTTTTATGCTATCTAAATTTTTATTTGCTTCTAAAGCAATCTCAAAACTTGAAAATGATACCCAAGCTTCCCAAAAGCCTTTACTACCATTAAGCTCCATTAAAATTTCTTTGATTGCTCCAAATCTACAGAAGGCTTCATGAATTATGTCATAGCTACAACCAATTGGTATGTTTTTTAAATGGAGAATTTTCAGATTTTTTGTTGGATCTGGTAATGAGCCAGAACCAGAGAGTAAAGTATTACGGTTATTACAAGCATCATTTTCCACCAGTGCCGATAAATTGTCTTTAACAACACTGGTCAAAGAAGTATTGTTGGAGGAATCCTTTTTATTGCCGAGGTTGTCAACAGAGCTTTCCCTATTTAAACAAGCATAAGTCGTCAACGGTGTCTGGGGTTCGCCATTTGATCCAGGGGTACGGGGAATATTAAGTTTACTCATTAATTATTTTTTCAGGGGGAGGGAAGGGGTCATAATAACAATGAAAAAAAAACAATGAAAAAAAATATAGTTTAAGGGAGAGAAAAAATTAAGACTGTCTGAAATTCCAAAGAAGACACCGTTAGCCTTTCCTGGAATTAATTTCTCCACCAATGACACCTGTGAAAGCTGCTTACCAAATGTCCACTCCCTACCCTACCACAAAGGGATGGTACCACTATGATTAGAGTGGCTCAAGTGTATGCCAAACCCGCTTGATGGGACTGAGAGCATTTCATGAATACAATCATCCCCACTCTAATCATAGTGGCAGGCAAACCGGACAGAATGCCGAGAGTCCTATCTCTATAAAATCGCCAACCCCTGGAATCCGAAGGCCAAATTTCCTAAGAGATAGTTCCGCGTGCCAGTATGGGAATACTGACACTCCTAGGTGTCCAAACATTTTCGGGCAGTTGGCAAGACCACCACAGCTCCCACAATTGATTTTGAAATAAAAACCGATCATGGATACAATGTCCCCTCTAAAAAACCTGGACAGTGAAATGGGTAAAAGAGTTTTGACAGCAAGGTTGGAGACAGCTGATAATTATGAAGGAGGAATAAGCAATAAGAGGTAATAGAAAAAGAATGAGAGAAATTTAGAGTCAAACTGAGGAAAAGAAATTCCCCAGTTCGAGAGCCCTCTTGCCCGTCACAAGCCTTCAGCACGGGAATGATATGCCGTGCTGAAGCCCAATGACTTCATCAAGGCATTCTCTCGTTAAGAGGGCTATGGTTTAGGAAAGTGTTAGCATGTGGCTACTTGGAAAATCCCTCGGAACTCCGTCAGGAGCTGTAGAAGGTCCGGGAACCATTCTGCGGGTTACCATAGCGAAGCTATTGGAGCTCCGTCAGGGGCTGCAGGTCTGGGAACTATTCTGCGGGATGCCATAGCTAAGCTATTGGAGTCATTGATAAGATCTTGCCTATCCTGACTTGGCTGAGGACTTTTTCACCAGACCGAATTGGGGGGGGGGGGAAACCAAGGCACACCTCTAGGCTGCCCCACCGATTTTGGAATACATCTTGTTTGAGGGCCTGGTGTTCCGTGACTGGGGAACAGTTGAGTGGGAGCCTGAAGATCAGGGCCGCTGCGAGCATAACCACAGTTGGGGACCTCACAAAGTTACGACTTTGTTGGATATAAGTTGATTCCAAGACACTAGGAGCTCACTATCACGGTGGTTTTGTAAGTACATTCCTGTATCAGGAATGACGTGAGCAGATGGGGGCAACTAGTTGTCCTCTGTACATCTGAGGCTTCGTACTGCTAGATGGTTCTCTAAGAGAGGTGAATGCTGGTACCTTTCTGAATCGGGCCAACGGACGAGGCTGGAATGGTGCGGCATATGGGGCCCCCCCTCTTCTTTGATGCATTAAAGAGAGCATCATATCCAGAGGGAAGACGAGAAGACACGCCTCTTGGCAGAAGCTCTCGTCTTCCACCCATCATCCGCGGATTGTCCACCGGTGAGGTGGGGGAGTGCATAGCAATAAACACATCTCGAGATGATGTCGAGATGTGTAATTAATTGCACGTTCTTGCAACGAAGGGGAAAAGACTGTTCTCCCTCCAACTGCCACTAAACCAGTGTGGTTGGCCGAATAAGACCGATACCAACCGGAAAACCAGTTAATCAGTACAGCTTATGTTATAATAGCGAATCTCCATAGAGATCGCTTTCCGGACAAGAGACTGTACGGTAATCACCGAACGCATCTAACCAAACCCAAGAGGGGATTGAGACGTATCTTCAATCTATTGTTGGGTGGGTAAAGAGCATAAGTCTACTACGGAGTAGTAACACCGAACTGTAGGCATGATAAGCATACATGCGTAGTTCGACATAAAAGTTGTGTCCGGAACTCAGTTGGAGAATGTTGAAAACGTTCGTAACTGAGGTTTCTCCTTCTTAGGACAAAAAACGTTCATACTTCTCCGTCTCCAATCGGTAACCTAGCATTTATATTAAATGTTCCCTACTAGGAAACAGATATGCTTATGAGAAGTTTCCAGCCAAAGCCTTTGTAGAAGACTAAGACTTCCGATCGGGGGAAAGGAAAAAATGCCTATAAGGAGGCAGAACGTAAATGCCGTATGTCTGGTTACAGGAAAGTAGCCAAGTAATGTACTGAATAACCTGGTTTCAGTAAGGGATATAAATATACAACTTAATAGAACGGAGTTCTAATTGGAAGATGTATATAGCCCTTATTGGCAGAAAGATCGCTTGCACGCATATATGTACTTGTCCATTTGCACTAGCGCATGCGTATTCTCTGCCTCCAGGAAACGTTTGCAATGAATCCGGTTGTGGGAATAATGTATGTGCGACGAATCGCAACATTATTGCCGAAAGAATTTTGATCGTTGACTAACTGTAATATTTTCTTGAATGAGAGCGAACATGTTCTCAAACAAAATATACAGTTATAGAGGCGACCATTTCCCCTTTGGTTTACCCCTCCTCTTTATGTGAAGGGCTAGAAAGTGTTCATCACACAGAAACGGATGTCTGGTTACCTGTGGGCGGAGTTTGAAACGTTCGTAAACGTAATGAAAAGTTGCCCCCGCTGTTGCTATCTTTCTTTTAACGTCAGCTAACAACGTTCCTTCGGGACTGATTGTTCGAAACAATAACCCTGTAAGGGTAGAATAAAAAAGTCTCGGAAGCCTATCATGTAAAAGGCAAGTCGTTATACCCACGGTACAATGACAGGGGAGGCTGCCTCCATCAAATGGTAGAACCAAGTTTAAGACAATAACTTCGCGGTTTTGTCTTGGCTAGAGCACATGCTCCGGGACGGCCTACGGCCTTCATGAAGTTTTAACAACACCCATTGAAGTTCTGTAAAAACTTCTCAGGAACGAGTCTCCCGAAAAGGGTGAAGTCTCGTATGTGGGAGTTTGCTTCAAGAATGCCAGACATAATTGCCCTCGACCGCTTACCCGAAGGGGTTGCCATCAAAAGATTTCTCACTAGTGAGAAAACTACCGTCTAAATCAGGCAAGGCCTGCCAAGGGAAATGAACTGGAATGTAAAGAATTTTTCATTCCTTGCTCATTTCCGTCTGCTAACCAAACCACTCGAAGTGGGAAGGTGGAGGAAAGATGACGGTGGTTCGTTCGAAAACGAAAGGATCGGTGCTGGCGAAACTAGACTAGCTAATATAGTAATCAGCTGGGAGTGTAGAATGACGTATCAAGTCACACCTTTGGAAGACCCATCACGTAGGAGGGGAGGTCGACCATAGAGTTTTCAGAAAAACTCTGGATCGCAGAAACCGAGAGATTCGGATGAGAACCTAGGGGTTCAGAATCTATTTGTGAATTCCTTTCTCACGGCCTTAAGGGATGTTGTGCCGAGAACCCGCAGGAACTCCATTGCTGATTCTTGATGGAATTTTCAGGAATCGTGTTACGTGACCAGGACCCAAAGGAACTGTGTCATAGTTACCTGTAGAGATTCATAAACCCTTAGGCAGCAGGCATCCCTCTGTCATCAGAGTAAAACTCTTGATGACGATGGGCACGGGCGAACAATTCACGGGACGAGAGTTTGAAAACTCTTGTGCACTCATGAACACTTCGCGCAACGAGAGTTCGAAAAACTCTGTCATAAGAGTTGTTCGCGCACTTCAACTGATTGCGTGGGCCTAGTTGTTCGCGCACGCCACATTGGCCGTGCACGTCAATCCAGTCGTTCACCCTAATCCGGTCATGCGCACTAAATTGGTCTTGCGCGCCACATCGGCCGTGCGCGCCAATTTGCACGCGAGAGCTCTCAGTGTGGCGAGAGTACTCACTACTACGTTCACCCGAAGGTTCACGACAGCCATGTTGTGTGAGCGCGAACGGTCAACACAATGAGAGCCCACAAACTCTGTCATATAAGTATGGCTATGATCACGAGAACCTAAACGTTCAGCGTGAACTGCGTTGTGAGACCCTGAAGGGTCAGCGCAAACGAGAAACGGAAGTTTCTGTCACGAGACCCCGAAGGATCAACGTGATTAAGGGTACGAGAGACCATAGGCTTAATGTAGCCTGTGTTGCGAGACCCCAAAGGGTCAGCATAACAAGAAACTGAAGTTTCCCTGTCACTAAACCCCGAAGTGTCGGAGTGATTGATTGATTGATTGATTTAAAGTTTTCAGGCATACTAAAGTTACGAGAGCCCAAGGGTTCTGCAATTAGTTACGAGACCCCGATGGGTTCTGCGTAATAACTAATGTTACGAGACCCCGAAGGGTTCTGCGTAACTAATGTTACGAGACCCCGAAGGGTTCTGCGTAACTAATGTTACGAGACTCCGAAGGGTCAGCGTAACGAGAAACCGAAGTTTCCCTGTCACAAAACACCTAAGTGTCAGTGACTAAAGTTACGAGAGCCCTAGGGTTCGACGTGACTAAAGTTACGAAAGCCCTTGGGTTCAACGTAACTAATGTTACGAGACCCCGAAGGGTCAGCGTAACGAGAAACCAAAGTTTCCCTGTCACAAAACATCGAAGTGTCAGAGTGACTAAAGTTACAAGAGCCAAAGGGTTCAGCGTAACTAATGTTATGAGACCCCGAAGGGTCAGCGTAACGGGAAACCGAAGTTTCCCTGTCACAAAACATCGAAGTGTCAAAGAGACTAAAGTTACGAGAGCCCAAGGGTTCAGCGTAACTAATGTTACGTGACCCTGAAGGATCAGCGCAACGAGAAACCGAAGTTTCCCTGTCACAAAACACCTTAGTGTCAGAGTGACTAAAGTTACAAGAGCCCCAGGGTTCTGCATGACTAATGTTACGAGACCCCTAAGGATCAGCGTAACGAGGAACCGAGGTTCCTCTATCACGAGACCCCGAAAGGTCAGCGTGATTGATGGCACAAGTTCCCGAAGGCTCAACGTTACCATCGTTACGAGAGCGCGAAGGTTTCGAGCGGAGTTTGAAGGACTCCTACTGTCATGAGAACCCACAGGATCAACATGACGAGAACCTGAAGGCTTAACGATCACACCAGCCCAAAGAGTGATCGTAACGAGATCCCAAAGGATCAAGGAGAACCAGCAGGTTCAAAGATAACACCTCCGAATAAGAGGTTTATTCTCCCGAAGGAGAATGTCACTTAAGATAAGGCTCTCGCTCTGCCCCTGAAGGAGAACCATAAGCATAACGGGCGACCGCCGATGCCCAGAGGTGGTCTTCTCTCAAGAACGAGAGACTCGTTCCCCCGAAGGGATAACCTGCTTCGGAGAAAGCTCTGCCACCACCCCTGGTGGATCAGCAAACTCCTACAAGTTATTTCTCGCGAACGAGAGGGAAGTTCTCCCAAAGGAGATCGCCTAAGACAAGCTTTCTCCCAGCTCTATGGGAATAAAGTGTAGGCGTAAAAAATATCTCTCGCGAACGGGAGAAGTCCTCCCGAGGGAGGACATCGCCAAATACAAACTTTCTCCTAGCTTTATGGGAAAAAAGCGTAGGCTTAATAATATCTCTCTCGCGAACGAGAGTGAAGTCCTCCCAAAGAAGGACATCGATTAAGACAAGCTTTCTCCCAGCTCTATGGGAAAAAAGCGTAGGCGTAAGAAACTCTCTCACGCGAACGAGAGAGAAGTCCTCCCGAAGGAGGACATCGCCTAAGGCAAGCTTTCACCCAGCTCTATGGGAAAAAAGCGTAGGCGTAAAAATCTCTCTCGCGAATGAGACAGAAGTCCTCCCGCAAGAGTAAAGCTTTCTCCTAGCTCTATGGGAAAAAAGCATAGGCGTAAAAAAAAAAACCACTCTCTCTTTCTCTCAGAGAGAGAGAGAGAAGTTCCCCTCGAAGGAGGAACATCAAGTTGAAGGTTGACAGCGAATGCTACCTCATAACGAGGGCAGCTGACGAGCTACCACATGGAGCGCACGATAACGAACAGGGCGGCCGTAACACTCGGCCTTGTGTTCTACGTCGCTACCACCTGTGAAAATAGGAAGTTGTGAACAATTACAATTCATGCTCCGTTGCACAAAATACACTATTCGGGGAATAAGTCACCTTCCTTGTAAGATTCCTCGAAAGGGAGCTGATCTGTTATACACTTTAATTCAGTAATGAAACAAACACACGGCAGTGTTGAGAACCTGCCGACCATCAGTCACAGGGTAAGGCGGCAATGACAACTCTCTTACGGCGGAGGCAGTCGGATACATTGTCAACAGCAATTAAAGTTACAAGTATTTAATAACGTATATTTCCATTTATACATATAGGCTAAATGTAAGATAAATGAAAACACACAGAAAAACAGAAAACAATCAAGGCAAATCTTTGCCGGAGAGAAGGGCAGTATGTCCGTCCTCTACCGAGCCATTAAGTAAAGTGAGTGAGCAAGGTAGCCAGTCTACCCCACCCCCCACCCGCTAACTAGTGGATGGGGTAGTTATCCCTCACTAAAACTATCATGGCACGTCTTTCAGCTGCGCCGAAAGTATACCCTATAAATAGCGGAGGGTTTGTATCTACGTCGGAACAAATACTCGCTCATTTATACACCAGATTCACCTCTTAATCTAGCGCTACAGTAAAAAACCATTACAACTAAGTTTATTTATAATGAAATTGTTATTCTTAGATTCTTCACTGAGTATACGGCAAAAGATATAAATAAAGCAAAGAACTTTTTCAAAAAATTGACAAGTGGGTGATAACGAGTGCCTTGGTAAACACTTTATATTTTAGTTCAGTTTTCGGTTACTTTGAACTTGGAAAAAAGAATTTGACGAAGGGCATGCTAATTCATGTTTGGAAACTTGTTAAAAAGAATATACTGTATATTTGTTTTCCAAAACTTTGGAAATACCTGGAAGGAGCAGCTGGGGGTAGGGTGGGGGTTGAACATGGCAAATATAAGAAATGCCAGAGATTAATCAGGTAGGTTAGGATAGGCCTTACTTCAAGTTATTGCTAGTAACTAGATGTTGCCTTGGATGGAAAAGCGAGAAATTCTTAGTTTTAGGGTAACGTTGCTGAAGAGTTGCCTTCCGGGACAAAGCAATATGAACACCAGGAAGGGTTCAAGGAAAAATAATCTTGCGTTTGCTTGCAATGAAATCGCCTCTTAAAAGTGTATGCTGTCTTATAATATAACTTGTGACACCAACCTCCTATCACAATTTATAATAATGGTAATGACATCTGTTCATTATGGAGAACAAAGCATTAAATTACTGTACTGCTGTAACAACATATAAAGAGGGTATCTTATTTATTAAGTGACTGGTCTTATACATGAACATCATCTACCTCAAAAGACCCCAATCAACTCCCGAGAAGTTGTATATATCTTACTAAAAATTTTCAATATGCAAAGGAACCATGCCACTGAAATTCAACAACCTAAAGCTGACCTTGTAGTCCCATCAAGCACAACGAACCTGCCCATGGACAAATGATGACGAGAAGTAGTAAAACACTTACATCACAAAGGTATTACGATTTTCAAAATAAAATGCAAAACTTAGCATCTTAAGGCTAACTATCATTTCATCCATGTACAAATATCAGGGGCTACATCAACGGACTTCTACAATGAAAAGCAGAAGATAGAAAATACTTTAGAACTATAAATGAAGGCAAACCTCTGTACTCACAATGATTTTGTTGATGAGCAGTTTGTTGGCGATGATGTACTGCTAAAGAGGAGATGGCCGAGAGACCCATCTGACTCATCCAACGGCTCCTTTCCTCACTCGTATCACAGGCAAAGTAAAATGTTGCTCCACCTGATAAGAGCAGAACACCTTGTGAATGAACAGGATAGAAATGCCTACTGATTATAAATTTTCTTCCTCTTAATAAGTGGCTTCTCTAGGAAGCATATATACTGCCCATTGATGAATATTAATTATGTCTTTTCAACTTCATAACAAAATACAGCATCCATACAAAAAACCTTCACTAATTTAAGTTCTGTTTACAGCAATCTCCACCCCACCCCCCACCCCCAATATAAAGAGTCGCCTATCATTCCCTCAGTATTTAGTTGATTTATAAACATAAGAAATCTATATTGCAGACTCCTCTTTATATCGCGGGTTTTTTAGGGCAGACAAGGTACATACTTTTCATATAATTTTTTTGTTTGTTAAAAATAGTCCTTTAAGGGCTTATAAAAGTTTAAATTTAGTGTAAAGACAATCAAAAATATGAAAAATTAAAAAATGACAAAAAAAATATGCCAAAGATGTCTGTGCTGCATTTTTTCAGCTTTCACACAGGAGGGGACATAAAACCTACAATAGCGGAAGAATTACTGTAATACTAAACTCATGTCCTTACTTGAATGGTATATCTTAAAAGCATATTTCCTTGATTTGACATCGCTAGCTGGGCACACGTGGAAACCAGGAAGGTATATCAAAGAATCAGCACGCACAGCTTCCCCGTCTCGGTAACCATACAAGTAGTTTTTCTGTTAAGAAGAGAACAGTTAAGATTTCAAAAAGATTGTACCCATGATAGGAAGTCACATCTAAAAACTGAATCATTCCATATCAACAAGAAAGCAAGGGATGGCAAAAAACAAACCTTAAGAATAAACCATCGTCGCTCCCATCGATGAGGCAGTAGGAAGCCCTTGTTATCACGTCGCCGGTAAAGCCAACCCTGATGGTCCCCTTGTCCCAGATCTCGGCACGAGATACGTCGATTTCCTAAAATCATTCTTCAGCATATAGGATGCATTCAGGAAAGATAGAAAGGAGGACTCTACCACTAAAAAGGACCAAGTCACAGTTCCTCCATAATCAGATAAATTCCAAATTTACGTGCATATAAACCACTGGCTTAGCTATGAAAGAATCTAAAAATAAACAAAATTATTTCTTAACAGTATTTTTAATGAGAGAAGCTTGATAAAATCTCAAAATATGACAAATTTGGAAGTAATTCGTATTTTTCCTAATGCTACAAACATGTAGCTATTTATAGGGGATATTACTTTCGGCGAAACTGAAAGACGAGCCGTAAGATTTTTAGTGAGGGTTAACCCCGCACCCACTAGTTAGCGGGGATATGGGAGTAGTCTGCTCACTCACACACCTAGGCTGAGTAACCACTTTTTGCTTGTAGGTAGGACTTCCAGAGGGATAGGTGTTGGCAGGCCAATCTGTATAAATAGCTACAGGTTTGTATCGGGAAAAATACAAATTACTTCCCAATTTGTCATTAATTCCGTCACTAATGCAAACCAATGCTATTTATAGGGGATGACTTACCCCTTAGGAGGGTGCAAGTCAGTGCCAACTGGCTTCTTGGCATAGTCCCGGTGTTCCCCCTTATATGCTCTAAACATAACTACTGTATTAAAAATCTTACACGTCGCTAAACACTGCTATGCACGGCCAACAGCCTACACAAGCTGTGTGCTTGTGAAGCTAGCAATGTGACTGTCTAGGTAAGAGTTCTTCAATTGTAGGAATCTTCCGAGGGTACCATAGACATTACCCAATCCCCCCCTCTCAAGGGGTATGGGGACGCAACAAGTATTATTTGAATACCACGTTACAAAAGGAAAATGGTTTTACCTGCAGATACGTAAGGCCAGCTTTGCAGAGGACCCTGGGTGTGGATTCCCCAAGAGAGGAGGAAGATGAAAGAAAGAGCCCTCTGCAATTTGTCCATCATGGGGCCTGAGGTGTTTAAACCATTTGGTGTGCAGCCACCACAGGACCAATGGAGAATACCTTCATATTCCTGTGGATCATGTCTTGCAGGTAGTGGGTGGTAAAGGTCGTCTGACGCTTCCACACACCAGCATGCAATACCTGCGCCACAGAGTAGTTTCTTTTGAATGCTCGGGATGTTGCAATGCCCCTAACGTCATGAGCTCTAGGTCGTCATGTTGGAGGAGGGTTGGGATTCATAGACAGTCAATGAGCCTGTGAATCCAAGCAGAGATGGTGTTCTTTATGACCCTCCTCTTGACCTTCCTCGTGCTGATGAAGAGTGCCGACACTACGGAGGCCAGCTGTTAATGTTCTTTTGAGGTAACAACTCAAACTCCTTACTGGGCATAGTAACAGTTGATCTGGATCATTGGTTACAGAACTAAGACACCCATTCAAGAAGGGCCCGAATCTAGGGTCCGGTACTGCCAGACTTTGAGTCTTGGCTATAAAGTCAGGAACAAAGTCGAGAATTACCTTCCCCCATCCCCTTGAATGGGCGATGTTGTAGGACAGACCATGGAGTTCACCAACTCTTTTGACAGAAGCCAAGGCGAGAACGAACATCACCTTCAAAGTGAGGAGATCTGTTGCCCAGCATAATGGTTCATAGGGAGAACTCTTCAGAGACTGAAGAACGCGAACCATAATCCATGCAGGAGGTCTAACTTCCAACTGAGGGTAGCTAACCTCATAACTTCATATGAGGAGAGAAATTTCCAACAAGGAGGCAATATCGACACTTTTCAGTTTGAAGTAAAGGCTCAAGACCGAGTAGTATCTTTTCACTACCAAAACCGAGAGTAGCATTTCCTTCCAATGGTGCACAAGGAACTCCACTATTGATGGAACAAAGGCATCAAGGGGAGAGAGACCCCTTTCACGATACCAACCACAGAATACAGTCCATTTAACCTGGAAGACTAAAGCTGAAGATCGTAGCAGGTATCCAGCCATCCTTCTCGCAACTTCTTGTAAAATATCCTCTTTGAGCGAGGAGGTGCTTGATAGTCTCCAGGCGTGAAGTCGTAGCAAAACTATGGCTTTGTGGAAAATGTTCACATATGGCTGTTTGAGTAGATCGTGTGACACGTACATGGAGTTCTCTCGGAATTTCTGTCAGGAGTTGCAGAAGATTTGGAAACTAATCTGCGTGATTCCATAGCGGAGCTATGAGAGTCGTAGAAAGATTGTTGTATGCTCTGGTCTTGTTGAGTACTCTTCTCATCAGACTGAACGGAGGAAAGGCGTAGAGGTTGACGTTGTCCCGCTGTTGTGGAGATACAACCATCGCTGGGTTTGAAGCTCTTTTCGTTTGAGGAAGGGTCTTGCTACCTTCCTCAGCCTCTGTGCCCCATCGTCTGATGGAAAGACTTTCTGTTGATCGGTGTCGATGATCATACCTAGATATACCAGTCTTTGAGAGGGAAGCAGGGATGACTTCGAGGTTTACCACAATCCCCAGGTTTTGGCAAAACGCTAGAAGTCTGTCTTCAGAGGAATCCTCGGTGTGCTAGTAATTGACTGTGCAAGAGGAATTACCCCCGTAATGGACTGACGCACTGCCTTGACTAGGGCGTCAAACTAGGAGGGTTCCTTCCAGAATGCAATACCGGCAGGAAGATCCCTTGGAAGGCTGGGTGCTGGAGGTCTAGATTTAGGAGCCTGTGAAGATGAAAGATTAAGATCCTTATCTGGTACAGCTGATACCAGCATGGCATCTTGCTCAGGCTTGGATGAGGGATGGGCTCTAGAAGTAGAGGGTTGCTGGACCTTCGAAGGTTCCCTCTTGGAAAGGAACGAGACCGGACGTTCGCCATGCCAAAGATCCACCGGAGGTAGCTGGTTTCCACAAGAATAAAGACTCCTTCTATGGTAGAGAGGTTCTGGAACCTGAAACTGTAGGAGCTGGCCTAGCCCTGGGGGAACAAGTCTCCCTAGGGCGTGTAGGCTCAAGACTATACCTGTTAACAGGAGGTATCTCTTGACAGAGCAGAGATCACTGAGGTGGAAGAGAAGAACTCTCAAGGGAAGGCCAACGGGAGTTGTTTCTGCGGCAATCACTCGTTGGTTAAGTGTCCTGAGCTGGCGAGCGGCAATTACAAGCTGATCTGTAAGGGTTAGAAGAAGGAGTGACTATTGTTCTTTGGGTTGACAAACTAGTCCTGATGATCGGCACTTGCCAGCCGCATGGCAACTAGGAAAGAAGCAGAGGATCTAGGTGAACAAGGAGCTGGCGAACAACGAGGAGGCGAGAGCCAGCTCTGTGAACGGCCTGAAGGTGAATGTCTATGAGAACTGGCAAATAACGAGCAATTAGCAAACCACGAAAAGCTGGTGAGTGATGAGCAGCCGGAGAGTGACAAGAGACTGGCAAACAGCGCAAGGCTGGCCAACGGTGAGTCAAAGGAGAGACCAGAGAAGGAGAGTGGCAAGAACGCACTAGCTGATGACGAGATACGAAGCGAGAAGTGATATTCATGAGGTGATGAGTAATGATCTCTAGAAGAATGACAATCTTGGAGTGGCGAGCAGTAACAGGGTGACGAGATTCCGAAGGCGAATGTCTAGCGGGTGAGGGAGAAGATCGTAGGTCATTGGAGGAACTGACGTGACTTCTTCTGACCGAAGGAGAAGGAGAAGGAAAACATCTAAAGCGTCAAAGAGGACTATGCTCTCTGAGAGCTCATTAGCGGCAGTGAGATTCCTCCGCAGAGGAGACCTGCTCCGCAGGGAGAGGCTTCAGAGAAGAGGCACGATAGCGTCTGGAAGTTCTCTGGAAATGGGTCTCTAGATGCAGACGAAGGTGAGGGGAAGGACCCTTAGGCAGTCAAGGTAGGAGACACTCCGGGGTTATGCTGTACCATACTTAACGGTGACAAGGGCTCCACCTCCGAGGAAGCCGGTGTACACTTCTTCTCAGCACCAAGTTGAAGAAGTTCCAGAAATGCCTCCTTCAATGGGGGACTGGTCATACCAAACAACGGCCAAACCTGTGATTCATCAGAGAAAGAGAAGGTTATGCTCGAGGGGAGGAGCAGAACTGCTTTTCTATGGGAAAGTAGTCCTGTCCTTTGAACCCTGAAGTTTGACTGGTGTTAGCCGGTCTACGCTTCTACTCAATTGTTCCCCGGGGGAGATGCTCAAGTAGAGCTTCAAGAAGAGATCAAGGGGTCAAAGAAGAAGTCCAAGGTTTCTTCGACTTCGAGGAAAACCCCGAAAGCGAAGAATTTCTCGAACTTCCTGCGCCAGCGCTCAAACCTCTCCCACTAACAAGCAGACCACTCCCAACATTCAGGGCAGGTGTTGTCCTGATCACAACGCTGCCTTCAGCAAGACAGACACAACGAATGTAGGTTCATATCAACAGAGGACATGAAAGTCCCACAGGAGTAGCCTTTGGGTCCTAGAGAAGTCTTCACGAGGACGGTTAAGGAGAAACCACAAACACGGTGAAAAAGAAAAAGCTCAAAAAGCAATTAAGTCATCAATATCAAGTCAAATGAGGAAGAGGAGAGCGGCAACACCCGTTCTCCACCGAGCCAAAGCAAAAAGTGCTTACTCACCCCAGGTGTGAAGGAGGGGGATATTCTGAGCAAAAAATGTTTACTCAGCCAATGAGCAAAATGTGGTTACTCAGACCAGGTATGTGAGGGAGGGGGATAGCAGACTATCCCCCAGCACCCTGCTAACTAGTGGGTGGGTGGTTTACCCTCGCTAAAAGTCTTTTGACTCGTCTTTCAGCTTCGCCGAATGTAATATCCCTTATAAATAGCATTGGTTTATATCACTGATGGAACAAATGAGCTGTATTACTATACTAAACCAATACTATTAATTTATGCAGATCTGACATGGAAACAACCTCAAACCTACTGTTAAAATGATACACCTTTATTTATCATTTCCTGTTAGAATGTGAATTTATGTATACTATAGTGAGATGACATAAAAGCTAATAAGAAGTTTTTAATCCATGTACAGGACCAGAAATTATGTCATTATTTCGATGGAATTTTGTTTCTTATGAATTCACTGAATGAAGAGGTTCAATCACTCCAAATACACAAAAACACAGCTCTTAAATTTTAAGGTTGATGAAAACATCTTTCTTTAACTGCCTAAATGCCAGGTACAGCCTGACTAACAATGCTGAAAAGCTATTCTAAAGGAGTAGAACACTTGCTAAATGACATGAAACTATCTAATCTGTCCCTGACCAACACTTCAGATGAAGAAACGAAGCACTATACTATTGGGACACTGGAAAACAATTATAAAATTCCACCTTAATGATACTCTAAGAAAAGCAGATTGTCTCACCCTCTAATACGTATAGGAACATTATCATCATTATCACAAAACCATTAAACCAGACTACTGAGCAAGCTCCTGTTAACTCCCATAAAGTGGGCCTAGAATATTTGCTTTTAAATGGTTGGATGATAATCAGTGAGAAAAACTTCTAAAAAGTAAAATACCAAAGGGAACGGAACAAAAGTAAATGGGACCTATGGAATGGGAGCTTCTGATAAATATGGAATTCCCTTTAGCTTGTTTCAGGCAGCTTTTCAGCAATTGCTTCACCTTCCATAACTAGGCATTTAGGTTTCAATAAAAGAGAGAGAACTTGCCATTTGCATGAACAAAATTACATTAGATTTTCCTTTTTGTTGGAAGTGTCATAAAAATCATAATCTTTCCCTCAATAATCAATTAATATGGCAAAATAATAAAATCTTATTTCTAGGATAAATCATGTCTTACAAATATTTGTTCAGATCAAAATCATGGGTCTCCAAATTCAATATCACATTAATATCTAATAATGCAGCAATATTAGGGACCTTCTAGTTGCCTATAAACAGTATGATCACTTATCAAGTACAGAAACTTTGGTTTCTCATATGAAGCACTGGCCAAGCCCGTCATTCAAGGACAGGAAACCAGTTCTTCTTCAAGGTGATGCAATACATGTGAAGTTTACCAAGTAAAATCAATTTCAAACCTGTTATATTTATGATTCAAGTTATTGATATAAATTTATAAAATTTGGATAAAATTCTCTTGTAAACAACCATACGATTCATAATTCCTTTCTACAAGTGATTATTAGTATTGTATTGTACTGCATATGGTTTAGAATAGAAGCAATGCTAAATTATTTACAGTTCCTTATAGAGTACTTTAATTTTTAGTCGTTTTTAGCTCATAAACATTACACAAAATTAATCCAACTCCAATAAAAATATGGATTTATTAAATTTGGGTCATATGGACAGACACTGGGACTAAAAAGGCCATTCAATGCCGAGATGCAATTGGGGGGAAAACGCTGCATTACACAAAGAAGTTTAAAGCTGAAAGAGGTTGGACAGTAAGTTGGAATAAAGGAAGCTTGAACGGAGATAATGTAGAAGACTAAATAGTGGGTGCAGTTATCAGGCGAAGAGCACTGCAAATACCTTTTAATAATGCCTACAGTGCAGCGTGTAAGGGGCTTTGATTGTACTACCCACTTTAGGGCAATAAAAATAAGTTGCAATTGAATTTCCCTAAAAATCTAGCAAATTGTACATACCGATCTGCAAAAAAAGGGCTCAGTATTACAGGATACAAAATTACAAACAAATACAATAGAAGCAATATACTGTCATGAAAACCTCACTGATAAAAATTCTGAATCAAAACTCCTTACCCTGGTCTGTGACCAGAAGTCCTCGACGCCAAACTGAAGGAGAACTGCTGCGTGTCTCTCTCAAGACCACAGCAGCTGTAGAGGTGGAGGAAGAAGAAGAAAGTTGGGAAGCTTCGGCTGCTGATGGAAGAGCACCAGCTGACTGCAGCAGAGTCTGGGTTACTTTAGACTTCTCACTGCCAGTACTACTGTTACTACATTTTCTAGCACTGTTACTACCATCACCACTACCACTGCCATGCAGTTTCTCTTCATGAACACTGTCATCCTCAACATTAGCATTTCCTGCACCATTCTTAACAGCTTCACCCCCTGCAGTGTTACCAATGCTCCCACAAGATGATGCATTACAGGCAGCAGTTGCAGCTATGACCACAGGGAAGACCACTTGTGATCGAAAGTGTTTTTTAACCCCATCACCATTATTTGACGATATAGCAGCCGTAACCTCAGATGATATATTTCTGGCACAATAAGACCCCTGCTGTGGTACTGGTGGAGGAGGAGGAGGAGGAGGCACTATAAAGGAAATGGGAACAAAAGCACAGTACTATAAAAGCTAATCATGCAGCAAAAGAAAATAAAAAAAAAAACCAGTCCAAGCACCAATGCAAACTATTCAGCCCATCTATCGGCTTACATCTAAATTGTTTGAACTTTGAAGGAGAATAGATTTTGTATTCACCACAAGACACAATCTATCAGCTGTGGTACTGAACAAACACATTGTAGTTCAATTCCTTTTGCCACCATTAGTTAAAAATTTTGCATTGCTCTCAATGCAAGGATTATGCCGTAAGTAGGGGTTCATTAAAGTACCTGACAACTTTGAAAATATACAGCTTTCTTCTGCATACCAAAACTAAAGAAACAGTGGTCAATATCTGTGAATGTGAAAAATTTATAGAATTAAAGTAAGCAGGATCAATACCTTGAAATTATTTATGGGTTGATTAGATGAAAAAAAAAAATTAGGGCTTATGCCTAAATACCCAATATGGTCTAAAATAACATGTACAGAATAAGTACTAAGTAAACTAGATATAATCGTGTCTGTTAGTTAAAAAGTACAGCTTCAACAGCTTCAAACAAAGTCTAATGTTTCTTTTGTTTTAAATTCCTTCCTTGACTATCTCTGGATAGGAGATATACGACAATTGGAAAAACGGAATATTAACGATAAAATATGTATAATTTCTATGCTAACCTCATGTTCGTATTGCTTCTCTAGAAGCTCGGTTTATCGATATTTACCAATAAAAAAAGATGTTTAAATTCCCCATGTCCTGTCCTTTTAATAGACACATGGCTCTAGTAAAGTAATGAAACACTCAAGTGGTTAATGGCAAGAAGCGAAGCAGTGACACGCCAGAGGCCCTTCGTTATTCGTCTCAAAGTCGAAACTATTTCCTATCATCTTAACACCGAAAGTCAGTAGAGAGAAGGGTGGGCATCTATATGAACATCAGGTAAATATAGAAATAACAAATTTTATAATCAAATTTACATTTATTTCTATGTACCTCCTTTTATCTTCATATGCCAGCTTCCAAAGATTTAGTTGTGGGACACCCGTGAAGGAAGGGAATACATCATGTATAAATTAAAATAATTCAAATAATCATAACACTAGACTCACTTGTTCCCGATTATTTGTCATAAACTATCTCAAAATACAGTTTGAAATACGGGTATCCAGATTCTTTTCTAGAGCGATTTGAAATACGGGACTCTACTGTAGATTGTCACAGAATGATACTTTCAATCACCTTAAATAATTCCTGCACCATATAACAAATCTAAAAGTTTTCAAATATAAGAATGATAAATCAACTGAATTGACAAAGTTATTAGACCACATCCCCAGTATACATTATAATGCTTAAAATCCATCAATCTTGATAAGAAAACCAGGATCTTTGAGAAAACAATTAGCAAAAACCAAATTGGTGTGCCATTGAGCGGTCACTAAAACCCTTTCCAGAGAAAGATGTACTTCTAATATCACGAACCTTAATCTTTAAGGCTTTTATTAGGTTTGGATCCAATTCTTTGTGACCTCCTCTGACCAAACCATTCACCCATCCACATAAGTAATACGAGGTTGCTCAAGAGCTCTTTAGCAAATGAAGGGATATTAGGATCCAGATTACCAACTCTGTCTTCTGCCTCACAATTTTGTTGTCAAAAAGAGAGACTACAATTATGGGAATGAAGGGTTTAGCAACAAAAATGTCTTAAGTAATTAAAGAATTTGACTCTTCGACAGAATCTCTAATCTGTACAGAACCTTTACTGAATGGAACATTACCGCAATACTCAACGTAATAAGTTGAGTTAGTATTAACAACAGGGCAGCAAGATCAGAATCACTCCCTTTAAGTGAAGACTCACCGACCTGAAGTTAACAAATGAAGCTAAAGAAGAGTTTTTGAAGCTCATCTCTATCAAAACTTCACTGGTTAAATGTTGTATAAAATAACGGTGTTGGCGCATCATTATCGTTATAATCCCAACTATAATCAACAACCCTTGTCTTCTCTGGATTTCTCCCTTAACTAAAAGCATTTGAACTTTTAATTTGATTGGCAAATATTTAAAGAATTTTCCATTAGAGGCACAGTGAAGCATTCGCGCTTCTCACAACAGATAATGTTCCTGACACGATACAAATAGAATGCTCAGAAACAATTCCCTTGAACAATCCACTCAGTAATGACTGATAAATCCAGGAGGAAAACATCTTAAATTGCACAACTTCTAACACCCTGGAGGAGAGACTGTCAAACCAATGCAATCGAAAGACACATATCAAGGAGTCCCTGGTGTGTCGCTGCTTTGCATCCAGCTATTAATTGCTAATGTTTCATTACTTTACCTGAGGCCCATGTCTATTGAGAGGAAAGAAAATGGTAATTTTCTTATTCATTTTAAGGGTAGATATCAATAAGCTGAGTTTCTATAGAAGGAAGAAGCCATATGAACGTAAGGGGGGGGGGGGGTTTCATAGAAATAATAAGGCTTACCCAAGGGACAGATATCTTGTCTTATCATTTAAGGGTTGTGACTTGGCCCCATTAAAACAAAGTTATTTTTGGGTTACTTCAAACTCCTACTAATCTTTTGTTTATTCATCGATTTAATTCATTTATAAATCATTGGATAGAGAATTTCATACTCTAAAAGTTGTACATTGGAAATTTTCTTAACATTTTTACTTTTTTATCTGTATTTTATCAACTTATAGAACTCACATTCAAAAGGTGATTATTTTTCATATGAAAGTTTTTTTATTTTTAAGAGAATGTACAAGATTGTAAAAAAAAATCCTTATCTTTTCGTTTTGAATGACAAATATTATTCAATAGTAAAAAAAGTACTGTACAGTACTATAGTAACAAATTTTTACCAATAATTCAACTTTTGAGAAATCAGGCTTCTAAGTACTTTCATGGATGGATTTAATAGAATTTAGTACGTATATGGACTGACTTTTAGCAGGAATTTTCCTTGTCACTAGGGATTGTAGGGATATAATCATCTTATCATAGGATTATTTACCAAGCAGTAGTAAACTCTTTCCATGAAATTTAAAAATATATATGCTAAACATACCAAATTTGCACACATGTAAGACATGGCTAGCATTATATATTCTTATCTGCTAATTTTTCTGGGCAAATTTTATGTATTTAGCATATTTAGATATCGTCTCTGACACTATGCATCTCTCCGCATAATCATAACAAATTGCAAATATATAAACAAGCGGGCAAAAATACTATTTACATAACTTAAGAGAAACTTGCAGCAAATGTTTATTGCAATACCATAAGAGAATATACAAAAACTGATGATCCCTTCCTCAGGAAATCATAGAAAATGGTGGTATTACTGGATATGGGATACTAAAATAAATATCTTTCCTTGCAATTCTTGAAGAAAAAGTAAATAAGTAACCGGGTCAGAAACTGGTTGCATAAGGGACTAAACTCCCTTGTGTAATGATCTAAAAAGGTGTTTTAGCAATAAAACAATTTTTTTTCCATCAAACTAACAATTTGACACATGAAATATAGATGTTCTCTTATCCTAAAATGCAGTAATCTGAATTTATAAAATCCCAAGCAGAGGTCATTAGTCAATAACCACTATAATCGAGTTTGAAATTTGGCACTTATTCTGTCAGCCCATATCAGGTGCTTAGGTATATTAAGCGTTTAGTAACTAGTAATTTGTATGTAAGCTTCGGACAAACCCCCAAGTACAGACAGTCCTTGTCAGAGAACAGTAGGGATACAAATAGTCAAAATTTTGGTAACTTTCTTTAAGAGATAGTTTCTTTAGATTCTAGTATAACAATGAAATTTCCTAATATGAAAGAATTGAGATACGATAACAAACTGCATGGTTGGCCAGTACATGATGCAGTGGTTTAATGAAAGTTAAGAGTGGATATTAGATTTAGTCTAGGGACATAATGCATACTGTAGAGATGTAAGACCATGGGTTAACAACTGCAGGTGCCATGGACAGATATTACTTCAAATACAACAAAATTTGACAGTTCGACATTAAGATTACCTTCCATGAAACTGGCAGCAATAGAAATCCAACTTGAATATTTAATAAAGTATTTACTTATCTTTGTACATACGACAGAAAAGTATGTTTAAAAATAGTTTCTGGATGTTTAAACATTGAGATCATAAATAAATGTATATCATTACCTTAATAATGACTGTCGTTTTGAAAAAGGCAGTATTGGCACAGGGCACCAAACCAGCAATAAACTAGACTAAATAGGAAGGGAATAATTAGCACTGTAGCTACTTACACCATCATAAATTATTCAAGCTAAGCAAGGTATTTGAGAGAGAGAGAGAGAGAGAGAGAGAGAGAGAGAGAGAGAGAGAGAGAGAGAGAGAGAGAGAGAGAGAGAGAGAGAGAGAGAGAGAGAGAGAGAGAGAGAATGCAATATATTACTACTGTACAGTATGAATACTGAATAGAGATAGTGTTTTAGGATAAAATATTCACGGTTGGTATCCTCCTCCTATAAAAGCCAGATGACAGTAATATATTCATTAAAATGAATATATTCAATAATTCTTCTAGCTGCAAAATTCACTTTCCTATGATGTATCTGTGATGAAATTCCTTTAACAATACAGTACCATGAAAAATTTATCTTCCCTGAAAGCCTACGGTAACTCCAAAAACAGTAAATGAATATCAAATGTCATTTTACGCTATATCATTATTTTGCCTGGCCAAAAGGCAATTTATTAAACTGCAAAAATTTACCAAAAATCCAGGGAACAAAAGATAATTCTAACAGTTTGTAAAAGGTTACAAATAGATTCCAAACATACTGTACATGCAAAGTAAATAGATTTCATGAAGGTATAATTTTTGGTTATTATGTACAAACTAAATCAAGACACCCACAAATTTAATATCAATGATTATGTTCCACTGATGTACCCCTTTGGATTGCCTATTATATATCACCAAGAATGGTATGGCGCTTGCCAAAATAAAAATCATCTATAGACAAAGTCTCAATTATTCATCTCTGAAGCTCAGTTACTCAATACTTAACAAATGTCATTGATGTTTAGGAGAGTTGAAACACTAAAAACCTCAGTTTTTCCATCTAAATATGTTTTTCAAAAAAACACTTTCATTCATTAGTTTCAAAAGTTGAATCATGGAAATCAATAAATTTATAATTCTGTGTGCATTGGGTATATCCTACAAGCTCCTACCCTGTATTCGTACAGTCTAGCAATGTCAAGTAAAAAATAGCTACGCAGACTTTACTGCGAGAGTGAAAACAAAAGCTCAAGGGTACCAAATACTGGAGTTAAATCTACAGCCTATACACCATCAGCTAGCAAATGAAGCAATTATTTCTGGGGTGTAATAAGTAGAACATTTTTCAGAGATTGATACTCTTTCATCTTAGGATGCCTCTAATCTTGGCTAACACCAGACCATACGGGTCGAATTGCATAAGGAAAACATGTTTGAGATTTTTCTAACCGTATAAGTTCGCTTGCATTAGAGAGAGAGAGAGAGAGAGAGAGAGAGAGAGAGAGAGAGAGAGAGAGAGAGAGAGAGAGAGAGAGAGAGAGAGAGAGAGAGAGAGAGATATTCCTATTTGGTATACAAGACCTGACAAACTTGCATTGTATTCAAGTTTAAGAACTCACAGCACACTTTCAAGGCAGATTAAAATTAATATTAAAGCTAAAAGTCTAACGATAGAATTCATGCTGACCTAAAAAGTGGAGCATTTAAACCCAGCCCCACAATAAAGTAGAATGCTGACCCCAACTCAGGACAAGAGTGAGGTTTCATCTTAGTTCTAGTTCTGGGAATATTTGGCTCAAGCTTCCGAAGGCATGGAGTTAGCCACTAGTATGATGGTTCAGTAACTAATGACCTTTCTTTTGTTCAATACTACCTGGCTTTAAATTAATTGGGGGAAATGATGGACACTAAGAACCGATTCCAAATACGGTGGCAGAGTTCAACATATAAATCAAAAGCTAAACCCAGGTAAAAAAACATAAAACTGTAAAGTTACCAATAAGCTGTTGAATAATAAAAGCTGCAATACTAGAAAAAAGTCGAACATTTTGTCTTTACAAACTCTACTAATAAATTACATGGCTAATCAATGTATAGAAACTTACTGGTATAGAAAATAAGAAACTAAGAATAAATATACAGGATTATGAAGGATAATCTTCTAACAACTTATGAAAAGGATCCTCTTCCCTAAAATTACCATCAATGGGAGTGAAGACATGTTTCACTACTTCACATGCAATGCCATTCACAGACAAACAGGTCAGAGCTTAAATATCCAAACCCTTCAATTACTTCAAAACATCCATTCCATTCTAAGTCAGGCTCTCTACAATAGTTTAAAATTCATCTTAAAAAATAGGACCAGAAGAGGGCAATACAGTAGATATTTTAATTCACGTAATAAAAAGGCATGCTCCCGAATAAAATGATGCTTTCCCGTGATAAAATTCAAATGCACTTTTTCTTGCTAGTAGAAAAAGCTCAAGAGTTTTGCCTTGAAAGAAGTAGCTGCTGACAATGAATATCAGGTCACATGAACATGCAAAGACAACAAACTCTAATCTGTCCTATTTCAGGAAGCCATTACAATTCCCGCTCCTATCTCTCCTGCCCAACTGGCATCACTAAATTGCTAAGTTTCACAAAAAAAAAATTTCTTTCATATTGTTTTGGGTAATTCTAATTCTAAAATATAAATATGAACTTCAGCTTACCTTAATGTTTCTGGCACACTGTAATATAGAGAAATAAACAGCCAACTCTAACCTTTTTAAAATTTATGTAGGTAAATCACTGCAACTAAGGGAGTGCTATGAAAACATTTGCTTCTCCCTGCAGCTAATTAATAATTTTTGACACTGCCACTTTAATTCTTAATACAACTAACTAAAGCACTTAAAGCATGTTAAATTCTCATAGTTGATTAAATATAGCAATGTAATTGTTAGTTTTCTGTCCTTTAAAACTGGGAACAGACTTTTTTTATCTATATAACAGGAATAGAACTTTAAACTACTTTCTAATTTTGAATATTGAAATTGGTACAAGTTGTAATATTCTGTGAAAGCCAACCAATTTCTTTTATATAAAAATTCACTTCATTAAATCAGAGAGAGAGAAGAATATTGTTTTTTTCCAGTTTTTAAATCTTTACTGATAAGTCGGGAAATTTGTTTTAAAACAAAATCTATTTGATGTTGCAAAACTTTTTTCAGAATCCACTGCTAAGTCACCAAGCATCACATATGATACCTTTTTAGCCTTGTTTTTCTTTCGTTATTTTACTTAAAGCTTAACTAATCGTGACATTATCATTAACTAAATCGGAAGTAATGGCAGTTTATCCAAAAGAAGAACATGATATACTTTGCAATACTAGATTTTTATACATCAATTAATCTAGCAACTACCTACAGTGTGCCTTGTGACAAAATGAAGGCAGTGTTAATGACTTTGCAGCATCTCTTCATGCCCAGCTGCATTGCTTTCTACCTTTTCCTTGTATGGATTACATCACTTCCCCCCCAAAAGAAAAAAAAAAAACAGCAGCAGTTTAATTGGCATATAAATGTGTTCGGTGACAAATGAAAATTTCAAAGCAAAAATGTACTGTATTCTCTGCTTGGCAATAGAAATTCATGCACAAGATTGCAATAGTGATATATTTTATGCTCATATACCAAGTAAACCTAACCATGGAAACCAATGACTCTTCTCTCTCACAACAGGACAACATTCATGACTTGCATGAATAGGAATACTATTAACAGAATAATAAGTACCTTAGCAAATATACGTCAACTAGCTAGTAAAATCAACCCCAAAGTGTTGAAATAATGTTGTTGAAAATATAAGTTAATATACTACAAAATTAGTAACAATGGCTCTGCTTAAACTTAAAATGAGACATAAACCTTACTTACCAAACTCAAGCAGCATTAATGTAAGTCTTATCAAAACATGCTTAAAAAGCTTTGTGCATACTAAAACCCAAACCACCACACCAACCAAAGCATTAAGTACTTACTTAAAGATGATTTCGGATCGTAAGAGTTGAAAAACTTTGAAGATGCAGTAGTGCTGGTGGAGGTAGATGAGGATGAGGAAGAGGAAGGCGATGCATGAGCGGGTGGCGACTTCTCTGATATTGCAACAGGAGACATGACTGTGACAGATCCCTCCTCTTCCATATCGTATGCCGGTGTGCTGTGACTTTTGTCCAGCTTCGGTCTGTCTTCAGATACACGCCGCACCCTGCCAGGCACATCGGATGTTGATTCAGGGCCATGAGACAGCCTTGAAGATTTATCAACCTGCGGTTATCTGAGACGACGGCACAGAAGGGGGCTGAGATTTGCCGGAAATTGACGAACACTGAGAACCTTTCTCATTTCTCATGGTCCGATGATCTTGTCCCGTTACATTAGAGTTGGAAGTAGGTTTCCTCGGGGGTAATGGAATTATGTTAACCACTCTTTTCTCTGTTAATTTACAATCTGAACCCATCTCTCTTTCTGATAAGCCATTTTCAGGAGATTGTAACCTTTCTTCACTCTCACTATTGTGTCTGTCTTCTTTCAAAATATTATCGATGCTTCTGCGACCTAGCCCTCTCTTATCCTCTGTGCCAATACACGTGTGAGGACGTGCTATTCGGTGATCACTCCCATTGGCACCTCGGAGGAGGTCAGGATCTGAAGGCAAAGAATCAGGAAATCCTCTGAGGGCTCCACGACTCAATCTAGCATCTTGAAGCAACTGAAATAAAAAAAAAATGATTTAACAATGGTCGTTTGATTAATAGCTTAGTGCAAATGAAGATTATCAAAATGACATAAAACAAAAATAGAGTTCATTTCTTATTGATACTGGGCAGCGATGACAAAAGCTCTTACACTGCTATTACAGTACAGCATATTTTGAAGAAGCATGAACATTTATTTTCAAATACTGATGGCTCTTAGCAGAGCAATGGGATGATAAAATCCTATATATGAAAGATGCTATGTGATATACTGTATGTCCAATTATAGAAAATGCAATAAAGGTTTAAAGGCTGCTCATGAATGGCAGAGGCAAGGGACAGTGATACTGCCCTATCGAGCATGACAATGGCCTAGAGACTGACCATAAATCATATGATCAGCACCCAAGGCCCCTCTCCACCAAAGCTAGGACCAAGAAGGGCCAGGCAATGGCTGCTAATGATTCAGCAGATAGACCTATAGGCTCCCCCACAGCTCCCTTCCTTAGTTCGCAGGGATGGTGAGATTGCAGCGACCAAAGAAACTAATGAGTTTGGGCAGGACTCGAACCCTAGTCTGGCGTTCACCAGTAGGGGACGTTACCGCATCGGCCACCACAACCCTTGAAGATGTAGCAAATTAAGATGTTTTGGACAAATGATAAGAAGGACCATTAGACAAACTAGTAGTAACCATAGAATTAGCAGGATGAAGAGCAGCTGGAAGGTGTAGAAAATCTCAAAAAAAAAAAAAAAAATCATCACCTCCATATCTTATCGCACCAACATTGTATCCACTGCATAGTGGCCTGATTAGATTCAATGAAGTCCAAACCTGTGTATATTAGCCCCTGTTCAAACTCACGAAGTTGGGTATTTGAGGGTTGTCAAACCGCGCTATACAGTACAACTTTTTCTTGGTGTTCAGAGGCAGGGTGATTTTGGGGGTCATTTTTTCGGGAAAAAAGGTGCATCTTATGACACGGGAAACATGGGCTAGTGATAAAATCAACCAGACATTCAATTTAAACATAAAACCCATAACTTTCTCACCAGATCAATACTGAATGTAGGTCGAGCAGTAGCACCGGGAATAGTAGCACGACGCTGAACTGGTGCTCGGGGTTTAGGGTGGTACAATCGAACACTTAAAGGAGACGATCCAGAAAACTCTCCGTCTGATAGGAAAGCGTCATCTTCCAAATCAGATTCATCAGAATCACTCCCCGACGTTGTGTTTGTTATGCTGCTGGAATGAGAAAAAGAAACCTTTAGGAACATTCAATTTAAAAAGATAAATGTAGTAACTAAGACATGATCTGACTAATTAGCAAAGAAGAAACTGATTAGCCTAAAACAGAATGTGCTAAATATAAAATCCTTAACATTTTACTTAATCAATGTTTGATTGGCTACTTTTGAAGCTTTTGTTGCAGCAAAACACCTCAGGAATGGGTCAATTAACAAAGTTGCAACATGCTACAAAGATTTCAGTAATTTACCTTGGAGGTTTTGGCTGCGGTGAAGGAGTAGCTGCTGCAGGAGGTGGAGTTTCTGATTCTGGTCGAGGTTCAGGTTCAGCTTTAAGCATCAATGGAACTCTCTCAACATGCCTGAAAGAATAAAATATTATAATCAAAGTATGATATTTTCATAATAAAATAAATTTTTGAATATACTTACCCGCTGGTTATATAAAGAGCTGAAGTCCCCTGACGCCCTGGCAGAAATTTAAATCTCGCGCTATCGAAGATATGGCAGGTGTACCAACCGCACCCTAGCGGTAGCTCAGGTGGAACAACACACCATCTCCAGTTCTTCCATGCCTCATAGCCATACCATAGGTAGTCTCTACAGGGGAGGAGGGTGGGTGTTAAATTTATATAACCAGCGGGTAAGTATATTCAAAAATTTATTTTATTATGAAAATATCATTTTTAAATATAAAACTTACCCGCTGGTTATATAAAGAGCTGATTGACACCCCTTGGTGGCGGGTCAGAGACAGCTACATATAGAAAATTCACTTAAGGGTTACATACAACAAACTTAAGCGGTTCTCGCCTGATAAGGAAGCCGACAGCAATGATATTCTGCTTCATTTCGTCCGCTATCCTTAAGAGATCCAGTAATCCACTCGGGCTGAAAATCTCTAGGAGCTGTCAAACGGTACAACCACCTATAACATGACAGAACCTCAGCCAATACCCTTGTTCCGGGTGCACTCAAGGAACAAATTGACCACCTAACCAAATCAAAGATTGCGGAAGACTGACGATCAATCTCCACAAACGACCATAACAAACGAGTTCCAAGAGATAGAAAAGGGGTATTAGGAAAAAGGGAACGTAGTGGTAGATCATTCACCTACTATCGCATTTGCCGCTATAAAAGGACCCAACGTAAAAAAGTCCTCATAGCGAGTCTGAATACCTCTCAAATAATGGGATGCAAAAACAGACTTACTTCTCAAAAATGTCGTATCCATCAGACTTTGCAGAGAACGGTTCTGTTTAAAGGCCACTGAAGTCGCTACCGCTCTGACTTCATGTGTCTTCACTTTGAGAAGCCTCTGATCCGACTCATCCCACTGAGCATGAGCTTCTCGAATCAACAATCTAATGAAAAAAGACAAGGCATTCTTAGACATGGGCATCGAGGGTTTCCGAACTGCACACCACAGAGCGTCTGAGTTACCCCTCAGATTCTTAGTCCTGTCCACATAAAGCCGTAGCGCTCTAACTGGACAGAGTACCCTTTCTAATTCACCGCCAGCCAAATCAGAAAGGTTAGAAATCTCGAAGGATTTGGGCCATGGCCGAGAAGGGTTTTCATTCTTGGCCAGAAACCCCAGTTGCAAAGAACAAATGGCTTTTCCATTCCGAAAACCAATGTTCCTGCTTAAAGCGTGTACCTCACTAACTCTTTTAGCAGTGGCAAGGGTAACCAGAAAAAGTGTTTTCAAGGTTAAATCCTTAAATGAAACCGAGTGTAAAGGCTCAAATCTGTCACTCATGAGAAATTTAAGGACAACATCCAAATTCCAGGCAAGGGGAGCTGTTTGAATCTTCTTGGTTGTATCAAAAGACCTAAGCAAATCTTGTAGATTCTTATTATTAGAAAGGTCTAGGTTACTGTGTCTAAAAACCGTTGCCAACATACTCCTGTAACCTTTAATAGTAGATGACGAAAAGTTATGTTTAAATTTAAGGTCCAAGAAAAAATCTGCTATTTGGGTAAGAGAGGTACTGGAAGAGGAAATCGCGTTAGTCCTACACCACTCCCTGAATAACTCCCACTTGGACTGATACACCTTGATGGTTGAAGACCTCCTTGCCCTCGCAATTGCCTTGGCTGCCTTCTTCGAAAACCCTCTAGCTCTAGCGAGTTTTTCGATAGTCTGAAGGCAGTCAGACGTAGAGCTCGGAGGTTTAGATTATTTCGGGCCAAGTGAAGTTGTCTGAGAAGATCGGGTCTCATGGGAAGGCTTCTCGGGAAATCCACCATCCATTCCAGTACCTCTGGAAACCAGCTCCTTGACGGCCAGAACGGAGCTATCAGTGTCATTCTGGTCTCTTCGTGGGAAATGAACTTCTGAATCACTTTGTAAAGAATCTTGAACGGAGGGAAAGCATAAACCTCCATGTGTGACCAGTTCATCAGAAAGGCGTCTATGTGCAAGGCTTCGGGATCCGGAACCGGAGAGCAGTAACACTCCAGCCTTTTGGTCTTTGCGGTGGCAAAGAGATCCACGAGAGGTCGACCCCATAACCGCCACAGACTCTTGCAGATGTCCGGGTGCAAAATCCACTCTGTGGAGAGAACCTGACCTTCCCTGCTGAGTCTGTCTGCGCTCACATTGTTGACCCCCTGGATGAATCGAGTCAAAAGAGTCACCTTCCTTTCCTCTGCCCAAACGAGAAGCAGTCTTGCAATCTCGTACAGAGGCCAAGAGTGGGTCCCGCCTTGTTTCACAATATAGGCCAGAGCTGTCGTGCTGTCCGCATTGACTTGGACCACTTTGCCCCTGATCTGCTTCTCGAAGCCTATGAGAGCCAGATGAATAGCCAAAAGCTCCTTTTGATTGATGTGGAGAGATGTTTGCTCCACCGTCCAAGTCCCCGAAAGCTCCTTCTTCTCTAGAGTGGCTCCCCACCCCGAGTTGGAGGCGTCGGAACACAACACGAGGTCTGGGCTCTTCTGAAGTAAAGACAAGCCTTCTATCAGTCTGGGCTCGTTGTACCACCATTGAAGATGAGACTTGATGGAAACCGAGATGGGAATGCAATCCCTGTCGAGGTTGTCCCCTTTCTTCCAATGGCGATTGAGATGAAACTGAAGAGGACGCAAGTGCAACCTCCCCAGGGTCACGAACTTCTCTAATGATGAGAGAGTCCCCAGAAGGCTCATCCAATCTCTTACGGAGCAAAGATCTCTCTTCAGGAACGTTTGGACTTTAAGGAGGGCTGCCTGGATTCTCACCGACGACGGAAAAGCCCGAAAACTCCGACTGTGAATCTCCATCCCCAAATAAAGAATCTCCTGGGATGGAGTCAGTTGCGATTTTTTCGAGCTCACCAGGAGGCCCAGTTCCCTGGAGAGATCCAAAGTCATCTTGAGGTCCTTCAAACAACAATTGGCTGAGGAGGCTCTTATCAGCCAATCGTCCAGATACAGAGAGGCCCTGATTCCCCTCGAATGCAGCATGCTTGCCACATTCAGCATGATCTTGGTAAACAATAGAGGAGCCGTGCAGAGTCCGAAACAAAGAGCCCTGAACTGGAAGACCTTGTTTCCGTCCATGAACCTCAGATAACGTCTGCAGCTGGGATGAATCGGAAGGTGGAAATAGGCGTCCTGAAGATCTATAGAGACCATCCAATCGTCCTTCCTCACAGCCGCCAGAACTGTTTTCTGAGTCTCCATAGTGAACGTCGAATTTTGGACGTAACCATTTAGCACACTTACGTCCAGAACCGGTCTCCACTCCCCGGAACTCTTTGGTACTAGGAAAAGGCGGTTGTAAAACCTCGGAGACGTAACATCCTGCACCTCCTCTATTGCTTGCTTCTCTAATAAAAGAGACGTCTGAAGACGCATGGCTTGCTTCTTGGGTCCCTCTCTGTATTTGGGCTTAAGATCCACCGGATCTGTGACTAAAGGAGGATTTGCCAGGAAGGGGATCTTGTAACCCTCCTTTAACACTTGGACGGACCAGGGGTCCGCTCCATTTCTCTCCCAAGCCTCCCAGAAGTGAGTCAACCTGGCACCCACTGCTGTCTGAAGGAAAGGGCAGTCAGACTTTACCTCGGCCGGACTTCCCCCTCTGCCTCTAGGTTTCCTTCCTTCTGGTTTGAAAGAGCCTCTTCCAGAGGACTTCCCACGAAAGGACTGAGGTCGAAAACCAGAAGAGGATTCCTTAGGCTTACGAGAGGAAAACGACGACGGCAAAACTTTCCTTTTCGTATTAGTAACCAAGTCATGCGTGGCCTTCTGCGTGAGGGAAGTGGCAATTTCGCCTACCAACTCTTGCGGAAATAAGGTATTAGCCAAAGGTGCGAAAAGAAGGCCCGTTTTCTGGTAGGGAGACACTCCTGCAGAGAGAAGCAGCAAGCTCGTTGGAGCCATCCCTCACACCTTTGTCCTAGCAGGACATCAAATGAACCAGTCCACTAGTGTCCGTTTCCGTCATATCTGAGACCCTCTTACTCAAAGCCCCAAGAGCCCAGTCTAAGAAATTAAACACCTCGAAGGCCCTGAACAGACCTTTAAGCAAATGATCAAACTCTGGAATGGACCACCAATTCTTCATTTTCCTTAAGGCAAGACGACGAGAAGCATCTACTAAACTTGAAAAATCCCCTTGGGCAGACGAAGGAAAACTCAAGCCCAACACTTCACCAGTCTCGTACCACACACTAGATTTAGAAGCTAACCTAGCGAGTGGAAAGGCAAAGGCCGTCTTGCCAAAAGATTTCTTAAGAGTCCAACCAGGAACCCATTAATTTCAAGGCCCGTTTAGAGGATCGAGAAAGAACCATCTTGGTATAAACTGGAACTTTGGTAGCTTTACCTAAGATGAACTCAGAAGGCGGAGAACGAGGGGCCACAGGAGTAAACTGATCCGGGAAAATTCCAGTAAGAATCAACATAAACTTGCGAAGATCCACAGCATGTTGATAATGCTTCTCCTCCTCATTCTCAGAGACTTCCTCAATAGGATCATCCTCATCCGACTTTTCCTCAAGTTCGTCTTCTGGCAGTGCAGCAACTGCTGCAGCCTGAACCGAAGGAACAAAGTCTGGATGGGACTGCCTGTCAAAGCCAACATCTGCATCCACCTGACGGGGAGAAGTCGAAGTAGATAGACGCGAAACATGGACGGGTAGACGATCTTCTTCAATAACAACTGCCTAGACCGCTGTTGAACAGAAAGACGCTTGGAATCAGAAGGCAACTGCCGAAGATCGCTGAGTGGACGCGAAGAGTCCAAACACTGTTGACGCGAACGATCAAAGCTGTCAAGATGTCGACGCTGAGAATCGATGTTTTGACGCGACGCGTCCACAAGTTGTTGACGCGGGCGATCCACTACTTCAAAACGTTGACGCGTCTTGTCCACTTGTCGACGCCGATGTTCTTCCACACGACCAGAAAGCGAAAACCGGTCAACCAAAACTCTCTGACGCGACTCATCAAAATCAACCTGGCGTTGGACACTATGAATGGGAGACCGCCTAAGCGATAACTCGTCAACACCAGAGACCATCGAACGCCTGTGCGATAACTGGTCTGACACCTGACGCCCAGACATACCGCCAACACCTGGTTGATAAGAATCCATCAACGACGAGAGTCGTTCCTTCATAGTCACAAGCATAGACCATTTAGGATCAACAGAACTCCCTAAAGGAATATTCGAACCAACGTCAGCACGTATTTCGGGAGAAGAAAGCCAATCTACAGTATATCATAATAGATAGAACACTGCTCAGTGTGGAAGCTTACCTGCACCAAACGCCCAATCCAGCAAATAACAGGATAACTAAAGTACCCCACCAAGAGAAAGGAGAAAAAAAAAAGGGGGGGGGGGGGGCAGACATGACCTCTTACCTTAGTCTAACATCACGACTATTATCTTATACAAAATTCTTCTTGTCCCATGAGCTAATTATGTAAAACATCCTGCTGAGCAGCTACCACAGTTCCCAGTGAAAACTTCTCCAAAGACTTGTGGGTATACTGCCAAAGACAGTAGGCTGTAAAGGTTGTCTGGCATTTCCAGACACTTAAGCTATGGTCAAGCAGTTCTTCTAGGAGAAGGACACTCAAAACTCAAACCACTGTTCTCTAGTGTCAAGTAGTGTCATAGCTTCTGTACCATGGCCTTTCACTGTCTTGGATTAAAGTTCTCTTGCTTGAGGGAACACTTGGGAATGCTGTTCTATCTTGTTTCTCTTCCTCTTGTTTTTATGAAGATTTTATAAACTACAGGTATATATAAAAAATCTAATTTAATGTTGTTACTGTTCTTAGAATGTTTTATTTTTACTCTTTATTACTTCTCTTGTATTTTTTATTTATTTCTTTGTTTCCTTTCCTCACTGAGCTATTTATCCTTGTTGGAGCCCTTAGGCTTATAGCATCCTGCTTTTCCAACTAGGGTTATAGCTTAGCATGTAATAATAATAATAATATTATTAATAATAATAATTAGTACTCGTGCCACTGACAAGTTGTTCTTAAAAGCTGCCCATATAAGAACGGAATCATCAGGATTTTCTACTGCTTGTGGATATGTCTTCTTGATAATTTCACAAAGCCAGAAGTAAATGGAGTTTCTTGATATATTCTTTCAAGTCCTGCCAGCACTTATGAAGAGATTTTGAATTTGCAGCCTAAAGGTACAGGTACAAGTACAGTACCCTATACAGAAGTGTTTAAGTGCCCTTACACGAAAAAGAAGGAAATCCTTCAGACTGTTGATCACATCCCGATGAGAAGAGACGGAAAAAGACTCAAACCAGTCATACTCAACAGTAGGGTTCTGGGTTTTTGCCAAGAACTCTGGAAAAAAGGTGAAAGAGACCCTTCCTCCATCCGTTGATATAAGATACGCCAAGAGAAAAACAGTCTTCTGAGTGAGGTCCTTATCTATTGCTTGTCATAGTGGTTTTTAAGGGGGCCTTTTAAGGCACCTAAGGACTGTGGTTTCATCACACACAGATGGTTTGGGTTCTCTTGACGAGCAAGACTGCTCAAAGCTCGTCATGAGCATCAAAAATTCCAACGATAAGGAAAGGTCCAAGATCTTCAATCAGAAGTCCTGACTGATGGGTGAGCAATAGCCTTTTATCACAGATACCAAGAGCTTTTCCTGACAAAGATAGACGACATAATTTGCAATCAACTTCAGTTAAACAGCCAAGAATGAACACTAAAAGCTAAAGTCAAAGTGGCATCTCAGTGAGCTGGTGAGGTAGCAGGGATTCCCTGCCACCACCAGTAATTACTGACACACCTCGTTATAACCTTAGCCAAGTTCCACCTAAAGACAAGGGCTAGTATTTTTGTAGTAACACTTGGTGTTTGTGCAATCCAATGTTATAAATAATGAATAAAGTTGAGCTGGGTTGTCATGTGTGTAAACCACATACGTCTTGATAATAACCTCTCCGTACCAGAAGGATTTGGAATTCTTGAAGACGTGAACTCTTCTCTGTCCTGTATTCACACAAAAAAACTTGGAGAGAGCCTCAATGGGATCAAGTCCTTCGTAGGTACCTTTCAAAGGCCCAAAGTACAGAATCAAGTATTTTCTGCTGACAATATGATCAAGACAGCAATGGCAAGAGATGTGATGTCCAAGGGACTGGATCCATAGGTTTTGGCTCTAAAATCCTTGGCAAACAACAGGCTAACTGAAGATCAGACCTTTGCAAGGGTAATGATGACCAAGAGGACATGAAGTTCATTTACTCTCTCAGAAGAGGTCAACGGTAGCAAGAACACAGTCTTCCTGGTGAGACCCTAAAGAGATCCTGTGCTGAGAAGGTTACACAGGTGTCTGGAAGAAATTGGACAGACTTGGCTAAATTACATCATCAAGTATGAAAGATCCCTACAATTACCATCATCTAGACCTTTGTCCCTAAGACTTGGGTTGGGGCTGATTTGTATTACTTGATATTTGAGATGGATCACAATAACTCTTGATGCAGGAAGAGTAAGAAGTCTGATATCAGGGACAAAGGCCTCAATTGTATAAGTAACACCACTGGTCACACCAAGAGGGTAACAGCTGAAGAAGCCTCTTTCGAAAAACCTTCCTCTCTCAGGGCAAGCTTAGTTGTCCTAGAGCCTCCAATCTGTAGTAAAACCTGTAGAAGTGAGGGTGTTTAAAGAGCTTCTTCTCTATCATTAAGTTCCTTGGGATGTCTATTACTATGTCTGGAAAGTCCAGGATCTACTTACCTAAGGTCACCATGGGGCAATGAGCATCATGCAAACTTTGCAGGCTGACCTGATGTTGAATGGTGGCAAGGCAAGCACCTCAAGGTAATCCCACTTCTTGAGCATAGTGTTCAAGCCCTTTACCCTCAGATTCAGTTATGGGGGTAGTATAGTTGTAGCCTGTGATTTTGAAAAGTTGCAAACAAATCTACTGTACTTTGAGATTCCCTAAAGGCCAAGCAGATGTTAGCATTGAGGAAAGACTCTCCATAGAAGGTTCTAGTTTCTCCAGCCTAGTGAGTCTGTAATAGTGTTGTCGGTGCCTAACACAAAACCATTAGCGCGATCATAACTTACTACATTCTTCTGCCTATCCGCAGATTTTCACTCCCATTTGGCACAGGTTTTCTGAGCGGGTATCTCGCTGGTTTTTGTTTTATGTTATGTTGGTGGTATTGTCTGCCAAGACCCAGACGTTTTGACCTTGTAAAGAGATCTCAAATAATAGGAGGCCTTAGGAGACCTAAAATTAAGGTCCATAGTTCTAACAATGAGAGGGGACTCTCCTCCTCCTACCAAAGGCCATCTGCTTACAAATAAGATGTATGAGTAACCTATCCTTTTTAGGATGCATCTGTAAATAACTATTATCCCTGGGTTATTCTAGATTAGAAGGACTAATATTGGCAAGTTATGAAGATCTTCCCATTACAGTATAATGGTCCAGACCTCCTAAACACTGAACTGGGAAGTTGTCCGGCATGACGGTTGCCTTCCAACTCCTTGTCACTTGGAATTAAAGGGAGCAAATCCTGAACTTGCTGAAAGGGATCAACTTTTACAATTAGAATGAATGCCCTATCATCTGCCAAATCTTTGCACTGGTGGGAGTTGGGATCATCTGAGAAGCAGACTTGAACCTCTCACTACTCTCCCTATAGAGCTTCACAGTCCCCTGGACAGTATCGATCTCCGATCTCCTTTCTCAGGTACACGAGTCAGGTGGAGAGTGACAGGTCTGATTTATCCCTGCTGATTTGCAGGCCCATTCAAAAGCACAGGATTATCATATCTCTGGCCAATAATTAACTTAAGGACAACAGAATCAACCAGTTATGCAAGTACGGATGGAACCAAACCCCACACTGTGGGACCACGAGGTCATTGCCATCACGATTCTTGTGAAAACCAGTGGTACCATTCCCAGATCAGAGCCTAGGCTCATAAACTGGAAGAATTTGTCCCACCAGATGAAGTGCAAGTACTTCCTCAATGACAGGTGTATGTGGACATGGAAGAAAGACTGATATAATCGTTTCTTGTCAAACAGAATTTATTCCTTTTCCAAAGATGATAAATTTCACTAGTTTCTCGAAATCAGCATGCATACAATCACTGATGAGAAACAGGCTATTTTTCATTTGATATTTCAACAACCAAGACCTCACCTGAAATTCTCATAATAATAATTAGAGGCTAACAGTTCCTTTTATCATTCTAATCAATTCAGATTTGACAGATAACTTGAAAACTAGGATTTATGCAACGTAAATTAACACTGTAAAGAAGACTTCTTGATGTCAAACTCAATTCTAGAAATCTTGTTCCAATTTTTTATACACATTAAAAAAATTAAATTTTTGTGCAAACCATATCAGCAATCAAATGTAAATTGGTGGACTGGTTAAACCCCTAGATACTAAAAATATTTTTGTATGTCTTCACCAATTGCATGAAACAAAAAATCTAAATGATTAACCTATAAAATATCTGTTTACTAACTTTGTCAATGGTAGGTTTGGAATACTATGAAGATCATAACGGTTTGTAGCCCCAACATAACTGGCCCAAGGAGAGTAAGTGCGTTTTTTACTGGGAAGACGAAAAGGTTTGAAGTATATTTGAGTGTTGGCATGTCGGGGTGGCTTCTTGATGGTCAAAATCACTTCTACCGGTGACTCCTGCATTATAGCTAATACCTTGTGAGGGTTCCATCCAACCTGCCAAATTAAAGTTCACACCTGAATTACATAGACAAAATATACTGTCGCATATCGTCACCCTCATAAACTAACTAACTAAGTTATTTTCTCCACTTGTTGGGAAATAGACAAAAACTTCTCATTTCTTAATTCTTAATATCATTGTATTGAGCTTCAATTAACAAATTCTAATTCACTAATTCTTCTGTTAAGAATTTGTGAATTGAAACTCATGACAATGATATAAAGAATTAGGAAATGAGAAGGTTTTTTTTTTTTATTTCCCAACAGGTGGAGAAAATGACTTAGGCAGTTAGTTTATGAGGGTGACGATATGATACTACATTATCAACCCACTGGCAAACAACTTACAGCTTGGAAGGTACTTCACAGAATCCTATCTTAGGACACTAGATGCATTGCTATTTACCTTTTACTTTACTTCCATTCTCTTTGGGATCTTCCCTCTTAGTTATCTGGGGTCACATCATAATGATTAGTAATATAAGCACGTCAACATAACACTGCAAATATCATGCAATGATATATTCAAGAGCTAATTCTAGCAGTACCAGCTGAACTCGGTTGAGTCCCTGGTTAGGCTGAAGGAACGTAGAGAGTAGAGGTCCCCTTTTTTGTTTTGTTTCATTTGTTGATGTCGGCTACCCCCCAAAATTGGGGGAAGTGCCTTTGGTATATGTATGTATGTAATTCTACAACTTTTCCCAATTGATTATACCCATAATTTAATGAATACAACTATATACTGTACCATTTTCCGTCGAGCTTCTACATTAAGTCTGAATTGTGAAATGCAAGAACTAAACCAATTAGGTTTCCTTAATACTGTACCTCTTGCTCCACCTATGTTTAAACAATCAGTATGGTACTGTAGATGTTACCAAAGCCATTAGCAAAACAAACACAAATTTCAGTCGAGTATCTACTAATATGTAAGAACTATGTTCGTTGCATTGCAGAATCATTCTCTGCTTTAGCAGCTAACGCAGGTGTGGAAGAAAGTATTCGGAGTTGGAGGGAGGACACTTACATTAAAATAATGGACTCAATTTGTAAAAATAAATAAAAAAGATTTTCAGAATTTTACAAGTTTGATGTATAAAAGAGAATTTCAGTCACTACTATACTCTCTCTCATGGTGTTGTGTCACATGTAGACAGGAAAAGCACAAAACTAAAATGACAAGTAGAAGGAAGAGATAAGATAATGATGCTAAAGAAGCCTATTCACCAGCTTCCTTTAAAAGCTATTACAGTATTAATTATGTCTATGACATAATGAATTAAGTTTTTAGATGGAATGAGGCTGAATCCTTGAGGCAATACCTAATCAAAGTAATGTCATTTCTCATAAGTGAAAAATTCAGATGAGGATACCGTACTAAAATAAAGTATATAGATGACAACAGATGGGAGAGCTAATTATGGTGGAAGAATACTTGTCTTAAAGGATTAGTCATAATCTAATAGTCAGGCCTTCTCCATCATGAGGCTCAATACTACACAGTATTCTAGATGTTTTATTCCAGCTGTGACCAAGTTGTAGAATGATCTTCCTAATCGGGTAGTTGAATCAGTAGAACTTCTAAATTTCAAACTTGCAGCAAATGTTTTTATGTTGAACAGGCTGACATAAGTTTTTTTATAGTTTACAATTGGCATATCTGTTTTGACGTTGTTACTGTTTTTAGAATAATCTATTGTTAATTTTTTCTCATCGTTTATTTATTTCCTTTCTTCACTGGGCTATTTTCCCTGTTGGAGCTCTCGGGCTTATAGCATCTCTCTTTTCCAACTAGGGTTGTAGCTTGGATAGTAATAATAATAATACTATTATCTAATGAATGACCATTCTCAAGTTGACATCTATAATTTGGGTGTCAGAGAATAAGAAATTGAATGTATGTGCATAGAATGTAAACGGGCCAAATAAAATTTAGGGCATTCATTATAAACAGAACAGAAATCAGGCACAATGGCATTCTCAACAAGATTATATAAGCTAAATGTATCTCATAACTATTTCAAACTTGCAGATTAAACTTTTTTTTTTTATTTTTTGCAAAATGGCTTGAACCATTCTAATTGAAATATGAACCATACAAATGACCTTTAAGAAGATAGCGTTTGATATAAAAGCAGTACTTTCAGCAACTGTTCAAAGAAAATCTCTCCACATACCACTGTTTGGTAGTTGACTTGAACAAGTTCATCCCCCTCTTCAAGTTTGCCACACTGATGAGCAGGGCTGAGGTTACGAACTCCGGACACTTGATGGATTCCATGGTATGATCCTTGTAACATTACTCCCTGGAAAATCATAGGTAGGAGTTTTTATTTTCACTGAGTGATCCATATGATACTAGCAGAGGAAAATTTCTGAGTGACCTGTATAAAACTGACGGAAAAATTTCTAACGCTAATTCTCAAAATAAAATATTTATGATTTGATGTTTTTTTTATCACATGGAATTTATGAGCTGATAACTTGATAGATCTAACAATAAACTTTCACAGAAAAGGGGTAATAAAATGAACCTAATAAGTGTTCATTTGGAGTTTCAGTAAGATGGTGTGAAGAGAGACTATTTACCACACAAATAATATTCTTTTGTATATAGATAAGTCCTAAATCATACTTAGATTATTTTAAAGACATTCTCTTCTATTTATGCATTAACATTACTGCATTTACAAGATTAACATTTTAAATATAAATGTAACAGTTCTTTCTCCTCAACATAAATCTTCCTATATAAACTTTACAAAGACGAATTTCAACACCAACTTATTGTGTTTATTTGTCTTGGGAATTAAAATTATGACGGAGGACCTAAAGTAACAACCACAAAACAGGAACAGTTAATATCTTGAATAAATGATTTCTTGAATGTGACAATATCAATCCCTAAGGTTGCGACATATTACTATTCTGGATGATCGAGAAGTCAAATATTGTATTCTACATTGAAATTTTAGTCATTGTTTTATGTTTTTTATTACTACTAACACATTCCTTTATATCATTACTGTACATGAATTTGCAAAATATTAAAAATAACACTAACTCATTCTCTATCATAAACCTGTACTCTGTCCAGGCTTATTTTTCTTTTTGTTTACAGATGATACAGAATTCAGAAAAATTTGTAAATTACCAGTAGATATAGAAAGAAAAATTTGTAAATTACCAGTAGATATAGAAAGAAAAATTTGTAAACTACCAGTAGATATAGAAAGAAAAATTTGTAAATTACCAATAGATATAGAAAGATTCACAAATCCATTCAAAAGTTTTTATTTTCACATATGCAAAAACTCTAAAGCTTCACTTCATTTATCTGTACGCAAGCAGAATGTTCCCTAAAGAGAGCTTACCCAAGAAAGTACACTTACCAATTCATCATCGGCTTTCTTTTTTATTGTGGCGATGTCCAACGTTGCAGGCTGAATTATTAGTGGGTCGTTATATTCCTGTGAAATATAATTCAAAGATGTCTCAAAGATGATAATTTACAATAAGGTTGTTATTAATTCCACAGTGTTTTGAATATACAAGTACAGTGATGCCTCAGGATACGAAAGTAATCCGTTCAGGATACGGTTTCGTATCCTGAGTCGCGTTTTACATGTAAATAGTCTAATCCGTTCCAAGCCTTACAAAAAGTCACCTTTTCTTTCATAAACACGCTAAACTGTAGTAATAAACATGCAATGCAGCCATTTCTATCATTCAATAATTAACCCAACCGTTAAAAACAGCCTAATCCATTCCAGAAACCAGCATGAGATTATTCAATAATGTAGTTATAGCCTAGTTATCCCCTCCAAGCCCTAAGAAAACGGTCCATTTTCTTTACTACTGTATAAAAGTTATGGTACTGTATGTAAAGCATTTGGATCAGTGAAGGTGTATTGTTACCTGTACACCTAAATTAAGGGTTGATACCCTGAAAAAAAAAAGGTACTGTACTCTCGGCGACGAGTTGGGATCTCGTAAGCTTTTCGTATCCTGAAAATTTTTTCGTATACTGGGGCAGAAAAATCTTTGTATCGCTTTTCGTATCCTGAATTTTTCGTAAGCAGAAACTTTCGTATCCAGAAGTATCACTGTACTTGCTGAAAACATTTTACAATTTGTTCCAACATCCATCATTGCTAAAATGCAAAGCAAAAAAGTTTATTACTTCAGCACTCGAACATCAAATGGTAAAAGATATCTTCCCTATAAAAGCATTTCTTTGGCTATTGAAAAGTTCAGTACCAGGAAAAAATCACTTCAGTTTAAAATTTGCTGAATGATACAAATGATCATGAAATACACTGTAGTGTGGTTAAGCCTTATTTTGATGATGATATTGGGAAAAACAAACTTTTAAATCTCATTCGGATATTCTACAATGTCTTATGGCATAATCTTCAAATTTGTATAAAACCTTTCTCTTCCTGATCAATGATTTTAAGAAAATAAAATCTTCCTAATGCAAAAGAAGGTTTAAGACACCAAATAGTTACTCTTTCTAAAGGAGCAAATAACTTATTGTGATCTGCAAAACAGTAATAAAAACATTCACTGAAAGTATTGCCAGTAACTTCAAGTGGTCAACATTATTATTTACAAATACAGAAATTGTACAGAAATACATACAGCACAGAAGAAGCTTTCACTATACATAAGGTTCCAACTAAAGCATGCATGTATTCAATTTGTAATCCTTCTCTCTTACAAGACACCATCCCTAAAATGGGTGACACCAGATAGAAAAAAAAAACATTTTAGTAACTACCACATTCATTTTTCATATCTTATAACTACCAAAGGAATGATTCAGCACCTGTGCAGAAAACTTCCACATCAACAGTTTCTTGAATCTATAAAATATAAAATTATATCTATCAAAGAAAGTCATGAACTTTAGCATGAAATCCATTAAATACCCATAAAAGTGACGGTCACAATGATAGCTTTGAATTTATACCGTTATCTACAGACTTAAGGGAAAGCTAAAATAGTACTTACACTATTATATGGTTACTGCAGATGCAGAAGATAATTTTGGCCAATTAGTGACAGAATTTGGAAGGGTGTGTGAGAGAAGGAAGTTGAGAGTTAATGTGGGTAGGAGTAAGGTTATAAGATGTACGAGAAGGAAAGGTGGTGCGAGGTTGAATGTCATGTTGAATGGAGAGTTACTTGAGGAGGTGGATCAGTTTAAGTACTTGGGGTCTGTTGTTGCAGCAAATGGTGGAGTGGAAGCAGATGTACGTCAGAGAGTGAATGAAGGGTGCAAAGTAATGGGGGCAGTTAAGGGAGTAGTAAAAAATAGAGGGTTGGGCATGAATGTAACGAGAGTTCTGTATGAGAAAGTGATTGTACCAACTGTGATATATGGATCGGAGTTGTGTGGAATGAAAGTGACGGAGAGACAGAAATTGAATGTGTTTGAGATGAAGTGCCTAAGGAGTATGGTTGGAGTATCTCAAGTAGATAGGGTTAGGAACGAAGTAGTGAGGGTGAGAATGGGTGTAAGAAATGAGTTAGCAGCTAGAGTGGATATGAATGTGTTGAGGTGGTTTGGCCATGTTGAGAGAATGGAAAATGGCTGTCTGCTAAAGAAGGTGATGAATGCAAGAGTTGATGGGAGAAGTACAAGAGGAAGGCCAAGGTTTGGGTAGATGGATGGAGTGAAGGAAGCTCTGGGTGATAGGAGGATAGATGTGAGAGAGGCAAGAGAGCAAGCTAGAAATAGGAATGAATGGAGAGCGATTGTGACGCAGTTCCGGTAGGCCCTGCTGCTTCCTCCGGTGCCTTGGATGACCGCGGAGGTAGCAGCAATAGGGGATTCAGCGTTATGAACTCTGTGGTGGATTACGGGGGAGGGTGGGCTGTGGCACCCTAGCAGTACCAGCCAAACTTGGTTGAGTCCCTTGTCAGGTGGGAGGAGCGTAAAGAGGAGAGGTCCCCTTTTTTATTTCATTTGTTTGATGTCGGCTACCCCCCAAAATTGGGGGAAGTGCTTTGGTGTATGTATGTATGTAACTGGAAAATGAGAGGGGACACTCAAATATACAAAACTAAACCCATGGAACAACAAACAAGAATTTAGTCCGATAGGCTATGCATGAACTAACCTGAATAATCTTGTCCGATATTTGAGCAAATTTGTGGCATGACTGCGATATGACTGTGGCTTGATTTTCCGCAAACATATCACGTTGAGCAATGGTGGCCAGTTTTATGCTTAATTCTACCATGCTATTCTTCAAGCAATCATACTGCTCCACCCCAGCAAAAGGTTGTCTGGAATTAGAAAAACAATTTTTCCTTCCCATCCAATAGGAGTAGATTTATTACAATAATATATGCATAACAAAATTATTTTGTAAAAAATGCTTGGGCAGAATTTAAAAATATATTGGTATTTGATTACTACATTCTAAAACTGTACTATTTTCCTTAATAGTCTTAGATATCAATGCTGTTATTGGTATATTGCAAGACCCGTTAATGATTTACTACTTTCAATTGACTTTTAAGGAGTCATTGGTCTATATAATTCTTCAATGTGATCAGATTGTTTCCCAAAACCAATACAAATTTTTTAGACATATCTGATATAAATCTAATTACAATAAATATAAATTTTTAAAGAAGGAACTGAACAAGAGTATGAATCAATCAGTTTCACAGATGAAAAACTATACGGCTTCAAATCTGACTACCTGTATACAGTAGTTCAAGGTTATTTGCCCCCACTTCTGAAGAAGTATCAACCTAGAGGTAACTTGATATATGCTTGTAAAGTAACAATTTACTTGCAATTTGTTATTTTTATGTCATCATAACCCTCATTAACTCTAATTATAAATTACAGCCTATAAACTTTCTTACCTGTTTAGCCATGACACTAGCCCTTTCACCGATGACAGTACATCGGACACGCCAGCAATGATGGATGTCGATACTCTTTCCTGCTTCTTCTTCTCTTTTTCTCCGTTACGGTCAATCCTATTGTCATCATCCTCTTCCCCATCTTCGTCTTCTCCTGCACTTCCGCATCCACCATTCCTGTTCGACGTAACCACACGCAAATCATTGTAAATGCTTCTGGCTTTGGAACTTAAGCGTAGGGCCAAGTACTGTACATTCTCCTGGTATAGCTGATAGTGCTGAAATTAAGAGAAAAATATAACCTAATACTGTAAGCATGCAGTATAATACTGTACTAACTGTATTATGTACAGTAAAGAATTCATACAAATGACAAGAAAATTTCATCACTCACACTTGCCCTTCCAAAGTAAATTTGAAAATGGGTTGGTGATATACTACAGAAACGGTTAAGGTGAAACTTGATCATGGAAAACTCGCCAAGTTCCAATCAAGAAAACTTAATAACAACACAAAAGTTTGCCCCATTCAATGATCTGGTGAGGGAAGCACCCAAACTATTACATTAGTAAATCCACTTCAAAATTAAACAAATATCTTCTATGTCACTCATGGAAGGTGCTCTTTTCAACCACTTAACCCTTTTCCCCCCAAAGGACGTACTGGTACGTTTCACAAAACCCATCCCTTTACCCCCATGGACGTACCGGTACGTCCTTGCAAAAAAATGCTATAAACATTTCTTTTTTCATATTTTTGATAATTTTTGAGAAAATTCAGGCACTTTCCAAGAGAATGAGACCAACCTGACCTCTCTATGACCAAAATTAAGGCTGTTAGAGAAATTTAAAAAATATATACTACAAAATGTGCTGGGAAAAAAATAACCCCCTGGGGGTTAAGGGTTGGAAATTTCCAAAGAGCCTGGGGGTAAAAGGGTTAATGCAACAACATGGACAAACAACGAATACGGAGGAAATCAAGTATGTGAACCTCAGGTAGGATTCATAGAAATAATTGTACTATACTGTATATTACTTACTATATTTCTGAGCAGTTCCACACCCTGGAGGATTATCTCTTGATGCCCAATTTTTGTAACATCTAATGATGGAAGTTCATCGGGAGTTAACTGAAGGAGCCTCTTCCCATCAACTTGATTGTTGACAAAGTAATGAATGTACGGTAAAATGACGTCATCAAGGCCTGAAAAACAAAGATATTGTAAACAACATAACTGATAGTTACAGTACAATACTGTATAGTATTTCTGAAAATAAACATCTACTCTGTGGAATTCCTGGTAATCTACTTCTCTACTTTGTTACTTCATAGCTAAACAATTTAAATTTAACATTAGGAATCTAATGGAAAAATCAAAATAAAGTGCACATACTGTACATGGCTCACTTAATTTGATATCTAAATTTAATCAGGTAACTATGATGCAGTCCTATCTGACGCAAGCCTCAACTTAATTGAAATTTAATTGAGGCTAACGTAGCCATTACGTCAGTCATAGATTTAAAATACAAAAACAGGAACGATGGAAAAGTCGTCAAAACATGCCAGAAGGAAATGACAATATGGTTGTCCCATAGCCATCCACGACCAAGTGCCTTGTCATTACTAGAATCAGTTGGAAAACTTTCATGCCACCATCAAAGCAACGAGCAACTTGTCTTAGTAGCATTGATGTCAATCAACTATGCCTACCCCCAAGCCCCTTGCTATTAGATTGGACACACAAGTAGCTACTCATTCACCTTTCCTGGACCTTTCTACTAACGATCTGTGGCTGTTGAACTCTGCCTAAGATAATATCTGCTTTGTCAAGTCTCTAAGAGGCCCTCCTAACATTCCTGAGTCTCCATACACCCCTGGTAAAAGGGTACAACTCTAAACACTCCCAGGGGCTGATGATCCTCAAGGAGGCCCGACAAAGAAAGGGACTGAAGATCTGTGACCTTCATTATAACTCCTGTGCATTATTTCCAAAAATGACCGTCTTCAACTTAGAAAGAACTCTGACAAAATGATTGGCCACTCCAGATTTTATGACTAAAAACTAAAATGATTACGAGTTACTAGGGAAGTGATATAGTTTTTTGCAAGGTCTTGGAAAGTCAGGATTACGATCACCCAATGGTAGACCCTTATTTCTCATTGACAGACCCATGCCTGTAAAAGAAAAACTAAATTATGTCTTTTTGTTTTTAAGATTATTTGTATAAGCATTTCTCAAAAGAAAGGCTTGGCATCCTTAGAACTAACAGGAATGGATCATTGATGGTATCAATGTGGTTTTGGTAGATGTGGCCAAGTCTCTGTAGTCCTCAGTCATGACTTAGGCTATGATATTTCTCTCCTTGAGAAAAGCCTCAATCGTTAATACCTTTATAACAGTGTAATAACCGACAACTATTATCCTGAAAAAGAGATCCAGTGAACTTGTACCTCTCAAGAATTTTTTCTCCCACTCATTTGCATGAGTTGTGGTACGGCCACTCCTTTTAATATTTTCCTTTCTCAAAGTCCTAGGTTTGGAAGCTAAGCAAAAAGCTCACCTCTGCTAACACAAAAGCTACAATCCTCAACATCAGCAACTTCTACATAACCTCTTCCTCACCAGCCTTGCACTACACATTGCTTTAAATCCAGATGCCATTATTCCCCTTACAGCAGTCAGGTCACTCGGCATAGAGTAATTCTCAGCAAAAGGGGTCAGTTTCAGTCAATCTCGAAGTCAAGGGGGATGCTGCTGATGAGGATATCCTTGCTCATCCAGCTATACCTTTGCCAGATTGGGCTCTTCTCCATGGATATTGGATTTTGTAAAAGGATACATAAGTAGGGCTGGGGTTCCTTAAGAGTCTTACAATATTGTTATCCTAGAATCTAGACAGTTACCTTCTCTTTCTAATGAAAGGTCCTCCCCTATCAAGGAATGCCTCTCATTTGACAGATGTACTGTAGGGCCGAGAAGGAAATTGCCTCCATTGCACGACTTGAAATGTTGCACTGTAATTGTTCAGTGGCCACTTTCCTCTTGGTATGGGTGGAAGAAACTCTTTAGCTATGGTAAGCAGCTCTTCTAGGAGAAGGAAAATAAAAAATCAAACCATTGTTCTCTAGTCTTGGGTAGTGCCATAGCCTCTATACCATGGTCTTCCACTCTCTTGCTTGAGATTACTAGGCTATTTTCCTTGTTGGAGCCCATTGGCTTACAGCATTCTGCTTTTCTAACTAGGGTTGTAGCTTAGCAAGTAATAATAATAATAAGACGCCTTAAAAGGAATGCTTTTGTAATGAAATATGAGTTCCATAAAAGCATTTACTCTTGATGTCCCAAACCTACGAAATAACTTAGGACAGTAGTGCGTCCCTTCTTTAAAAGATGATGTTCTCCCAAATATCAGCACACTGGTGTGCTAAGAAGTATATGGCCTTGTCTAAAAAGAGTACTAGCTCCATAAATTCCTTGTGACCTGCTTCATTCTTCAAAGTTCCTCTCAATTATGAAGAGCAGAATGGCCCCAGACCTCCGGCCCATTCAGTTAAGTGCACTTAGGGTCGCCATCACCGACTAGAAAGGCCGACGGTTCTGAGCCCAGCGGCACTGTAGTCAATCCAGCAAGACTTGCCAAATTTGGTTCTACTGACAAGGGAGACGGGTAAGATAAACTCAGGTAAGTAGTATTTACATTTGTTGAGTTTTGGCTGGAGGGATATTCTTAATAGATAGGGAAAGCTCACTCCAAAATCAAACCACTGTTCTCTAGTATTGGGTAGTGCCATAACCTCTGTACCATGGTCTTCCACCGTCTAGGGGTACAGTTCTCTTGCTTAAGGGTACACTCGGGCTCACTATTCTATCTTATTTCTCACTATATATATATATATATATATATATATATATATATATATATATATATATATGTATATATATATATATATTATATATATATATATATGATCAGCACCCAAGGCCCCTCTCCACCCAAGCTAGGACTTTGGTGAGCCAGACAATGGCTGCTGAAGACTCAGCAGATAGACCTATAGGCTCCCCCATACTTCCTATCCTTAGCACACAAGAATGGTGAGGTGGCAACAACAAAAGGAACTAACGAGTTTGAGCGGGATTCAAACCCCACACTGGCATTCACCGCATGGCCACCACAACCCCCAAACATGATACTCCGATAGTTTGCCTACTCTGTTCATTTTCCTAATCGAACTAGAGACTTTTAGAAAAGAAGATACTGATTCTGGGTTATCGTGGCTTTGATCCGGAGTCTCAGAGTCACTCACTTGATCGGGTGCCTGCCCCTTCTGTCCTACGGGAAATGAAGGCTGTTCAGGAGTCCTCTGTTCCTGAGGGAGGGTGGAGCTCTTTGAGATTGGGTTGAAGGCACTGGGGAGAAGATCAGTGTAATTTCTAATTGTTCTCTTCTCCTTTGGGAAAAAGACGAAATGTCCTAATCGCCATTATTTCTCGTCACAATTCCAGGTGATCATTCCTGCCTTAAATCATTCCTGATTTATGACATCAATAGCAAGAATCTCAATCGGAACTCAGGACAATAGGGATGGCATAATCCATTATAGTCTCTTAATCTTTCATTCCCTTACAAGATGGCGACTGGAAATCCAAATATTTTTCTCGCTGATCATCCACATTTTGCCGATGATCTCTTGGTGATTATAACATGGACAAGAAATTACCACTAGAATGACAAGCACGTGACCACTTTTCTGCATATTGGCGATCAGTCACATGGCTCGCCGTTGGCTCCTCTTCATGTTCATATTGGCGACCAGACTCGTGCCTCTCTTGGGTCTGCCCTTCTCAATATTGACAATATGTCACATCGTACCCTTTATTGTTGCGACAATCATTGTGGCAAAAGACCTTCTTTTGACAATCTTTCCTGCTTTACTTCTTACTCCTCCCTGTCCCTGGAAAGCATACAATCCCAATGCCTTCGAGGTAGGTTTAATGTCGTACCCGGTGTAGTTGGTTTGTTTCCATCCCCTGTTCTTGAAGCAGAGGAATAAGGAGGAGCTATTGGGAAAGAGAAAGTTGGAAGTAGCAGTGATGGGAGAGTTGAGAGAGGATTTGGAGAAAGAGATTCACTAACTCCCTGTCATCCCGAATAGTATATTTCTATAATTTTTTGAAGTTTTCTAAGGATGGAGCCTTATTCCAACCAAAAGATGATCCCAACTCCCCTGACAACTCTTTGTTAATTGCAGACAGTGGATCTTCTTGTATTCTCTCTAAAAATTAGTGTGCAATGTGGGAGATTTTCTTTCTAAACATGTGCGAAGCTGTAGATGAAAATCATACTCCAATGAATTAGGTTTGAATATTTTGGAAGGAGAATACCCATCTTCTTCAACTTCATATTCCTTTTTCTATACATGACCCATTGTTTGGTAAGCCATGTCCAGCATTCGGCATTACTGACTGTGTGAAGGTTCCACATAATGTTTAATCAGGAAATTCTTACAAATCTTTACCCTATTCCACAGACAAAGCCACATTTTTAACCATTCTTTATTTGCCACAATTTCGGAACACAACGAAGGAGGCCGTTGCCCAACACCAACCAAAAAAGAACCGAGGAAGTAAAGTCTTTTAACACACACACAATTGTTTTTAAGGTTGGATGCAACGAAAGCTAAACTTTCTCATTATGAAATGGCAAGGGGTTTGCATTTAAGTATGAATAAATAATCATTATAAGCAAAAACTCTATGTTGGCGATAAAAGTTTTATAAAGCGATTCGGAATATATTTCATCATATATGAGGGTAGTTTTAAGTGTTATATACACCTGATTATCCTTACTACTTTTTTTACATTATATGTACTGTATCTAGAGGATTGTTACTCATGACACAAACTATGTTTTCCCAAACAGTCAGGGAGCGACTTAAACTAATCTCCTAATTTAGAAAGTTGTAATAATCTTTTTTCATAGATTATACCAAACCAATAATCCTGGTTTCCACCTATTGCTCGAACCCCCATTGTTGTAAAGGTAGTAGGTTGGCCTGGGCACCAACCGCCCGCTGAGATACTACCGCTAGAGAGTTATGGGGTCCTTTGACTGGCCAGACAGTACTACATGGGGCCCTTCTCTCTGGTTACGGTTCTTCCCCTTTGCCTACACAGACACCGAATAGTCTGGCCTATTCTTTACAGATTCTTCTCTGTCCTCATACACCTGACAACACTGAGATTGCCAAACAATTCTTCTTCACCCAAGGGGTTAATTACTGCACTGTAATTGTTCAGTGGCTACTTTCCTCTGGGTAAGGGTAGAAGAGACTCTTCAGCTATGGTAAGCAGCTCTTCTAGGAGAAGGACATTCCAAAATCAAACCATTGTTCTCTAGTCTTGGGTAGTGCCATAACCTCTGTACCATGGCCTTCCACTGTCTTTGGTTAGAGTTCTCTTGCTTGAGGGTACACTCGGCACACTTCTATCTAGTTTCTCTTCCTCTTGTTTTGTTTAAGTTTTTATAGGAAATATGTTATTTTCATTAGTAAAATAAATTTTTGAATATACTTACCCGATAATCATGTAGCTGTCAACTCTGTTGCCGACAGAAATCTACGGTAGGGATACGCCAGCGATCGCTATACAGGTGGGGGTGAACACCACAGCGCCATCTGTGGTCAGGTACTCTAGTACTTCTTGTCAACACCACCTCAATTTTTTCCTCGGTCCACTGGTTCTCTATGGGGAGGAAGGGTGGGTCAATTAAATCATGATTATCGGGTAAGTATATTCAAAAATTTATTTTACTAATGAAAATAACATTTTTCAATATTAATCTTACCCGATAATCATGTAGCTGATTCACACCCAGGGTGGTGGGTGGAGACCAGCATACATGTTAACACAGAAGCTAAGTATCCCGTATTTTATTTTATTAGTTATTCAAAAATAACATAAAATAAATAAGTACCTGGTAAGGAAGACGACTTGAACCATTACTCTGCCTTTATTAAGTACGTCTTTCTTACTGAGCGTAGCGGTCCTCTTAGGATGCTGAACGACTCTTAGGTGCTGAAGTATAAAGGGCTGCAACCCATACTAAAGGACCTCATCACAACCTTTAACCTCGGCGCTTCTCAAGAAAGAATTGACCACCCGCCAAATCAACAAGGATGTGGAAGGCTTCTTAGCCAACCGTACAACCCATAAAAAGTATTCAAGAGAAAGGTTAAAAAGGTTATGGGATTATGGGAATGTAGTGGCTGAGCCCCCGCCTACTACTGCATTCGTTGCTACGAATGGTCCCAGGGTGTAGCAGTTCTCGTAAAGAGACTGGACATCTTTGAGATAGAATGATGCGAACACTGACTTGCTTCTCCAATAGGTTGCATCCATAACACTCTGCAGAGAACGGTTCTGTTAGAGGGCCACTGAAGTAGCCACAGCTCTCACTTCATGTGTCCTTACCTTCAGCAAAGCAAGGTCTTCTTCCTTCAGATGAGAATGTGCTTCCCTAATCAGGAGCCTGAATAGGTAAGAAACTGAGTTCTTAGACCTTGGAAGAGAAGGCTTCTTGATAGCCCACCATAAGGCTTCTGATTGTCCTCGTAAAGGTTATGACCTTTTTAGATAGTACCTAAGAGCTCTAACTGGGCAAAGTACTCTCTCCAGTTCGTCCCCCACCAAGTTGGACAGGCTTGGGATCTCGAACGACTTAGGCCAAGGACGTGAAGGAAGCTCGTTTTAGCAAAAACCCGAGCTGCGAGGAACATGTAGCCGTTTCAGATGTGAAAACTATGTTCCTGCTGAAGGCGTGGATCTCACTTACTCTTTTAGCTGTTGTCAAGCACACGAGGAAAAGAGTTTTTAATGTGAGGTCCTTAAAAGAGGCTGATTGGAGAGGTTCAAATCTTGATGACATAAGGAACCTTAGGACCACGTCTAGATTCCAGCCTGGAGTGGACAACCGACGTTCCTTTGAGGTCTTAAAAGACCTAAGGAGGTCCTGTAGATCTTTGTTGGTGGAAAGATCCAAGCCTCTGTGGCGGAAAACCGCTGCCAACATACTTCTGTAACCCTTAATCGTAGGAGCTGAAAGGGATCTTACGTTCCTTAGATGTAACAGGAAGTCAGCAATCTGGGTTACAGTGGTACTGGATGAGGAAACTGCATTGGCCTTGTACCAGCTTCGGAAGACTTCCCCTTTAGACTGATAGACTCTGAGAGTGGATGTCCTCCTTGCTCTGGCAATCGCTCTGGCTGCCTCCTTCGAAAAGCCCCTAGCTCTTGAGAGTCTTTCGAAAGTCTGAAGGCAGTCAGACGAAGAGCGTGGAGGTTTGGATGTACCTTCTTTACGTGAGGTAGACGTAGAAGGTCCACTCCTAGAGGAAGAGTCCTGGGAATGTCGACCAGCCATTGCAGTACCTCTATGAACCATTCTCTCGCGGGCCAGAGCGGAGCCAACCAACGTCAGCCGTGTCCCTTTGCGAGAGGCGAACTTCTGAAGTACCCTGTTGACAATCTTGAACGGCGGGAATGCATACAGGTCGAGATGGGACCAATCCAGCAGAAAAGCATCCACGTGAACTGCTGCTGGGTCTGGAATCGGAGAACAATACAACGGGAGCCTCTAGGTTATCGAGGTAGCGAACAGATCTATGGTTGGCTGACCCCACAGGGCCCAAAGTCTGCTGCAAACATTCTTGTGAAGGGTCCACTCTGTGGGGATGACCTGACCCTTCCGGCTAAGGCGATCTGCCATGACATTCATATCGCCCTGAATGAACCTCGTTACCAGCGTGAGCTTTCGATCTTTTAACCAGATGAGGAGGTCCCTTGCGATCTAGAACAACTTCCACGAATGAGTCCCTCCCTGCTTGGAGATGTAAGCCAAGGCTGTGGTGTTGTCAGAGTCCACCTCCACCACCTTGTTAAGCTGGAGGGACTTGAAGTTTATCAAGGTCAGATGAACCGCCAACAGCTCCTTGCAATAGATGTGAAGTGTCCTTAGCTCCTGATTCCATGTTCCCGAGCATTCCTGTCCGTTCAAAGTCGCACCCCAGCCCGTGTCTGATGCGTCAGAGAAGAGACGGCGGTCGGGTTTCTGAACAGCCAAAGGTAGACTTCCTTGAGAAGAAAGCTGTTCTTTCACCACGTGAGAGTAGACCTCCTCTCTTCGGAAACAGGAACTGAGATCGTCTCTAGCGTCATGTCCTTTATCCAGTGAGCCGCTAGATGATACTGAAGGGGGGGAGGTGGGGTCTCCCTAACTCGATGAACAGTGCCAGCGATGAAAGTGTCCCTGTTAGACTCATCCACTACCTGACTGAGCATCGGTTCCTTCTCAGCATGCTCTGGATGCAATCTAGGGCTTAGTATATCTTTGGGGCCGACGGAAAAGCCCGAAAAGCTCGACTCTGAAGATCCATACCCAGGTAGACAATGGTCTGGGATGGGACGAGCTGGGACTCCTCAAAATTGACCAGGAGGCCCAGTTCCTTGGTCAGATCCATAGTCCATCTGAGAATCTCCAGACAGCGACGACTTGTGGGAGCTCTTAAAAGCTAGTCGTCTGACGGAGCCGGACACAAGATCATGGTACTGCTGCACAGTCTGTGAACTGTCAACCATGGGGAAGCGAGGAAGTACAGTGACAACCCGAAGCTGTCTAGACTGTCTGGGTCGTACAGACAACTCCTTATCGGGTTGCTGAGGTTGCCGCACTGCGTCACAACAAGACACTTCTGCTGGTTGTTGAACGTCTTCCCAGTGACACACTGACTCCGTAAACAAAAAATCCTCTAACAAGGACTAAGCTTGGACTGCATGTCTTGCAACACAGCTCAAGGTCTATGGGAGCAGGTGTGGTAACAGACGGGGTTAGCGACTGAAGTGGAACCATTACCCTCCCTGGAAGCATGCTATGCTTAAATAAAAGTCCATAGGAGGCTAAGCAGCTAAAGGCTCCTCTCCAAATGACAGAGTCCTCAAGGGAAAATCAGAAGGAGGGAGAATAGCACTTTCTCATCTACAGGAACCATATCCGAGAAAAGCTAAGTTCTCTCAGTGAGGGTTTCACTGGTGCAAAAGCAGCAGACTAGAAGGCAACGTTATGAAACTGCTAGACAGTCTAGTGAGTTGGCAACAACCAAAGATGTGTGACTGAGAAGCATGCGGTAAGGTATGCAGAGCATGCTGTATGTACAGCATGCTGTAAGGTAAGCAGAGCATGTTGCATGGCGTGCGGCTTATGCTGCATGGGATGAGGCTCATGCTGCATGGGATGAGGCTCATGCTGCATGGTATGAGACTCATGCTGCATGGGATGAGGCTCAAGCTGCAAGGGATGAGGCTTATGCCGCATGCGTTGAGGAGGATGCCGCATAGTATGAGGCTCCTGCCTCATGGGTTGAGGCGGTTGCCGCATAGCATGAGGCTTTTGCCTCATGGTTTGAGGAGGATGCCGCATAGCATGAGGCTCCTCATAAGCATGAGGCTGCCTCATGGGTAGAGGAGGATTTTTTAAAGAAATCTGAACCTGACACTAATCTAGCTGTCCGAGGATTTACCTGGTGAGACATCAGTCTCTTTACCAGCGAGTTTTACCAGATTTCCCCGGGCCACCACGTGACACAATTGGTAGTAATTCATTCAAATTACCCCTAATGAGTCAATATGGATAAATATCAACACAATATCGTGTTCAAATAGAAATAAATTTCTACCTCATACTTGGGATCGAACGCTAGCCCCTTCTAATGAAAGGCCAGGTCGAAACCAACCATGCCACGAGAGCCCATTCAAGAGTTGAGGTTCTTGCCTCAAGAGTGGAGGTGGCTGCCGCAAGAGTTGAGGTTGCTGCCTCAAGGATGGTGGAGGTTGCCGCAACGCAAGAGGTTGCTGCATAGCGCTGGTATCTGGCAACTCCCAATGCGGCAGCTCACGCGTGGAGGTAGGTTGAGGAACCTCAACATCATACGTCTGGCAGGGTGGACTGCGCAGAGGTGGAGTTGAGGTTGCTGCCTCGAGGATGGTGGAGGTTGTCGCACCGCAAGAGGTAGCTGCCTCGAGGATGGAGGAGGTAGTCGCAACGCATGAGTCTCCTACCTCAAGGGTAGAGGAGGTTGCTGCAAAGCATAAGGCTCCTGCCTCAAGTGTTGAGGAGGTTGCCGCGTGGCAAGAGGCTCCTGCCTCAAGGAAAGTGGAGGTTGCTGCACAGAGCTGGTATCTGGCAACTCCCAATGCGGCAGCTCACGCATGGAGGTAGCTTGAGGAACCTCAACATCATACGTCTGGCAGGCTGGACTGCGTAGAGGTGGAGGAGCGCTCGCAGGAGGAGGTGTGTTAACCTTCTCTGCCTGAAACTCCTGCATCAACACCGCAAGCTGAGACTGCATTGTCAGCAGCATAGACCACTAGAGTTTAAGAAAGACAACAACAAACGGAGCTACTGTCCGTTGAAACTGAGGGTCTAAAACAGCTGGTGCGGCAACAGACGGAGTTACTGTCTGTTGCGATACCACCTTGCCTCTCTGGGAGGTGTGCAGTTGTCGTACTGCAGCAAGTCCGAACTGACCCAGTGCTAATGGCACCACCTAGGAGTTGGACTTGCGCGGAAGGGACCGACTTGCACTTAAAAGCTGCAAGATTTGGTCCATGGTTTCTGCGAGAAACCTCTTCCGCAGACGAGGAATAAATGGGCTCTCTCGTCTTTGTGTGGGTGGGGTGATCACGTCGGCTACGTGAGTTGGTTACACCCGAAACCACGGAGGGAAACGTCTGTTCGTCGATCAAGGCCTGCTGAACCCATAAGTCCTTCGACATTACTTCTCCCCTGGGCTTGGGAGCTTGTAAGAGGTCCCAGACTAGGCGAACAACTGGCACGAACAGACGAACCCTCGAACGCAACACTGTAACACTTTGCGCTTATCACTGTATCACTTTTGATTTTCTGTTTGCACTTATTTCACTGAACTCGAAACTTTAAGTGGTTTGTACCTGAAACACGCAATTCTATCCTTCATTAAAAGTTAGTAATTGCGAAAACAGTATTACTGTACAATGTAACAGAAAAACATAATGAAAGATAAATAATTCAGTGGCTGGAAAAGAGATTAAACACTAGATCAAATAAACTATGTTTAAAATCTCTCACCGCATAAAGTCTGAGAACAAGAATAAAACTCTAGAAACGTTTACCTTCTTCCCCTAAAGAGACTTGGGAGAAGAGCAAAAACGATAACAACGTTACCCGCTTGAACGAAACGTTTATCCTCCTCTCTCTCCCTCCGTCTCTATCTCTCTCTCTCTCTCTCTCTTGACTTAGCACCTGAGAGAAGAGCCCAATTATATATATCGTTAAAACATATTATTGTTAAAGGAAAAAAACAAAGGTTTCCCAAATAAAAAGTTCCTTTATTAGAATAGAACCATTTAAGCTAAGAAAGAATGAACAAAACGCTAGAATCGGTTTACTCTTACTGCAACGTGACACCGTGATAGACTCTCTCTCTATCGTAACGATAGAGCGCAAGTTGAACGTTCTGAACGTCAACAACTGCAGAGACAAAACAAAACGTTAGTTCAACTTTGAAAACAGTACAAGACTATCAAAGAAATTCTTTCAAAAACATTAAAATAGCATAATATGTTAACAGGTAAAAACGAAATGACGGGCTCAAAGTTAATTAACTTCGGTTCCAAGAAAAGACCGCCTACTATTAGGAAAGGTCGAATATAAACAAATATAAAAATTAATTTTAATAAGTTTATAATAAAATGAAGTTAATCAAAGAGGCCTATAAAAGGCGGAGAGATATAAAATAAATCTATAACTTTGTTAAGCAAAATTAAGAGAGTCTATACTCTCTTAGACACCAACACTTCCGTCTAAGGGAAGGGTCGGCCATTTAAAAGTGAAAGAGAGTTCATACTCTCTTCGTACCAAAATTAAATAAAAAATTAAATCAAATTAATTCCAAAAACTTGCTAAGCTAATGATATAGCTTCCTGAATAGCGAAGGCTAAACTCTAGAGCAAATACATCACCAAATCGTGAGCAATAACTCCAGAATCAACAGCGTATCCATGTAGGTCTAGCCGGAGGCACGACAGAGGAAAAATTGAGGTGGTGTTGACAAGAAGTACTAGAGTACCTGACCACAGATGGCGCTGTGGTGTTCACCCCCACCTGTATAGCGATCGCTGGCGTATCCCTACCGTAGATTTCTGTCGGCAACAGAGTTGACAGCTACATGATTATCGGGTAAGATTAATATTGAAAAATTTATTTTAATGTTGTTACTATACTTAAAATATTTTATTTTCCTTTCCTCACTGGGCTATTTTCCTTGTTGGGGCCCTTGGGCTTATAGCATCCTGCTTTTCCAACTAGGGTTGTAGCTTAGCAATTAATAATAATAGAGGGATATGGGAAGGTAAAGTGGTTTGTTCTAACAATAATGACCATAGCATAACATACTGTATAACCAATTGAAAAAAATAGGAGTCTTTGTTTATCTGCGGCCAGTTCCTCCAGCGTGCATAAAAAATGGACACCAAATAACCTAAACTTTTCCCCCTAACCTACTAGACGTGTCCTTACCTACTTTCCTAACGGGGGCTAACGGTCCCCTGTGACCCCCCTTACACTGCCATATTCTTAGACATCCGTCATCATACTTACAGGTGGCCGCTATCATACATACACCTCAAAAAATATATAGATCCTGTTTTAAGCAAGATATTAAAGTATCCATAGTAACAAGACTTTAACGATTAATATATAAATAAGTAGACAGGGAAACACATTTTACCAGTTCTAGAATGAACGGTGGTACTGTAAATATTAACCAATTATTTGGCTCCTAGCCTTAGATGGAACTAATATTTACTAGTTACAGTAACAACCACCATAAACAGGACATAACCTAGAACGCAAAAGAAACTGCATAAATTAAATAAAAATAACAGTATAATTATTAATGAGGGAAGGATAAGCAATTAGAAGGGCGGTGTCTTCACATGTCAACACGACGTCCTGAGAGGCGAACTTCCTTCACATCCTGTCAGTTGAACTCCTCTCAAGGACTCTCGGTTAAAGCGTCCAAATTCCGCCTTCATTTCCTATCTTTATGCTCACCTTTAAGCCACTCTGACACCTGATCGGGGCTCCATTCCGCTACATTCACATAAGCCATCGTTTAGTCACCCATCACTGAAACATTCTTCACAGATTAAACCGAACAACTAGTCATCTTCGTCGTCATGTTTGTGGATGTCTTCCCATCGGTGTTGCCAGATGGGTTTATGTAAAAATCCCCAAAAGTCATGATAAAAAAACCCAAAGCAACCCAAAATTCCCCATTTCCACAAATGCAATTTCTTCTGATCATGTAGGAATTACTAATATAAAAATTTATTCACCATACTTCATATAAGTGCAAATAAACTAATTGCAACAATATACAGGTTTACTCATTTTTTGTTTATCCTTCATAGAAATGTGTGCAGAATATCCCCATCGGACACCAAAAATCTCCAAATCTAGGGATAAATTCCCATATCTAGCAACACTGCTTCTCATTGTCTGTCCTCATCCCAGGATGAGTTTTGTTGACTTTTCGTCAAGGCGAACTTGGCGAGGCGCATTTCTACCATAGTTCGATTCTGTATATTTGACTGCGGCTTTGGCTTAAATTACAGTATATCTTTCTCAATTTTGGTCATGAAACAGAATGAAAACATTTGATATACGTTTAATATTTATAAATATTATATCATAAAATCGAATACATTGTCTAATTATTGTTTATGTACTTCAAATATTTTATGTTCATTATTTGCGGACACATTCAAACGTTAATAATTTCATTGACATTCAGCTTTGTAGAGTTACTGAACAGGTCACTTGCGTATAGTTTGTTAGCGCATTTCTGTCATGGTTCGATTCTATTACGGTGGTAAAGGCTTTAGATTGAAATTAAGTCCCTGTTTCTTATTTTTTCCAATGTAATAGAATAAAATCATTTTAAATATACCGTGAATATTCATAATTAATAAATTCTAAAATCAAACACATAGTCTCATTATCGCTTATGCCCTTAAAATATTTTGTGCTTAACATTTAAAGTCATATTCAAACTTCACTAATTTTATTAACATTCAGCTTTTGTAGAGTTACTGAACAGGTCACTTGTGTATGGTTTGTTAAGTGTTACCAGCTGATTGTGGTTTACAATTACATTTTAATGTGCGCATATTACCAATGGCAGGAGAAGTTATCATTTTATATCACAAGAATTTATAAGCGAAGATTATATTCACTTCGATTATATTGAAAAACTTCGTTAATCTAATGAAATTAGCCAGTATTTACTGTCATAAGCGATTTCTATTAGAATTTATTATCACGAAATACAATTATATGCACATTAAGCTGTAGCTGAAAGCAATATATACATAAGTAATTAAATTTCATGCTATCTAGTTAGCAATGATTAATGACAAAGTTGACACCACTACGTATACATTATTTACAGATAATAATAATCTTAAGACAGCCATAAATCTACAAATTTATTGAAATTCTCCTACCCCACACAGCCCCAAGTAATAAAGTAGACCTAACAACAAGCGCGTGTCCACACTCGACAAGTGGACCACAATTTTAAGCTATCAACGGTTATTCTTCGTCCAATCAAGAAAGGGTTTTATTCAGTGATGGGCATCCTGGTCAGTAACGTTTGCTTACGTGAAAATGCTATAAATATAAGGCTGCGAAATCTTGTGTAAAAAAAAACCTATATAAATCTAAAACGGTTGAAGGGTGTTGAATAAATAATTACATGAACATGTTGAGTGTTAATGAACGTTAATTTCCTATGGCAATGATTGATTCGGAAATGTAATAAAATGCTACCACATGTGTTTTTCATAAAAGGAACCAATTAGAGGACTCTGAAAATATTTAGTATATTATCTATTATTGTTGTTGTTGTTGTTGTTGTTGAAGTTATTATTATCACTAGCTAAGTTGTAACCCTAATTGGATAAGTATCATGTTACAAGCCCAAGGGTTGATGCTCTCTCTCTCTCTCTCTCTCTCTCTCTCTCTCTCTCTCTCTCTCTCTCTCTCTCTCTCTCTCTCTCTCTCTCTCTCTCTCTCTCTCTCTAATAGGGATAATGTTACATAAATTTTCACAAGCACACTTTAGTTTTGACCTGTCTCTTCATTTTAGTGCAAAGATGAAAAAACTCAATATATTTCCTAAAAATTACAACAGTAGTAAAATATCATATTTGTGATTTATCAAATTACTAAGTGATTGATTGCACTAGCTTAAAATTAAGTACTTATAAAAAAAATTACCCCAATAACATACGTTTCGAAAAATTATAATCTATGGTCATTTTGGTTTTTTAACCTTTTTTTTCAATTGAATTGATTGTAGGATTTTCTTCGCAAATTATATTCTGAGAAATCAACACATGAAGGATATATTTACGACAATATTAATGCATAATCAGTAGTTACCGAGTGGATTGTTGAACAACCAGAATTAAACTAACAAAGTGTTTGATAAATTGATATAGCTATACTCGACGTTGTGGAATGATCTTCCTAATCAGACAGTTGAATCCAATTCTATAGACCTTGGTTGAATCATTGGAACCTCTGACCGAACTTGCAGTGAATGTTTTGACGTTAAACAGACTATCGACATAAGTCTCTCTTCGTAGTTTATATATGACAGATATATTTTAACGTTGTTACTAATGTTAAAATAATTTATATTCTTTATTCATTACTCTTCATATATTTTATGTATTTCTTGATTTCCCTTCCCTGATGGACTATTTTTTCTTGTCTGAGCAATTGGGCTTATAGCATTTCCTGCTTTCCCAACTAAGGTTGGAGATGGTGGTGGTGATAATAATAATAATAATAATAATAATAATAATAATAATAATAATAATAATAATAATAATAATAATATCATGATCTTTTAGAAGATCCAATTGCGGGATTTGTTTGTCAACAAAAATTTTATGCGAAAAGTAGGCCTATAAAACACATAATTCTCACAGTTTCATGGTTGGCTGGTTAGGATAAGTCGGCTTAATACCACCATGATATGGAATAAAGTGCAACAAGTTGTGGAATGATAGTCCGGTGTGGCGCCTTGGACTCTTCCAAGCCAACGGACTTAATCAGTACATGTAAACGCAAACTATGTTAGAAAGGACATTTGATATAAAGATCCGTTTCATTATACTCTTCAAAAGTTCAAACTTGCAGCGAATGTTTTTTTTTTTTTTATGTTGAACAGGCGGACACAAGTCTTTCTTCATTGTTTTATATGACATTTTAACGTTTGGATTTATCTTATGGTATTTATATTCATTATTTCTCGTGTGATTTAAATATTTCCTTTCCTCACAGGGATATTTTCTCTGTTGGACCCTTGGGCTTACAGTATCTTTCTTTTTCAAATCACGATGCATTCCTTTGAATGCAAAATTATTATTAAATCTGCGATTATTATTATTAAATGCTAAGCTACAACCCTAGTTGGAAAAGAAGAATGCTATAAGCCCAGGGGCCCCGACAGAGAAAATAGCCCAGTGGGGAAAGGAAATAAAGAAAAAGAAAACATTTTAAGTATAGTAACAACATTAAAATAAATATTTCCTATAAGAACTTCAAAACAAGAGGAAGAGAAACTAGATAGAAGTGTGCCTGAGTGTACCCTCAAGCAAGAGAACTCTAATCCAAGACAGTGGAAGACCATGGTACAGAGGCTATGGCACTAACCAAGACTAGAGAACAATGGTTTGACTTTGGAGTGTCCTTCTCCTAGAAGAGCTGCTTACCATAGCTGAAGAGTCTCTTCTACCCTTACCAAGAGGAAAGTAGCCACTGAACAATTACAGTAGTTAACCCCTTGGGTGAAGAAGAATTGTTTGGCAATCTCAGTGTTGTCAGTTGTATGAGGACAGAGGAGAATCTGTAAAGAATAGGCCAGACTATTCGGTGTCTCTGTAGGCAAAGGGAAAGAACCGTAACCAGAGAGAAGGGTCCCATGTAGTACTGTCTGGCCAGTCAAAGGACCCCATAATTCTCTAGCGGTAGTATCTCAACGGGCGGTTGGTGCCCAGGCCAACCAACTACCTACTGCCAAGGGAAATAAAACAGGAAGTTCAGGTTTTATTAAACATCCAAATACATGCAAATATGTGCACGTTTCATTATTATTATTATTATCATTATTATTATTATTATTATTATTATTAAAAGCAGGATATACAAGCTCAAGGGCTCCAACAGGAAAAAAAAAATGTCCAGTGAGGCAAGAAAACAAAGAACCAAATAAATTAAAAGAGAATAAAAACATCATGTCAGCCTGTTCAACATGAACGCATTCGCTGCAAGTTTTAATTTTTCTGTTGGAAAAAGGCTAAATATGTAATAGAAACGACCCGTTTGGATTTGATTTTTTTTATTATACATTTTTTTAGTAGGCCCAAGGAAATCCCAAAATAAAACGAGAGTTAAAACAATATTAATAAACTTCAAACTGACGAATTTAAATATAGGTTTGACGATTTTATTTTACTTATAAATCTAATTCTTGTTATTTTCATGTTCGTTTCCCGGATATTGTCAACAGCTCAATGGGAACAACTGATAAGAAGATACAAAATAACATACTGATATCGATTAAAGCTTATACTGGCAGCGTATATCACGCAATTATTATTATTACTAGCCAAGCTACAACCCTAGTTGGAGAAGCAAGATGCTAAAGCCCGAGGGCTCCAATAGGGAAAAATAGCCCAGTGAGCAAAGGAAATAAGGAAATAAATAAATGATGAGAATAAATTAACAATAAATCATTCTAAAAACAGTAACAACGTCAAAATAGATTTGTCATGTATAAACTATTAACAACGTCAAAAACAGATATATATGTCATATATAAACAATAAAAAGACTCATGTCAGCCTGGTCAACATAAAAACATTTGCTCCAACTTTGAACTTATGAAGTTCTGATTCAATTATCACCGTAAGTTATTGATTTATGTTATTCTATATAATCTCTATTAGTTTTTAACGTATTATATATATATATATATATATATATATATATATATATATATATATATATATATATATATATATATATGGGTACTAGCCTACTACTTGGGAAATTCCCTTGAAAGCTCATATATGGCGTAGTCTGGCAAAGGTTCCCATAGTAAATTTTGAAAGAAAAATAAGGCAGAAATTTTAGTTTCCCTTGTAGTTTATTCGAAATTCGAAATCGTGAATAGAGAAGCACATTTCGTTTTTTTTTCTTTTTAAATTAACGCAGTTTTGGGGTAAATAATAATCTAATCTAATAACAGGAAAAAAACTTTAATCCATTCCCCTTATGCTAATCTTAAATTTGACGAAATAAGTTGATTTAACCACAGTAAGTGTTTTGAAACATACATCCTGTATCGCTTATTCTAGCGGAGCTGACAACTGACAGCGTAGTTTCCCGTAGTTCTAATTAAGTAATTGCCGAAAAGCCATTTACTAGGATTGAAAAAGCAGATTTTAAATTAGGTCATAGATAACTTAAGGAGCAATACTTAGTGCCAGATAAACTTATTATACAACAATTTTATGTTAACTTACACATGGATCTTATGAAGTTTATTAAACGTTTTGAAAAGTCGCCGATAAGGAACTATTAGCTCCACTGAAATCCCCTGTAACAGTAATTTGAATCTTAAGGCTGTTAAAATGGTGCTTGCATAGTTTAGATGGATGCTTAAAAATACAATTTTTCGGATATAAAAATTACTTACCTTAGAATACACACACCCGACATCATAATGTACACTTGAAGACGTAAATTATCATTTGATCAATATTACATGGCTTACGTTATGCTACGAAGAACTACCTCTTTTCACTGGTTAAGTTCGGTACGGCCGCAGGGCTGGAAGGCTGGGCTAGAGTTATTAACCAGTTATTACCTGCCTTTATTACTTGCTTTTAGGTCATAAAAAATGAATTAGGCCAATTATGAATCCCAACTTGTTTGATCTGTTAAAAAAAGAAAACTAATTTGTGTAATTCAGAACCAAACAACGTTTCCCGAAACTTCTGTATCTACTTGTCCAAAATTATTAGCAAATCTTGGCGATAGTGTTTCGAGGAGAAAAAAAAAATTACACGTCTAGTAAGAATTAGATTATTAATTAATCACAAATATACTGGTATGAATAATAATAAAAGTTAATGTCTGTTTCATAATAGCAATAGCCTTGAGGTGGTTTAGGATGCAAATGTGTAAATATTACGAATAACCATTGGTATTGTCCTTGGTAGAATATCTATGGGTAGAAAGGCAGCTCACCTACGGCCAAACAACAGAATTGCCAATTTTACCAAAACCAGTAGGAATAAAACTATGAAATGGGATAGTTGGATATGATAAAATTGCAAAAAAAAAAAAATAAATAAAAAAAAAAACAGAACGTAGGCTACTGGTAGGCTAATAATTATACGGATACTGATGGTCATTTTAGTATTAAACATACCATGAATAAGAATGTACTATCCTGGTGATTATTTGAGGTTGCTGGTTATTTCTCGGCAAAGTGATGGATAAGTAAAACTTGAGATTCTGTACTATAAGATGAAAGAAATGAAGTGGGAACAGAGGTAAAGTTGAAGACTAAAACGTGGCTTTAAATAAGAAGTTGAGCAACAAGAAAAGAAAGGCAGCAGGAGCAAGGGGTAAAATAGAAGGATATAATGAAATTGCAGCTGTAGTTGTTCAGAGGCTACTTACCAATTGGTAAGAGTAGAAGAGATTTTAGCTATGGCAAGCAGCTCTTTTAGGAAAAGGACACTCCAAAATCAAACCATTCTTTAGTAAAGGGGTAATGCCGTAGATTCTGTCCCATGGTCTTCTACTGTCTTGGGTTAAAGTTTTGCTTGAGGGTACACTTGGGTACAACTGTTCTAACTGTCCCTTTCCTTACTGGCCTGTTTTCCACTTAATACATTCCAACGTCAGTTAATATACATATACTCAGTAGGTTTTCTATTTTCTAATGGTAATTATTGTCGATTATAGCCCTAACATCAGATATCAACTAAACTTAATAATTCACAATTGATAATAGCCTAGAGATAATTGATAATTTAACTCGCCCTTTACCTTTGAGAAGTCGTGGCTGGCGTGGAGAACAGAGGGGGAGGCGAGAATTGGGAGGAGCATTATTCTCCTTCCATGAGAACTTTTGGTAAAATATCGGGAGTTCTCTTTTGAATAACCTCACTACCGATAACCGAATAACTTATTTTATGCTTTCTGGGCACTTTTCTGATATTACACACGTTCAGTTTTGATAAGGAACCTGTCTTGGGCTGATTATTTTTCTCTATTATCTAAAACAGCCTGTAAATAAGATATAGCATTGTTGGTATATGTTTTCACTGCTCGCCCCTCAGAAGATTTTTCTGGGTGGTTTTTCTACATTTTGCAGTGTTTCCTATTCTTAAAATCCCAATTTCACTTAAAGCATAAGTTTAGTCACTGTGCCTCCTCCACATTCTCTGACGGTGCATCTTATGCAGCTCCTGCTCCAGTTCTTATCATCCTAATTCCACTTAAAGCATAAGTTTTGTCACTGTGCCTCCTCCACATTCTCTGACGGTGCATCTCATGCAGCTCCAGTACCATTACTTTTCACAAGTAAAGTAATGGATTCGGTAATCGTATCACTGAATGCTTCTCATTAATCCATATAAGCAGAAATCTTCAAAATTAAGAACACGCAGCCTCGTTTCATTCATGTCAGCACTCCTTTGGCAACGTCAATTGATCTGATATCTTCCTTTCTCTTCAGAAATATAACTATCAATTAAGGATGCACGATTTTAGTTTTGGCAGGTCATCCGCTAAATAACCTTGTTTACGTTTTGAGATATGGGGTCTTTTGACTGGCCAGACAGTACTACATTGGATCCTCCTCTCTGGTTACGGTTCATTTTCCCTTTGCCTACATACACACTGAATAGTCTGGCATATTCTTTACATATTCTCCTCTATCCTCATACACCTGACAACACAGATTACCAAACAATTCTTCATCACCCAAGGGGTTACTGCACTGTAATTGTTCAGTGCCACTTTCCTCTTGGTAAGGGTAGAAGAGACTCTTTAGCTATGGTAAGCAGCTCTTCTAGGAGGACACTCCAAAATCAAACCACTGTTCTCTAGTCTTGGGTAGTGCCATAGCCTCTGTACCATGGCCTTTCACTGTCTTGGGTTAGAGTTCTCTTGCTTGAGGGTACACTCGAGCACACTCTCCTATCTTATTTCTCTTCCTCTTGTTTTGTTAAAGTTTTTATAGTTTATATAGGAGATATTTATTGTTGTTACTCTTCTTAGAATATTTTATTTTCCTTTCCGCACTGAGCTATTTTCCCTGTTGGAGCCCCTGGGCTTATAGCATACTGCTTTTCCAACTAGGGTTGTAGCTTAGTAAGTAATAATAATAATAATAATAATCTTACCATCTTGGGTTCCATTGTCATGATGTTAACTTTACCCTCAGCAAAAAAAAACTTCTTTATGATGAACAATAGTTATCAAAACTGGACAAACAATGACTCAAAAGACGCTCACACACAAGATGATACTGTTAAGAAAGCTGCTCAGAGTGGAAGAGTTCGAGTCTGTTGCAAGCCAATGAGACAAAATGGGGTAAAAAATATGAAAAAGTCATATGAGCACTGTACTGTATAAAGTTTCTGTTCCTATTTCACGAGGTTTACTTTTATAACCATGGGTACTACCGTACAGTATACAGCTTGTTTCTCTTTCAAAAGATTTATTGCACCATTTTGCAATTACTAAAGTTGATAACAAAACCAATAATATTACTCCCATCTGGTTTTGGTAAATACAAGTATCTGTTACCCCTACTTTGGCCTAGGTATCTCAAAATTATTAATTTAGGTTCTATAGTTCCTTTTCTATTCTTATTTCGAGGGGACTGGGAACTCCCTCTCCTGTATCTTTATTCCCGAGAGATATCAAAGAGGAGGAGCTGGGGGGGGGGGGGGAGAGACTACTCCCCACAGTCTAGTTTTGGGATGTCTGAATGTGCTTGTATACAGTACGATAGAGAGTAAAAGATGTGAATAGAAGGATGGATATACTGTATTGGCTTTGTGGGAGACAAAGACAAAATGGAAGGGTGAAATGACTGGTAGTGTCTGGGATTGAAAGTGGAAGAGCAAGAGAGGGTGTGTCTTTATTGGTGAATGAATGGATGACATAAAGTAGTGGAATGGAAGGAGGTATCATCTACGTTAATATAGGTTAAGGGTTAGGTTGTGTAGGGAATGTTGGGCTCTTGATAGTAGTATGGGCCAGGTAGTGAGAAAATTGAAGAGCAGAATAAATTAACTGGGTGTGTAGAAGGAATTATATAGGTGTGATGGGTGACTTAAATGGCATAGTGGGTGTCATTGGGAAGTATGGCATACTAGGTGAAAATGATTGGTGAGAGGCTGGTAGATATGTGTTGAACAAGAGCTGGTGATAGGTTATATAGTATTTTTTTTATAAAAAAGATAATAAAAAGTATACATGGGTAACAGTGGCAAATGGAAGAGTGATAGAAAGGGCATTAATGGATTTTTGGTGAAGTGAAAAGGTGAATATCAAGAAAGGTTGGAAGTGGAATATGACAGGGTGGAAGTGAGAGAAACTGGTAACCTAGAGTAAGAGTGGAAGTTAGTAAAGAGAATTTTGTTGGGATTGCAAGTAACATGTGTGTGGCGAGAGGATTGTTGGAGGCAGCATGAGGAAGGGCAGTGAATGGTGGAACGGAGTGAAGATAAGTGGAAGAGAAATAAGTCATTCGAAGAATGCCTGCAGAGTAATAGTGTAGAGAAGTATGAAAGTATGAAAGATAAAGAGAGAAAAAAGTGGAAGTACAGTAAAACGTAAGGTAGCTAAGGCAAAGAGGGCAGCTGATTGAAGGTGGGGTCAAGGATTGGGACGTTTGTATGAAGAGAATAAGAAACAGTTTTGGAAAGAAGTGAAGAGAGTAAGGAAGGGTGGTTCGAGAATTGAAGAGTGAAAGACAAAAATGGAAGATTGTTGAAAGGAGGAGGCTGAATATTTTGAAAGTTCACTTAATGTTGATGATAATAGGGAGGGAGATATAATTGCTGTTGCAGCTGTTGAGGTGCCACTGATGGGAGATGAGAATGAGAGCAATATTACAAGAGAGGGAGTGAAGAGAGCACTGAATGAAATGAAAGCAAGAAAAGCACCTGGTATGGATAGTGTGAAGGCTGAAATGTTAAAGAAAGGGGTGTGCCTGTACTTTAATGGTTGGTAATTATTTAATATATGTTTTCTGTTGTCAATGGTACCAGTGGACAGGGTGTGAGCGTGTATTGCTCCGCTACACAAAGATAAAGGAGAGATGCACGAGTGTTGTAATTCAAGGGTTATTAGTTTGTTGAGTGTAGTTGGAAAAGTATATGGTATAGTGCTAATTGATAGGATTAAGGATAAAACAGAGAATATAATCTTAAAAGTACAGGGTTGTTTTTAGAAGAGGTGGGGGATGTATGAATCAGATTTTTAGTTACACAGATATGCAAGAAATATGTAGCAAAAGACGAGGTGTGTGTTCCATTTATAGATCTGGAGAAAGCTTATGATAAGAGTTGATAGGGAGGCGATGTGGAATGTGATGTGATTATATGGAACTGGTGGAAGGTTGTTGCAAGCAGTGAAGAGTTTCTACATAGGCAATAAAGCAAATATGACAAATTCGGAGATAATTTGTATTTTCCCTAACCATACAAACCTTAGCTATTTACATTGGGTTTACTTTCGGCGTAGCTGAAATGACGAGCCAATAGTTTTTAACGAGGGTTAATTACCCCCGCGCTAGTTAGTGGGGGTAGGGGAAGGGGTAGCTTGCTACCCCTCCCCCCCCACACACGGGTGATTTGCTTCACTTCACTTAGAGGTAGGACTTGACTTGGGGGACAGGGCTGGCGGGCAAATATGTGTAAATAGCTAAGGTTTGTATGGTTAGGAAAAATACAAATTATCTCCGAATTTGTCATTTGTTCCGTAACCGAAATACAAACCATGCTATTTACATTGGGTGACTTACCCCTCAGGAAGGGTGGAAAGTCCCCAGCCTTACTGACTTTGGCTTTACCCGGGGGCTCCGCTTCCCAGTGAGTAGCACTTGAGAAAAGGAGCCCCTGCACCTCACAAGTTCCTTGCTTCGCAAGGAACGTGTGGCCTACATAAGTTGTGTGTGGAGGAAAGAGCGTGACTCGTCCTATGAAGTTGACCTTGAGACCTTTAGATAGGAATCCAGGATAGGACGTTCCCAATACCACCTCCTCAGGGTGTGGGGGACGCGACAGTATTAAACTTAATACTAGGAGCACAAGGAAGCATGGGTTACCTGCAGAGGTTGAGGTCAGCTATGCGGAGACCAGGATGCTGCTTCCCCAAGAGAGGGGAGGATGAAGAAAGAAGTAAGGGTCAGACATACTCTTTCATTCACGCACACTAAAACCGGGTAACAACGCCCTCAACCTACTGCTACTTGTCCATAAAGGAGCCTGAGGTTAGACCAGCTGTTGTGCAGCCACCACAGGGCCGAAAGAAAACGTATCGAGGCTCCTGTGGGTCACGTCCTGCAGGTAGTGGGCTGTGAAGGTCGTTTGACGCTTCCAGACCCCAGCTTGAAGCACCTGCGTCACAGATAAGTTTCTCTTGAAGGCCAGGGACGTAGCAATGCCCCTGACGTCGTGTGCCCTAGGGCGACGTGACGGAGGAGGGTCTGGATTCAAGGCGTGATGGATAACCCTTCGAATACAAGCCGAGATTGTATTCTTGGTGACCCTCCTCTTCGTCCTGCCTGTGCTAACAAACAATGCTTGCACTTGAGGACGAACTGCAGCTGTTCTCTTCAAGTAACACCTCAGACTCCTCACTGGACATAGTAGCAGCTAGTCTGGGTCGCTTGTTACAGAACGGAGACTCGCGATCCTGAAAGAGTCGAACCGTGGGTCCGGCACTCCAGAATTCTGAGTCTTGGCAACAAACTCAGGGACGAACCTGAACGTTACCTCCCCCAATCCCCTTGAATGGGCGATGTCGTACGAGAGACCATGAAGTTCACTAACTCGCTTGGCAGAGGCCAAAGCGAGCAGGAAAGCCGTCTTCCAAGACAGGTGGCGATCAGAGGCCTGGCGTAATGGTTCGAAGGGAGGTCTCTTAAGAGCCCTGAGAACCCGAACCATGTTCCGAGGAGGAGGTCTCACTTCCGACTGAGGGCAGGTAAGCTCATAGCTACGTATGAGTAGAGAGAGTTCCAGCGAGGAAGAAATGTCCACTCCTTACAGCCTAAAAGCCAAGCTTAAGGCTGAGCGACAGCCTTTCACCGCTGAGACCGAAAGGCGCATTTCCTCCCGCAAATAAACGAGGAACTCCGCTATTGCTGGAATAGTGGCATCGAGTGGAGAGATACCCCACCCACGACACCAACCACAGAAGACTCTCCACTTCGCTTGGTAGACTCCCTCAGAGGACTTTCGCAGGTGCCGAGACATCCTCTCCGCAACCTGTTGCGAAAAGCCTTTCTCCGTGAGGAGACGCTGGACAGTCTCCAGGCGTGAAGCCGAAGCGAGGCTACAGCCTTGTGGAAGTTGTTGCAGTGTGGCTGTCTGAGTAGCTCGTGTCGTGAGGGAAGTTCTCTCGGGAGCTGCAAAAGGTCCGGGAACCATTCCGCGTGATGCCATAGCGGAGCTATCAGTCATCGAACAGTTGACCGATAGTCTGGTCCTGTTGAGCACCCTTCTCATCAGACAGAACGGTGGGAAGGCGTACACGTCGATGTTGTCCCACCGTTGTTGGAAAGCATCTTGCCAGAGTGCCTTGGGGTCCGGGACTGGGGAGCAGTACAGGGGCAGCTGGAAATTCAAAGCTGTCGCGAACAGATCCACGGTCGGGGAACCCCACAAAGTCAGGACTTTGTTGGCTCTCTGAGGATCCCAAGACCACTTGGTACTCAATATCTGCGAAGCCCTGCTCAGACTGTCGGCGAGCACATTCGTCTTGCCAGGAATGAAGCGAGCTGATAGTGTTATCGAGTGGACTTCGGTCCACCTCAGAATCTCTACTGCAAGATGGGATAGTTGCTGCGAAAAAGTACCTCCCTACTTGTTGATATAAGCCACTACCGTGGTGTTGTCGCTCATCACCACCACGGAGTAACCCGCCAGGGTTCGTTGAAACTGTTGAAGAGCCAGAAAGATGGCCTTCATCTCTAGCAGGTTGATGTGCAGGTACTTTTCTGATTCTGACCAAAGGCCTGAGGTCCTCTGGTCCAGAATGTGCGCCCCCACCCTTCTTTTGACGCGTCCGAAAACAGTGTCAATTCCGGGGGGAGGACGAGAAGATCTACTCCCTTTTGCAGGATCTCATCGACCAGCCACCACTGCAGGTCTGCCTGTTCCGAAGGTCCTATCAGGACCTGTACGTCCGGGGGATCGGATCCTTGATTCCACCGGGACTTGAGCCGCCACTGCAGGGATCTCATCCTGAGACGGCCATTTGGAACTAGACGAGCCAGGGAGGACAGGTGACCTAAGAGACGCAACCACGATTGGGCGGGAAGCTCTTCTCGCCTGAGGAAGGGTTCCGCCACCCTCCTCTGCCTTGCTATCTTGTCGTCTGATGGAAAGGCTTTGTGGAGATTGGTGTCTAACATGCCTCGATAAACCAGTCGTTGGGACGGCTGCAGAGAGGACTTCTCGAGATTTACCACGATCCCCAGATCCTGGCAAAGTCCCAGAAGCCTGTCTCTGTGTCGAAGAAGTGTTGACTCCGAATCTGCTAGGATCAGCCAGTCGTCCAGATAACGAAGGAGACGGATGCCGTTCCTGTGCGCCCAAGATGAAATCAGGGTGAACACTCTGGTGAACACCAGAGGTGCTGTGGAGAGACCGAAGCACAGCACCTTGAACTGGTAGGTCTTGTTGTCTAGGCTGAATCTCAAGTACTTCCTGGAAGACGGATGGATTGGGATCTGGAAGTACGCGTCCTTTAGATCCAGTGTGCACATGAAGTCTTGTGGTCTCACCGCAAGTCTGACCGTGTCCGCTGTCTCCATGCTTGACGGAGTTTGCTTGACAAACTTGTTCAGAGCTGAGAGGTCGATGACAGGTCTCCAGCCTCCAGACGCCTTCTTTACAAGAAAGAGTCGACAGAAGAAGCCTGGGGAGCCGTCGACGACCTCCTGGAGAGCATCCTTCTTGAGCATGGTCTCGACTTCTGCCCGAAGGGCTAGCCCCTTTACCGATCCCATGGCATAGGAGCTCAACGACACTGGATTCGCCGTCAGGGGAGGTTGAGATGTCGTGAATGGGACGCGATAGCCTTGGCCGATCACGGAGACCGTCCAAGCATCGGCCCCATGTTGCTGCCACCTGAGCACGCAACTTTGAAGGCATCCCCCTACAGGTGGACATGCGGGGGGACTGCCACTCCTAGCGTTTGAGGCCGCGGCCGCTCCCTCTAAGAGTCTTGCCTCCCCTGGAGGACTTACTGCCCCTCTTGTCCTTGGCTGGAAAGGGCTGGGGCTTAGACACCACTTTCTTAGCTGCCGGCGCCTGCTGCGGTTGCTGCGGAGCTGGAGGCTTGTAGGGCCGAGATGCAAGGGCCCTTTGGAGGAGGGAGTCTTGGCTAGACTTCCTCCACCTCTCAGCTGTACGTTCCATGTCCTGCGGCTCGAACAGATTCCCCCCAAGGAGGGAAGCGTGCCTGAGCCTACAGACATCCACGGCGGGGACCTTCGGGTGGATCTTCTCGGTCACCGCATCACGCCGCTTCAACACCGAGTTGGCCCAAAGGTTGGTAACCTGATGTGCCAGGAACTCGATGGAGCCAGTGCCCGAGAGGAGGAAGGTCTCCAGGGCCTTCCTATTGGTCTCCTTAGACAGATCCTCGGAGCGCAATAGGATGCTCAGAGAACCTAGCCAGATATCGAGCCACGAAGTGGCCTGCATGGCGCACTTCGCGACCTTGTCATGGCTCAGGATCTCCGACGCCGAGAACGTCACCTGCCGGGCGGAGAGCTTCTCAAGGGGAACTCCCATAGCGAGCTCTTCTACTGAATGATGGAGGGGAAGAGCGAGGCTAGACTCCCCCATGATCTCAAAATACCTCCTCTGCTGGAGACGAGGAGGTGGGAGGAGTTTGTTCCCGGCAGAGGAACGACTGGAGGAAGCGAGAACTGCGAGTTGAGCATTGGCCCTGGCTCTGGCACTCTTCAGCCCCTGGGACCAGGGCAAAACAGCGCTGGCCTTGGGGGGCTTCTGAGTTCCGTACACCTGATCCAGGACCGTGTCCTTGCCTTCACGGGGGGCGATCATGGGGTCCATGAACCCGTTGAGCTGTCTCATCAGGCTCAGAACTTGCCAGAAGGCATCCTCAGACTCTTGCTGGTCTCCTCCCTGTGGACTGGCAGCTAAGTCTCCTGTCCCCAGAATGTCTTCCTGGGGAGATGCATGGACGTTCTCCCGGGGTGCAGCTGGATCCTGACGAATTCGAGAAGAAGACTTCGGAATCGTGGAGTCTTTAGGTTTCCTCCTGGGCGGGATACACGACCCCAACAAAGAGGTTTGGAAGGCGCCTTCCACGCGAGACGATTCCCCTCCACGTTGAGACAACTCCCCCCTTGGTGCCGAGGGGGAGACCGCTCCCTCACTGGATTCTCCTGAGGTCGGAAAAGCCTCGTCCTCAGGAGAAGGAGAAAGCGCCTGCGAAGGGGATGGAGCCTTCCTGATGGACCTCTTAGGAACCAGCTTCTCCCTGGGAGAAGTCACCACGAAGTCCACTCCTCTCCTTCTCTTCAGCGGGGGCGAGGCCGCCGTTGGCTTGTGTCCTTGATCGGCGAGTGCCGGCTTCATAGCTTTCACTAACGCCCGCATCAGAGGACCAAACCAAGACTGCCGAGACACGGACACAGAGTCCGAAATTCCCGCTGGAGGGAAGGGGATTGGGCGATCCTTCGGAGTGGACACCACTGAACCTGCCTGTAAGGAAAAAGGGGAAGAAAGTTGCTCTGACCTCTCCGATGGGTCTTCCCTATCCTGAAAAAGAGACCTGCGCTTAGGCGGGGGCGATCCTGATTTCGGTCTGGCGACACGCGTCCCTGCTGCTGTCGCGAGCTGTGGAACCCGACGCGAACGGGGGTCTTGCTGACGCTCGTGCGTAGGCGAAACTAAGGAGTCGCGCGCGAGAGGCAGTTGAAGCGCGGGCGCGCAATCGCGCGAAGACAATCGAGTGCGGGAGCGGTCGCGCATGGGCGAACGATTGCGCAGGCGCGTGGGCGAGCGAGTGCGAGTGAGCATGTTGGCGCGTCGGCGAGGGAACGCGTTGGCGCACAAGATCACTCCGACGACCGCTGTCGATGATGTCCAGGGGACCTGTAACGCGTGGGAGATCGATGAAGAGCAGGCGATCGATGGCGCGTAGGCGAGTGATGGCGCGTTGGCGAGCGATGGCGCGTAGAACGCGCAGGCGAGCGACCGTGCGTGGGCGAGCTGGTAGAAGGAGACCCATATCTCTCCAGATCCTCTGGGCGCCAACGCGTAGGAGAGCGCTTGCGCGCAGGCGAAAAATCACGCAGGCGGTCAGGAGATCGCCGATGTTCAGGGGATCGCTGACGCGCAGGAGATCGCTGACGAGCAGGCGAACGTTGACGCGTCTGCAATCGGTGGCGAGCAGGAGGGCGACGCGTGGAATCCTGTGTGGGAGCTGCCGGCGCGTTGCGCAAAGGCGAACGTTCACGAACGGGCTCAGGAACAGGAGGAGCGTGGGCGCGAGGGCGTACAGTAGCCTTAGAAGTACGCGTAGGAGACCGCGAGCGTTGCTGCGCTGGAACAGGCCGACGAGCAGGATCGCGAGGGCGAGGAGAAGAAGAGTCCTTGTCCAAGACCTGAACCGAAGTTCTAGGTCGCGCGGGTGAACGTGGGCGCGTGGAAAGGAACTGGGAGCGCAGGTGCGCTCTGACGGGCAGGAGATCTAGAGCGCTCAGGAGACCGATGGCGTGCTGGGCGCACAACAGGAACAGCAGGATGTTCGGTGTCCTCAGGAGAGTGCTGGCGAGCAGTGAGGCGACGGTCATCAGGAGAGCGCTGGCGATCAGGAGAACGCTGACGAGCAGGAGAGCGCCTGTGCGCTAACACTGCAAAAGGGCGCGCAGGGAAACCCTGACGCGCAAGGGAAGCATCCACACCGTGGGAGGCAACCCTTTGCCCCGAAGGGACCGTTGCCCGTCGGATGACGAGGTCAGACTGCTGTACATCTGCACCAGGGACGGAAGGTCTGAAAGGCGTTGGAGAACGAGATCGATCCCCGGAGAGGTCTAAGGAGACAGGAGCTGCAGGCTGCTTACGGCGAGGAGAGTCCCCATCGGAGAAGGAGGCGAAGACTCAAAAAGGCGCCTCTTAGCACCCTTATAGGGAGACGGGAGGCCCTTGCGACGTAGCGGACCTTGAGCCTTACGGCGAAGGCGGCCACGAGGGGGGTCGTCAGGATGATCAGTCCTCCGAAGGGGAGTCTCAGTCAAAGCACTCCCCCGAGAGGGAGGCTTGGCAGCAGAAGAGCCCGTGGGACTCCCTTCTCCCTTCGAAGGATGTACAGAAGGGGGAGGAGAGCCTTCGGCAACGTCATCCTCATCAGGAACCGCAGATGTTTGCCCCAACCCGTCGGAAGCCTCTGTCACCACGACGTCGACGATAGACAGAGGATCTACCTCTGCTATCACCGGCGACTGCTTAACAGCGGCCCCCAACTGGACAAGGTCAAACAGGGCTTCCTTGGAGGGCAGGCCCTTCAGCCCCAAGGAAGCCCAAAGCTGAAAAAGATCATCATGAGACATAGGATCATTATCAAAAACATCCCCCGGAGGAGGAGGGGGAGCCGCCCCGCTATGGGAGGCGACACCCTCTCCCCCCACCGAAGGACGGGAAACAGAACTAGGGCCTGCGCTCCCACTCGGCGGTCTCTCCTTAGGAGCCGGACGAGGTTTGGGCGGCGGAAGAAGAGTCCCGAGAGCCTTCCTCCTTCAAGGCAACCCCAGAAGGAGAACGGTCTCTCTTGGACTTCTTCTAACACCGGCGGCCAAACTTCTCCCACTGGGAGGCAGACCACTCCCTACAAGTATTTTCTCTGTCACACCGACGGCCTCGACACTGCTGGCAAAGGGTGTGAGGATCCGTATCCACCGCAGACATGAAAGTACCGCAAGGGCGACCGGCAATACCAGGGCACTTGCGCATGGTGGACATCCAAGGGCGAGGCCAACTTCAAACACACACAAGCTGAGGAAAAGCAAGAAAGATTAAGGCTGTCAAACGAGGACGATGGACAGACACGTCTGTTTATCGCCGGAGCCAAAAGTGAAGTGAAGCAAATCACCGGTGTGTGGGGGGGAGAGGGGTAGCAAGCTACCCCTTCCCCTACCCCCGCTAACTAGCGCGGGGGTAGTTAACCCTCGTTAAAAACTATTGGCTCGTCATTTCAGCTACGCCGAAAGTAAACCCAATGTAAATAGCGTGGTTTGTATTTCGGTTACGGAACAAATTAGGTTAGGAAATGAAGCGAGTGAGTGGTTTCCAGTGAGAATGGGACTGAGATAGAGATATGTGATATTGCCATGGTTATTCAATTTGTTTATGGATGGAGTTGTGAGACATGAATGCTTGAGTGTTTGGTCGAGAATTGAAACTGACTGACAAAAGTGATCGTGAGTGGGAGGTACATCAGTTGTTGTTTGCTGCTGATACTACACTGGTTGCAGACTCAGGAGAAGCTGGGTCAATTAGTGACAGAGTTTGGAAGGGTGTATGTGAGAAGAAAGTTGATGTGGATAGAGTAAGGTTATGAGTTACTTGAGGAAGTAGATCAGTTCAAGTACTTGGGGTCTGTTGTTCCTGCAAATGGTGTTATGGAAGCAGATGTACATCAGAGTGAATGAAGGATGTAGTGTTGGGGGCAGTGAAGGGAGTGGTATAGAATAGAGGGTTAAGAATGAATGTAGAGAGAGTTCTCTATGAGAAAGCAATTGTACAAACTGTGTTGTATGGATCGGCGTTCTGGGGAATAAGTGAAGGATACAGAAATTGTATGTGTTTGAGAAGTGTCTTAGTATGGCTGGTGTATCTCGATTAGATAGGGTTAAGAACGAAGTAGTGAGGGTGAGAACGGGTGTAAGAAATAATTTAGTAGCTAGAGTGAATATGAATGTGTTTAGGTGGTTTAGCCATATATAGAATAGAAAATGGCTGTCTACTGAAGGTGATGAATGGAAGAGTTGAGGGAAGAAGTACAAGCGGAAGGCCAAGATGGATGGATGGATGGAGTGAAGAAAGCTCTAGGTGATAGAAGGATTGATACGAGGCAAAAGAGCATGCTAGAAATAGGGATAAATGGCGAGCGATTGTGACGCCGTTCCAGCAGGCCCTTCTGTTTCCTTTGGTCACCTTGGTGACCGCTACGGTAGCAGCAGTAGGGGATTCAGCGTTAAGAAGCTTCATCTGTGGTGGATAACGGAGGAGGGTGGGCTGTGGCACCCTAGCAGTACCAACAAAACTCAGCTGAATCTCTCATTAGGCTGGGAGAAGTGAAGAGAAGAAAAGTCCTCTTTTGCTCTTTTGTTCTTTTTTTTTTTTTTGGGGGGGGGGGGGGGGTTACTCCTCAAAATTGGGGGAAGTGCCTTGGTAAATAGATAGATTACTTGCTAAGCTATAACCTTCATTGGAAAAGCAGGATGCTATAATCCCAAGGGCTCCAACAGGGAATACAGCCAATTAAGCAAAGTAAATAAGGAAACAGAATAGTGTGCCTGAGTGTACTGTTCCCTCAAGCAAGAGAACGAACCAAAGATAGTGAAAGACCATAGTACAGAGGCTATGGCACTACCCAAGACTAGAGAAGAGCTGCTTACCATAGCTAAGGTCTCTTCTACTCTTACCAAGTGGAAAGTAGCCAATGAACAATTACAATAGTGCAGTAGTTAACCCCTGGGTGAAGAATTTTTGGGTTATCCGAGTGTTGTCATATGTATTACGAAAGAGGAGAATGTCAAGAATAGGCCAGACTATTCAGTGTAAGTGTAGGCAAAGGAAAAATGAACTGTAACTAGAGAAGGATTCAATGAAATACTATCTGGCTAGTCAAAGAACCCAATAACTCTCTAGCGGTAGTATCTCAACGGGTGGCTGGTGCCTTGGCCAACCTACTACCTATACTTTTTCATTCTTAGTGTCATTACAGATTGTTTAAACAAAAAAAATTCAATAACATATCACATATGGAGAATTTTTCTAGTATGCCTTCTGTGTTAACTATAGGTAATAGTAAATGCTTTTCATAGCTTCTCTTTGGGACCCAACTAAATTGCATTCCATCTTTTACTCTATATCTGGTCCCTTTGGTCTCATACCACCTCACTGCTCAACTTCTACAACAATTCTTGCTCTGGTTTTTACCACTCATTCAAGTTTACAGTAATACTTTCTGTACAGGTTAACCCTTTTACCCCCATGGACGTACCGGTACGTCCTTGCAAAAAAATGCTATAAATTTTTTTTTTTTTCATATTTTTGATAATATTTTTTTTAATAATTCAGGCATTTTCCAAGAGAATGAGACCAACCTGACCTCTCTATGACAAAAATTAAGGCTGTTAGAGCAATTTAAAAAAAATATACTGCAAAATGTGCTGGGAAAAAAATAACCCCCTGGGGGTTAAGGGTTGGAAATTTCCATATACCCTGGGGGTAAAAGGGATAAAAGCCTAGATATGTGACTGGGCCACGGGCATGGACTAATTCAAATCAATTACTGTTATTACTAGTCCTTGACAAGTAGAATTTTTAGGCTCTCATGGTTTGTACAAATGCTTTAATCTTACCTTTAAATACAAAAATTATGCAAGTAGTCTTCAAGAACTTAAAAAGCTAGGTAGAAAGAGACAAAGGGGAACAGATGAATATAAAAAGACAGAAGGCAATGTAGGGGTGGGGTCCGAAAATTTTTATGTCAGACATTATGTAATATACAAAAAAAAGGCAAAGGCACGTCAGAAAATGTTCATATGTCCGCCACCAACAACTCACATGCAACCGCTGACGAGTTCGAGTAAGATGTATCTACACGGGGCCATGGAAAGCCCACTGAAAGTGGTGACCCCCTACATAGAACAATGATGATAACTCATATCAAAATAAAAAAAAATTAAATCTAAAGCTTTAATGCAAAATCAAATATACCATACCAACCTATTTACAATAGTGTACATAGATAAAGGAAGACTAATGCTATTTATAACTGAAAATGAAGACAAATAAATTAAAAGAACACCAGATTTGGTGGTGCCAAACAGATGGTAGTATGAAAAAAATACACAAAATTAATAAGTGGCAACTGGTACTGTACTTTTTAACAAATGGACACAAAAAGATAAATTCAAAAGCCTCCAGATTTGGAGTCAATATGATTGTTATATTAGTAATGGTCAAAGTAAATCTAAAATATGACTTGTGAGAGCCCCTTAAAAATGTTTTACATTAATCATACAAACTGCTTTTAATTAATTGTATTAATCATTCAAAATCCCAAATCCTACTTTGTGGAATGCAGCCTGATATAATTTTTAAAATAATGTAATATCATACATGAAGCAAATCCCTATTTTGTACAAAACCTCATTTGGAATTCATTCCAAACACTAAAGTTTATTAATTTTCTTTTAGCACTTCATATATCTATATCTATAGTGATTTGTACTGTTAATACTAAACAATACATCTATGGCATCATTAGTTAAATGCACAGATACACAAAACAGTAGCTAAAGTAAATTAACCATGACACACTTTACTATCAGTGAGAATGACCTCCCAGAGAAACATGAAAGACATCTTTAATCATTGTGAAGAAAAACTTACTGTTACTGACAATTCATACAAGAAAAGATAATGCACTGCTTTTATATGTTATGAAAGCCCAAATATCACATGAAATTCAAGTTTAGGTATAATATTACTCACTGATCTAATTAGCTGAAATCTATAGTGAATGTTACGCCAGAAATGACTCGCTATTCAAGCTAAGCAAGTGTAAATCATTCTCTGCAAAATGCAGGAGATATAAAAGCTCTTACAATGTGCTAACAAGGCAGAATTCTTTAACTTCCGAGCGCTACTGCCCTTGAAAACGAAAGAATTCTGTACTCTAGTATTAAAATACTTCTCAATTTTATATTATAAGGATATTTGGGTTTCAAACAAGTTTTATGTTCTATACACATAAATTGTGTTTATTTAAAAATAATCGGTATTGAACTTTTGTTATATACACATAAATTGTGTTTGTTTAAGAATATTAAGTATTGAACAAGTCTTTCATGAATGACTTGACTGCTAAAAATGTGAAAAGGGTAAAAAGATATTAAAATTATAATTCCAGTACATATAAAGTCTTTTAGAAGATGAAGGTGACAGAAAACGAAGTATAAACAGTACATTCATAAGAATATCGAAAATACCATATAAAAATATAACATTCTCTCACTCTCACATAAGACTTAAATCTTTTATTTTGTACTTGAATTTTCTTTTAGATAAATTTAATGCTTAACCTCCTGTCTGCTACTCAGTTATAGAAAATATGATACTGTACATAAATAAACACGACAATATTCTATTACCTTTCATCAAAATCAACAAATGATACATACATCTTGAATGAGAACTTCAATGAAAAATGCAGCTAAAATGCAGACGCTGTTTCTCTTTTGCTCTATTGACAAGTCCTAATCTAATATTCAAAATATATCTACAAGCACATTTCCATTGTGAAGAAAGAACATTTGTCAATAGAAGTCAACACCTTATGATATATTGCTTGCATGATCATACCATCCCTTGTATAACCATATCTGCTGTCTTAACTAGTCTCCAGATGTATTTTGGTCCATATGCCACATCTGCCATTGCATTTTCAATAGCCTGACTTCTGTCAAAAAAAAAGATAAAAATATTGTATAATATATACATTTACATGAAAAAATCTACAAGGTATTATGTTTTAGCATACAGTAAATATATCCAAATAATTTGAAGAAGAAATATATAAATACAGTATAAAGCTTTGAATATTTTTCCATATCTCTTGGGTTTAGTGACTGCCTTTCTCCCCCCCTTTTTGGCTTCTCCAAGTATAGCTGTGGGCTATTACAAAGGAAGTGCGTAAACTGAGTAATGCATGGTACATTTATGTGCTTATTCTGGAAATTACTATAGTCCATTTCTTTTATCGAGGCAGATTTGCACCGACTCGCAGCGGTGCCCTTTTAGCTTGGAAAAGTTTCCTGATCGCTGATTGGTTGGACGAGATAATTCTAACCAATCAGCGATCAGGAAACTTTTCCGAGCTAAAAGGGCACCGCTGCGAGTCAGTGCAAATCTGCATCGCTAAAAGAAACTGACTATAGGTATCTCAGCTTCTCGCTACTATGACTTTGAACTACATTTGTGTTTTACTGCAATAAATTTATACACTGGTTCTCAATATGTGTCCTATAAAAACATTAATGCCTAATAGAGCAGGTAAGAATATTGTTCTAAATGCAAAATTTAATGTAAAGGAGTGTGTATACATTGTGGTGAATATAATTCTCTACAGACATTGTGCACGCAACGAACTTGCCTTCATAACCCACATGGTATCTAAATGCTGAAATAAAATATCTTTAATCTTTAGCTTACTTCTGGTTTTGTGCGAGCTTGAGGGATATCAAAATGCAAATAGTCAACTGGTGATAGCTATACAAGGTGTGGTGTTCTGATATCTAATTAGAAAAGAGGTATACTGTTAGTCTTTTTAACCCTTTTACCTCCAAAGGACGTACTGGTACGTTTCACAAAAGCCATCCTTTTACCCCCATGGACGTACCGGTACGTCCTTGCAAAAAAATGCTAAAAAATTTTTTTTTCATATTTTTTATAATTTATTGAGAAAATTCAGACATTTTCCAAGAGAATGAGACCAACCTGACCTCTCTATGACAAAAATTAAGGCTGTTAGAGCAATTTAAAAAATATATACTGCAAAATGTGCTGGGAAAAAAATAACCCCTTGGGGGTTAAGGGTTGGAAATTTCCAAATAGCCTGGGGGTAAAAGGGTTAATAATGTAGGAGAGTAAACACTGGATGAGTGTGATGAAAATGTCAAGAAATTGGAATCTAAAAGCAGTTATTTTGAGGAGAGGGCAATTACATGGCTCAAAGGCAGCGAGTGATTTTAAAGGATCAAAGCCAGCATAAGGATAAAAGAAAATTCAGTCTTTGGCTTGGCTAGTTTGACTTGAAGATAACAATAGAGATGCATAAGAGATTTTGACATCCGCTGACAAAGACTTCAATGATGGAGACCTAGTGAAAATTCAAGAAGGCAGTGAATTAAAGTGCATAGGTTTATTGCACATTTAAAGGATGACCTGTCTGATTATAAAAAAATATGAAAGAAAAACATGCCTACAGATTCAAGAATACTGTTAGATTCTGAGCCAGCCTTGGCAAAGTAGCTAGGTCTTTAACAGACACTGAAAAGGGACCAAATATGTTAAACATGGAGATAATACATTACTACACACATACATATTTACCTACCAAATGTCAATTAATAAATTCATATAATGTTAATTGTAATATTTTTATGAAATATGAAGCTCCATTATTCTGCTAGAAGGTACTGGCTTGCAATCAATTGCTTGAAAAAAAGTTTGGTGTCCTATGAAGGTAAACTAAAGTATATTTCAACTTTTTAATAATCCAAATATTTAGTTACCTCATTGATTTCCATAAGTATATAAAAACATCTAGGTTGAGGGGTAGATATTATTTTCAGAGGTTTTGTGTAAAGTAAAACATAATCTTTGAAACATCATGAAGTGTTAATACAAATCCTTGTTAACAAAACTTTTAGGCTATTATACACTACAGTATTCTAATTGAAAACTACATCTGGAAAATGGTAGCATGTATATTTGATAACTGCAACCTAACTGCAATAATTTTCTGAATCCTCTTCAAATGTGTTTTAATTTATTGTTATCAGATTAATCCCTTAATAAAACTGTCTTATATCAAGGATGATAAATTTTGGAGAAATTAAAATAACAACTGATAGGAATCTTGATTTTGAATTACAGCTCGACTGCTTATTGGCACTTCCATTTCTATGATAGACCATGAGAATAGATGCAATAATTTTTAGCATTTACATCAGGTCCCTATTATTTGTACAGTAAAAAAAATTTTTGCAAAAGAACTTTGACTTCTATAATACTTATCAATTCCCTGAAAATTACATTGATCTCAACACAAACCACCATTTTAAAATACTTTAAACTGCAGTAAACTATTATAGAATAGAAGGTTTGAATTTTGAAAAATTAAAATAAGTAAAAAATTGTCTTACAATATAGATATACAAATAAAATTATATAGAACTGACCTACTAGATAACTATATGATTTTATTGCAAAGGATGTTTTACTAACCTCAGATTCCCAATAGTAACCTCAGCAGAAGGTTGAATAGCATATGGTTTTTCAGGTGTTGGCTCCGGTGGTCTTAGGTTAATGGTGACATATGCATTAACATGATGAACACTACTGAAGAGGTTGACTTTTATGCTGAGGGGAAATAAACAGGAAATATTTCTATAAAAATGTCTGAAAATTTTTATCTACAGTGTTTCTAAAATGTTATACAAGAATCTACACATACGAGGTATGTTTCATAAGTAATGAGAAAATGTTAGGAGAGGCATTAAACACGATCTGATCAAAATGCTACTCAATGGTGAAGTACACATACATGTAGTCGATAGAATGTCTAATTGGCAACTTGTTATCTTTGTAAGTTTGAGTGCAGCGGTGTACGTGGTGGAACCTGTCTGATCTGGTTTGCCGATCTGTAAACACTTGACAAGATACAGGTAAACATGGAGCAATGTTATGCCATCAAATTTTGTGTTAAACTCAAGAAAACCAAACAAGAAGCTTATGGAATGTTAAAGGTGCCTATGGGGATGAAATGATGAGCAATGCAAGTTTCCATTGGTGATTTAACAGGTTCAATAAGGTAGAAATAGGAATGAATGGCGAGCGATTGTGATGCAGTTCTGGTAGGCCCTGCTGCTGCCTCCGATGCCTTAGATGACCGCGGAGGTAGCAGCAGTAGGGGATTCAGCATTGTGAAGCTTCATCTGTGGTGGATAATGTGGGAGGGTGGGCTGTGACACCCTAGCAGTACCAGCTGAACTCGGTTGAGTCCCTTGTTAAGCTGGGAGGAACGTAGAGAGTAGAGCTCCCCTTTTTGTTTTTGTTTCTTTGTTGATGTCGGCTACCCCCCAAAATTGGGGGAAGTGCCATGGTATATGTATGTATGTATGTAATAAGGTAAAGTTGGGGAGGTCATAAGAGAAGGGCATGGTCATTCCTTCAACTACCAGGGGCTCATTCACATTGAATGGACTCCTCAAGGTCAAACAGTCCATAAAGAATATTATCTTGAAGTTCTGCAAAGGTTCAAGGAGAAGATGAGGAAGAACAGGCCACAGCAGTGGACCAGTGGTCAGTGTTGGTTTCACCATGACAGTGCTCCAAACCACAAGTCACTGCTGGTGACCACCTTGATGGCCAACAGGGGAATGAGAGTTGTACAACACCCACCCAACAGCCCTGATCTAGCCCCTTGTGACTTCTTCCTGTCACCACGCATGAAAGACAGTCAACACAGGAGATGAAGGAAGCATCGAAAAACTACCAGAAGTGACTGTTGAAGAACGGCTGAAGATGTCTTCCCAGATTGGAAGAGATGCATGCGAGAGGTCATTATTTTGGAGACAGTTTTGTAAGTTTAACAAAATAAATACAGTAGTGTCTATCCTGACATTTTCTCACTACATATTGAACATACCTAATACCTGGTACAGTACATTGGTTTTACTAAGTTTTCCAGTTGTAAACTACACGACATGTTTTGTTAAAAGGGAAATGAGAGACACGGAAAAATCACCATAAAACTGTTGAGAGGAAAGAAATGAAGTCTCGCCTTCCAAAGGTTACAAGAATCATAAAGATTATAGCTAGTTTTATTTACACTTATCAAAAATCTTGCTCTTTGATTGATCATAAATATAATAAAAGTTATAACAACAACAGAATAATAGAAGGAACATTACCTGTCTCTATTGAATTCGGTGAGATAGGCTGCCTGCACCAGAAACAGCTCAAGAGCTAGCTTTGTTATATCTCTATATGCAGATACAACTTTGTCTAATTCCTCCACTATCTCACAAAGTGCATGGCCATACAACGGCAAAATGGCTGCTTTGATGCGACACTGAAGTAATTGCATGGCAAGTTGACCAATTTTTTCTTTTATTTCTGTAAAATGTTATTTTCATTAGTAAAATAAATTTTTGAATATACTTACCCGATAATCATGTAGCTGTCAACTCCGTTGCCCGACAGAATTCTACGGAAGGGATACGCCAGCGATCGCTATACAAGAGGGGGGTGTACTCACAAGTGCCACCTGTGGCCAGGTACTGCAGTACTTCTTGTTGACACCACCTCAATTTTTCCTCGGTCCACTGGTTCTATGGGGAGGAAGGGTGGGTCAATTAAATCATGATTATCGGGTAAGTATATTCAAAAATTTATTTTACTAATGAAAATAACATTTTTCAATATTAATCTTACCCGATAATCATGTAGCTGATTCACACCCAGGGAGGTGGGTGAAAACCAGTGTACATGTATATCAAGAAGCTAAGTATCCCGTATTTCATATTATCAGTTATTCAAAATAACAATGAAATTATAAGTACCTGGTAAGGAAGTCGACTTGAGCCATTACTCTGCCTTAAATAAGTTCGTCTTCCTTACTGAGCGCAGCGTTCCTCTTAGGAGGCTGAACAACTCTAAGGTGCTGAAGTATCAAGGGCTGCAACCCATACTAAAGGACCTCATCACAACCTTTAACCTCGGCGCTTCTCAAGAAAGAATTGACCACCCGCCAAATCAACAAGGATGTGGAAGGCTTCTTAGCCGACCGTACAACCCATAAAAAGTATTCAAGAGAAAGGTTAAAAGGTTATGGGATTATGGGAATGTAGTGGCTGAGCCCCTGCCTACTACTGCATTCGTTGCTACGAATGGTCCCAGGGTGTAGCAGTACTCGTAAAGAGACTGGACATCTTTGAGATAGAATGATGCGAACACTGACTTGCTTCTCCAATAGGTTGCATCCATAACACTCTGCAGAGAACGGTTCTGTTTGAAGGCCACTGAAGTAGCCACAGCTCTCACTTCATGTGTCCTTACCTTCAGCAAAGCAAGGTCTTCTTCCTTCAGATGAGAATGTGCTTCCCTAATCAGAAGCCTGAATAGTAAGAAACTGAGTTCTTAGACCTTGGAAAAGAAGGCTTCTTGATAGCACACCATAAGGCTTCTGATTGTCCTCGTAAAGGTTAAGACCTTTTTAGATAGTACCTAAGAGCTCTAACTGGGCAAAGTACTCTCTCCACTTCATTCCCCACCAAGTTGGACAGGCTTGGGATCTCGAACGACTTAGGCCAAGGACGTGAAGGAAGCTCGTTTAGCAAAAACCGAGCTGCAAGGAACATGTAGCCGTTTCAGATGTGAAAACTATGATCCTGCTGAAGGCGTGGATCTCACTTACTCTTTTAGCTGTTGTCAAGCACACGAGGAAAAGAGTTTTTAATGTGAGGTCCTAAAAAGAGGCTGATTGGAGAGGTTCAAATCTTGATGACATAAGGAACCTTAGGACCACGTCTAGATTCCAGCCTGGAGTGGACAACCGACGTTCCTTTGAGGTCTCAAAAGACCTAGGGAGGTCCTGTAGATCTTTGTTGGTAGAAAGATCCAAGCCTCTGTGGCGGAAAACCGCTGCCAACATACTTCTGTAACCCTTGATCGTAGGAGCTGAAAGGGATCTTACTTTCCTTAGATGTAACAGGAAGTCAGCAATCTGGGTTACAGTGGTACTGGTTGAGGAAACTGCATTGGTCTTGTACCAGCTTCGGAAGACTTCCCCTTGAGACTGATAGACTCTGAGAGTGGATGTTCTCCTTGCTCTGGCAATCGCTCTGGCTGCCTCCTTCGAAAAGCCCCTAGCTCTTGAGAGTCTTTCGAAAGTCTGAAGGCAGTCAGACGAAGAGCGTGGAGGTTTGGGTGTACCTTCTTTACGTGAGGTTGACGTAGAAGGTTCACTCCTAGAGGAAGAGTCCTGGGAATGTCGACCAGCCATTGCAGTACCTCTATGAACCATTCTCTCGCGGGCCAGAGCGGAGCCAACCAACGTCAGCCGTGTCCCTTTGCGAGAGGAGAACTTCTGAAGTACCCTGTTGACAATCTTGAACGGCGGGAATGCATACAGGTCGAGATGGGACCAATCCAGCAGAAAAGCATCCACGTGAACTGCTGCTGGGTCTGGAATCGGAGAACAATACAACAGGAGTCTCTAGGTTATCGAGGTAGCGAACAGATCTATGGTTGGCTGACCCCACAGGGCCCAAAGTCTGCTGCAAACATTCTTGTGAAGGGTCCACTCTGTGGGGATGACCTGACCCTTCTGGCTGAGGCGATCTGCCATGACATTCATACCGCCCTGAATGAACCTCGTTACCAGCGTGAGCTTTCGATCTTTTGACCAGATGAGGAGGTCCCTTGCGATCTAGAACAACTTCCACGAAAGAGTCCCTCCCTGCTTGGAGATGTAAGCCAGGGCTGTGGAGTTGTCAGAGTCCACCTCCACCACCTTGTTAAGCTGGAGGGACTTGAAGTTTATTAAGGCCAGAAGAACCGCCAACAACTCCTTGCAATTGATGTGAAGTGTCCTTTGCTCCTGATTCCATGTTCCCGAGCATTCCTGTCCGTCCAAAGTCGCACCCCAGCCCGTGTCTGATGCGTCCGAGAGGAGACGGCGGTCGGGTTTCTGAACAGCCAAAGGTAGACTTCCTTGAGAAGAAAGCTGTTCTTACACCACGCGAGAGAAGACCTCCTCTCTTCGGAAACAGGAACTGAGACCGTCTCTAGCGTCAAGTCCTTTATCCAGTGAGCAGCTAGATGATACTGAAGGGGGCGGAGGAGGAGTCTCCCTAACACGATGAACAGGGCCAGCGATGAAAGTGTCCCTGTTAGACTCATCCACTACCTGACTGAGCATCGGTTCCTTCTCAGCATGCTCTGGATGCATTCTAGGGCTTGGAAGATCCTTGGGGCCGACGGAAAAGCCCGAAAAGCTCGACTCTGAAGATCCATACCCAGGTAGACAATGGTCTGGGATGGGACGAGCTGGGACTCCTCAAAATTGACCAGGAGGCCCAGTTCCTTGGTCAGATCCATAGTCCATCTGAGAATCTCCAGACCGCGACGACTTGTGGGAGCTCTTAAAAGCCAGTCGTCTGACGGAGCCGGACACAAGATCATGGAACTGCTGCACAGTCTGTGAACTGTCAACCATGGGGAAGCGAGGAAGTACAGTGACAACCCGAAGCTGTCTAGACTGTCTGGGTCGTACAGACAACTCCTTAACGGGTTGCTGAGGTTGCCGCACTGCGTCACAACAAGTCACTTCTGCTGGTTGTTGAACGTCTTCCCAGTGACACACTGACTCCATAAACAAAAAATCCTCTAACAAGGACTAAGCTTGGACTGCATGTCTTGCAACACAGCTCAAGGTCTATGGGAGCAGGTGTGGTAACAGACGGGGTTAGCGACTGAAGTGGAACCATTACCTTCCCTGGAAGCATGTTATGCTTAAATAAAAGTCCATAGGAGGCTACGCAGCTAAAGGCTCCTCTCCAAATGACAGAGTCCTCAAGGGAATATCAGAAGGAGGGAGAAAAGCACTTTCTCATCTACAGGGACCATATCCGAGAAAAGCTAAGTTCTCTCAGTGAGGGTTTCACTGGTGCAAAAGCAGCAGACTAGAAGGCAACGTTATGAAACTGCTTGACAGTCTAGTGAGTTGGCAACAACCAAAGATGTGTGACTGAGAAGCATGCGGTAAGGTATGCAGAGCATGCTGTAAGGTAAGCAGAGCATGTTGCATGGCGTGTAACATTTCTCAGAAATTCCATGACCAGTGCTAGATTGAGTAATATCGCATTACTGTCCATTGAAAGTGCACGTGCCGAGGGAATTGATTTAGACTGTTTTGTTGATGAATTTGATAGCCGGCATGATAATCGTAGAATTAAGCTGCACTAAATATACGTACTATAATCTACTTCACCTCAGGAAAGGGAAACTTGCCCTGTTGGCAACACTGCATTACTTCATGCATGCTTGCATGGGGTTTTAATATCAACATAATATTTACATTACATTCATAACTCATGATTCATTTTTGTTTTGAAGATATTTTTGCGATTTTGTTAAAAATATATTGCAAGGAATACATATATATATTTTTTTTTTTTTTTTTTAAGTAATACGAATAACCTCCATTATCATAATGTTTGTGTAGGCATACATGTATATGTTTTACAAATGCAAGTTATGAAAGTAATGAGGTGTTATTATTGTCATTTGTTATTTCAAAGTTGAATGGGAAGAGGCTCAAGCTGAGGAGAAAGTGGCAGATGCATGCGTTGAGGTGGCTGACTCATAGCATGAGGTTCCTGCCTCAAGAGTTGCGCTTGCCTCAAGGGTTGAGGTGGCTGCGCAGAGAGAGGCTCTTGACTCACGAGTTGAGGTTCTTGAGGTGTGAGCTGCGAGAGTTGAGGTGGCGGCTGCGCAGAACGCGGCTCCTGTCTCACGAGTTGAGGTTCTTGAGGTGCTTGCCTCGAGAGTTGAGGTTGCAGCTGCGAGAGCTGAGGTGGCTGCCTCAAGGATGGTAGAGGTTGTCGTACCTCAAGAGGTTGCTGCCTCGAGGATGGTCTTACTGCAAGAAACTCTTGTCTCAAGGGAAGAGGAGGTTGTAAGGCATAAGGCTCCTGCCCCCATTGTTGAGGAGGTTGCTGCGTGGTAAGAGGCTCCAGCCTCAAGGAAAGTGGAGGTTGCTGCACAACGCTGGTATCTGGCAACTCCCAACGCGGCAGCTCACGCATGGAGGTAGCTAGAGGAACCTCAACCTCATACGTCTGGCAGATTGTACTGCGCAGAGGGGGAGGAGCGTTCGCAGGAGGAGGTGTATTAACCTTCTCTGCCTGAAACTCCTGCATCAACACCGCAAGCTGAGACTGCATTGTCTGCAGTATAGACCACTAGAGTTTAAGAAAGACAACAACAAACGGAGCTACTGTCCGTTGAGACTGAGGGTCTAAAACAGCTGGTGCGGCAACAGGCGGAGCTACTGCCTGTTGCGATACCACCTTGCCTCTCTGGGAGGTGTGCAGTTGTCGTACTGCAGCAAGTCCGAACTGACCCAGGGCTAATGGCTACACCTAGGAGTTGGACTTGTGCGGAAGGGACCGACTTGCACTTAAAAGCTGCAAGATTTGGTCCATGGTTTCTGCGAGAAACCTCTTCCGCAGACGAGGAATAAAAGGGCTCTCTCGTCTTTGTGTGGGTGGGGTGATCACGTCGGCAACGTGTGTAGATACACCCGAAACCACGGAGGGAAAAACGTCTGTTCGTCAATCAAGGCCTGCTGAACCCATAAGTCCTTCGACATTACTTCTCCCCTGGGCTTGGGAGCTTGTAAGAGGTCCCAGACTAGGCGAACAACTGGCACGAACAGACGAACCCTCGAACGCAACACTGTAACACTTTGCGCTTATCACTTATCACTTTTGATTTTCTGTTTGCACTTATTTCACTGAACTCGAAACTTTAAGTGGTTTGTACCTGAAACACGCAATTCTATCCTTCCTTAAAAGTTAGTAATTGCGAAAACAGAATTACAATGTAACAGAAAAATCTAATGAAAGATAAATAATTCAGTGGCTGGAAAGAGACTAAACACTAGATCAAATAAACTACGTTTAAAATCTCTCACCGCATAAAGCTTGAGAACAAGAATAAAACTCTAGAAACGTTTACCTTCTTCCCCTAAAGAGACTAGGGAGAAGAGCAAAAACGATAACAACGTTACTCGCTTGAACGAAACGTTTATCCTCCTCTCTCTCCCTCCGTCTCTATCTCTCTCTCTCTCTCTCTCTTGACTTAGAACCTGAGAGAAGAGCCCAATCATATATATCGTTAAAACATATTATTGTTAAAGGAAAAAAAAAAACTGAAAGATTTCCCAAATAAAAAGTTCCTTTATTAGAATTAAAACCATTAAGCTAAGAAAGAATGAACAAAACGCTAGAAACGGTTTACTCTTACTGCAACGTGACACCGTGAAAATTCTCTCTCTATCGTAACGATAGAGCGCAAGTTGAACGTTCTGAACGTCAACAACTGCAGAGACAAAACAAAACGTTAGTTCAACTTTGAAAACAGTACGAGACTATCAAAGAAATTCTTTCAAAAACATTAAAATAGCATAATATGTTAACAGGTAAAACCGAAATGACGGGCTCAATGTTAATTAACTTCGGTACCAAGAAAAGACCGCCTACTATTAGGAAAGGTCGAATATAAACAAATATAAAAATTAATTTTAATAAGTTTATAATAAAAGGAAGTTAATCGAAGAGGCCTATAAAAGGCGGAGAGATATAAAATAAATCTATAACTTTTGTTAAGCAAAATTAAGAAAGAGAGTCTATACTCTCTTAGACACCAACACTTCCGTCTAAGGGAAGGGTCGGCCATTTAAAAGTGAAAGAGAGTTCATACTCTCTTCGTCACCATAATTAATCAAATTAATTCCAAAAGCTAGCTAAGCTAATGATAAAACTTCCTGAATAGCAAAAGCTAAACTCTAGAGCAAATACATCACCAAATCGTGAGCAAAAAACTCCAGAATCAACAGCGTATCCATGTAGGTCTAGCCGGAGGCACGACAGAGGAAAAATTGAGGTGGTGTCAACAAGAAGTACTGCAGTACCTGGCCACAGGTGGCGCTTGTGAGTACACCCCCCTCTTGTATAGCGATCGCTGGCGTATCCCTTCCGTAGAATTCTGTCGGGCAACGGAGTTGACAGCTACATGATTATCGGGTAAGATTAATATTGAAAAAAGCAGTTTACATATGACATTACTGAAACATACAAACAGTTATACATGCATATCTATAATCAACACTAATATTTCTATTAATACTTGAACCAGGTTAGTTTTTTTTTTTTTTAAGACTGCTTTAAAGCAACTGCAGTTAAAAGACCTTTACATTTAAAGACTTTCACTAATTTTGGTGAAAACCTTAGGGTGTACCATAGTATTCCAGCTTCATGTTTTAAGTTTCTCTGTTACTGTGTTATGATTACAGTATTTAGAGATAATTTTGTAAATTTTAGTTTTTAATTATCTACACATATTCCAATAAATTGAGAGAATTTCAATTTCTAGTTGTTTTTTATATATTGGAAGTATAGTAGTTTACTAGTCAAGAAAATTGTCTCCTATTTTGTTTAAGAATTATTTTTTGGTGGAAGGAAAATTAGTTGTAGCAAAAGAGTGGGGGAATACAGTAGGTAGATGTAAAAGGGAGCTAGTGAGGGTTGAAGAGCTAATAAAACCAGGGGTAAAAAGTAAATATCAAGAAAAGTTAAAAATGGCATATAACGAAGTGAAAGTAAGAGAAGAAAAACTGGTAATTCAGAGGAGGAGTGGAAGTTAGTAAAAGAAAATTTTGTTGGGATTGCAAGTGATGTGTGTGGCAAGAAGTTTGTTGGAGGCAGCATGAGGAAGGGCAGTGAATGGTGGAATGCAGGAGTGAAGGTAAAAGTGGAAGAGAAAAAGAGGGGTTTTGAAGAATGGCTGCAGAGTAATAAGGTAGAGAAGTATGAAAGATATAGAGAAAAATGTGGAAGTAAAGTGCAAGGTAAGTGAGGCAAAGAGGGCAGCTGACCTGAGGTGGGGTCAGGGTTTGGTTCAAGAATTGAAGAGACAGTGAAAGATGGAAATGGAAGGTTGTTAAAAGGAGAGGAGGCAAGAAAAAGGTGGGCGGAGTATTTTGAAAGTTTACTGAATGTTGAGGATAATAGGGAGGCAGATATAACTGCTGTTGCAGGTGTTGAGGTGCCAGTGATGGGAGATGAGAATGAGAGAGAGATTACAAGAGAGGAAGTGAGGAGAGCACTAGATGAAACGAGAGTAGGAAAAGCATCTGGTATGGATGGTGTGAAAGCTGAGATGTTGAAGGAAGGGGGTGTGACTGTACTTGAATGGTTGGTGAGATTGTTTAATATGTGTTTTGTGTTGTCAATGGTACCAGTAGATTGGGTTTATGCGTGTATTGTACCACTATACAAGGGTAAGGGAGATGTGCATGAGTGTTGTAATTCAAGGGATACAGTATTAGTTTGTTGAGTATAGTTGGAAAAGTGTATGGTAGAGTAATGGTTAATGGGATTAAGGATAAAACAGAGAAGGCAATCTTAGAAGTACAGGGTGGTTTTAGAAGAGGTAGGGGTTGTATGAATCAGATTTTTACAGTTAGGCAGATATGCAAGAAATATTTAGCAAAAGGTAAGGATGTTTATGTCGTGTTTATGGATCTGGAGAAAGTGTATGATAGAGTTGATAGGGAAGCAATGTGGAATGTGATGAGTTTATATGGAGTTGGTGGAAGGTTGTTGCAAGCAGTGTAAAGTTTCTACAAAAGTAGTAAAGCATGTGTTAGGATAGGAAATGAAGTGAGCGATTGGTTTCCGGTAAGAGTGGAATTGAGACAGGGATGTGTGATGTCACTGTGGTTGTTTAACTTGTATGTTGATGGAGTGGTGAGAGAGGTGAATGATCGAGTGCTTGGACGAGGATTGAAACTGGTAGACGAGAATGACCATGAATGGGAGGTAAATCAATTGTTGTTGTTTGCGGATGATACTGTACTGGTTGCAGACACGGAAGAGAAGCTTGGCCGATTAGTGACAGAATTTAGAAGGGTGTGTGAGAGAAGGAAGTTGAGAGTTAATGTGGGTAAGAGTAAGGTTATGAGATGTACGAGAAGGGAAGGTGGTGCGAGGTTGAATGTCATGTTGAATGGACAGTTACTTGAGGAAGTGGATCAGTTTAAGAACTTGGGGTCTGTTGTTGCAGCAAATGGTGGAGTGGAAGCAGATGTACGTCAGAGAGTGAATGAAGGATGCAAATTGTTGGGGGCAGTTAAGGGAGTAGTAAAAAATAGAGGGTTGGGCATGAATGTAAAGAGAGTTCTGTATGAGAAAGTGATTGTACCAACAGTGATGTATGGATCAGAGTTGTGGGGAATGAAAGTGACGGAGAGACAGAAATTGAATGTGTTTGAGATGAAGTGTGTAAGGAGTATGGCTGGTGTATCTCGATTAGATAGGGTTAGGAACGAAGTAGTGAGGGTGAGAACGGGTGTAAGAAATGAGTTAGCAGCTAGAGTGGATATGAATGTGTTGAGGTGGTTTGGCCATGTTGAGAGAGTGGAAAATGGCTGTCTGCTAAAGAAGGTGATGAATGCAAGACATGATGGGAGAAGTACAAGAGGAAGGCCAAGGTTTGGGTGGATGGATGGAGTGAAGGAAGCTCTGGGTGATAGGAGGATAGATGTGAGAGGCAAGAGAGCGTGCTAGAAATAGGAATGAATGGCGAGCGATTACGACGCAGTTCCAGTAGGCCCTGCTGCTTCCTCCAGTGCCTTGGATGACCGCAGAGGTAGCAGCAGTAGGGGATTCAGCATTATGAAGCTTTATCTGTGGTGGGTAATATGGGAGGGTGGGCTGTGCCACCATAGCAGTACCAGGCGAACTCGGTTGAATTCCTTGTCAGGCTGGGAGGAACATAGAGAGGAGATGTCCCCCTTTTTTGTTTCATTTGTTTGATGTCGGTTACCCCCAAAAATTGGGGGAAGTGCCTTGGTATATGTATATATGATGTATAGCTACAGTAACAGTAATGAAAATGGTAAAATTTTATTTTCATTAGTAAAATAAATTTTTGAATATACTTACCCGGTGATCATGTAGCTGCAGCTCTGCTGCCCGACAGAAAAAACCTACGGGCGGAATACGCCAGCGATCGCTATACAGGTGGGGGTGTACATCAACAGCGCCATCTGTCGAGTAGGTACTCAAGTACTTCTTGTCAACACAGAACCAATTTTCTCCTCGGTCCACTGGGTCTCTATTGGGGAGGAAGGGTGGGTCCTTTAATTCATGATCACCGGGTAAGTATATTCAAAAATTTATTTTACTAATGAAAATAACATTTTTCAATATTAATCTTACCCGTTGATCATGTAGCTGATTCACACCCAGGGGGGTGGGTGGAGACCAGCATACATGTTAACATTAGAAGCTAAGTATTCCGTATTTCATTTTAGCAGTTAATCAAAATAACAAACATAAAATTAATAAGTACCTGGTAAGGAAGTCGACTTGAACAATTACTCTGCCTTTTTAAGTACGTCTTCCTTACTGAGCCTCGCGATCCTCTTAGGATGCTGAGCGACTCCTAGGTGCTGAAGTATGAAGGGCTGCAACCCATACTAAAGGACCTCATCACAACCTCTAATCTAGGCGCTTCTCAAGAAAAGAATTTGACCACACGCCAAATCAACCAGGATGCGAAAGGCTTCTTAGCCTTCCGTACAACCCAAAAACAACAATAAAAACATTTCAAGAGAAAGATTAAACAAAGGTTATGGGATTATGGGAATGTAGTGGTTGAGCCCTCACCTACTACTGCACTCGCTGCTACGAATGGTCCCAGGGTGTAGCAGTTCTCGTAAAGAGACTGGACATCTTTAAGGTAAAATGATGCGAACACTGACTTGCTTCTCCAATAGGTTGCATCCATTACACTCTGCAGAGATCTGTTTTGTTTGAAGGCCACTGAAGTTGCGACAGCTCTAACTTCATGTGTCCTTACCTTCAGCAAAGCATGGTCTTCCTCATTCAGAAGAGAATGAGCTTCTCTAATCATAAGTCTGATGTAATAAGACACTGCGTTCTTCGACATCGGTAAAGAAGGTTTCTTAATAGAGCACCATAAAGCTTCTGATTGTCCTCGTAAATGCTTCGTACGTCTTAAATAGTACTTAAGAGCTCTTACTGGGCATAGGACTCTCTCTTGTTCGTTTCCCACCAAACTGGACAGACTTGGAATCTCGAACGATTTGGGCCAAGGACGAGAAGGGAGTTCGTTTTTGGCTAAAAAACCAAGCTGTAAGGAACATGTAGCCGTTTCAGATGTAAATCCTATGTTCCTGCTGAAGGCGTGTATCTCACTGACTCTTTTAGCTGTTGCTAAGCAGACGAGGAAAAGAGTCTTCAAAGTGAGATCTTTAAAAGAGGCTGATTGAAGCGGTTCGAACCTTGCTGACATCAGGAACCTTAAAACCACGTCTAAGTTCCAACCTGGTGTGGCCAACCGACGCTCCTTCGAGGTCTCAAAAGACTTAAGGAGGTCCTGTAGATCTTTGTTGTTGGAAAGATCTAAGCCTCTGTGGCGGAAGACTGCTGCCAACATGCTTCTGTAACCTTTGATCGTAGGAGCTGAAAGGGATCTTACCTTCCTTAGGTGTAAAAGGAAGTCAGCTATCTGAGTTACAGAGGTACTGGTTGAGGATACTGAATTCGCCTTGCACCAGCTTCGGAAGACTTCCCATTTTGACTGGTAGACCTTGAGAGTGGATGTCCTCCTTGCTCTGGCAATCGCTCTGGCTGCCTCCTTCGAAAAGCCTCTAGCTCTTGAGAGTCTTTCGATAGTCTGAAGGCAGTCAGACGAAGAGCGTGAAGGCTTGGGTGTACCTTCTTTACATGCGGCTGACGCAGAAGGTCCACTCTTAGAGGAAGAGTCCTGGGAACGTCTACTAGCCATTGCAGTACCTCGGTGAACCATTCTCTCGCGGGCCAGAGGGGAGCAACCAACGTCAACCTTGTCCCTTCGTGAGAGGCGAACTTCTGCAGTACCTTGTTGACAATCTTGAACTGGGGGAACGCATAAAGGTCTAGATGGGACCAATCCAGAAGAAAGGCATCTATGTGAACTGCTGCTGGGTCCGGAATCGGTGAGCAATAATTTGGGAGCCTCTTGGTCATCGAGGTAGCGAACAGATCTATGGTGGGCTGACCCCACAAGGCCCATAGTCTGTTGCAAACATTCTTGTGAAGGGTCCATTCTGTTGGGATGATCTGACCCTTCCGGCTGAGGCGGTCTGCCATGACATTCATGTCGCCTTGAATGAACCTCGTTACTAGAGATATGTTTCGATCTCTTGACCAGGTGAGGAGGTCCCTTGCGATCTCGAACAACGTCATCGAATGAGTCCCTCCTTGCTTGGAGATGTACGCCAAGGCTGTGGTGTTGTCGGAGTTCACCTCCACCACCTTGCCTAGAAGGAGGGACTTGAAGCTTCTCAAGGCCAGATGAACTGCCAGTAGCTCCTTGCAGTTGATGTGCAGTGCTCTTTGATCCGAATTCCACGTGCCCGAGCATTCCCGACCGTCCAGTGTCGCACCCCAGCCCGTGTCCGATGCGTCCGAGAAGAGAAGGTGGTCGGGGGTCTGAACAGCCAGTGGCAGACCTTCCCTGAGAAGAATGTTGTTCTTCCACCAAGTCAGTGCAGACTTCATCTTCTCGGAGATAGGAACTGAGACCGCTTCTAGCGTCATGTCCTTTCTCCAGTGAGCAGCTAGGTGATACTGAAGGGGTCGGAGGTGGAGTCTCCCTAACGCGATGAACTGGTCCAGTGATGAAAGCGTCCCTATCAGACTCATCCACTGTCTGACTGAACATCGGTTCTTCTTCAGCATGCTCTGGATGCATTCTTAGGCTTAACTGATTCTGGGGGCCGACGGAAAAGCCCGAAAAGCTTGACTCTGAATCTCCAGACCTAGATATACTATAGTTTGGGATGGGACGAGTTGGGACTTTTCCATATTGACCAGGAGACCCAATTCCTTGGTCAGATCCAGAGTCCATTTTAGATTCTCCAGACAGCGACGACTTGACGCAGCTCTTAAAAGCCAGTCGTCCAAATAGAGGGAGGCTCTGATGTCTGCTAAATACAGGAATTTGGCAATATTCCTCATCAGTTTGGTAAACACTAGAGGTGCCGTGCTTAGGCCAAAGCACAGGGCTTGGAACTGGTATACCACCTTCCCAAAAACAAACCTTAGAAAAGGTTGGGAATCTGGGTGGATGGGGACGTGAAAGTACGCGTCCTTTAGGTCTAACGAGACCATCCAGTCTTCCTTCCTGACCGATGCTAGAACCGACTTCGTCGTCTCCATGGTGAACGTCTGCTTGGTGACAAAGACATTTAGAGCACTGACGTCTAGCACCGGTCTCCACCCTCCTGTCTTCTTCGCCACTAAGAAGAGACGGTTGTAGAAGCCCGGGGATTGATGGTCCCGGACTATGACTACCGCTCCCTTTTGTAGCAAGAGAGACACCTCTTGCTGTAAAGCTAGCCTCTTGTCCTCCTCTCTGTACCTGGGAGAGAGGTCGATGGGAGTTGTTGCTAGAGGGGGCTTGCGCAAGAATGGAATCCTGTACCCCTCTCTGAGTAACTTCACAGACTGTGCGTCTGCAACCCTGTTCTCCCAGGCCTGTCAGTAGTTCTTGAGCCTGGCTCCCACTGCTGTCTGAAGAAGGTGGCAGTCAGACTCTGCCTCTTGAGGACTTGGAACCCTTCTTCTTGTTGCCACGTTGACTATCGGCACGAGTACCTCCTCTGCTGGAGGTTCTGCCACGAAAGGGCGGAATGAACCTAGACGCTGGTGTGTCCATCCTAGGTCTAGGCACGGAAGGTAAAGCTGTGACTTTACGTGCGGATGACGCCACCAGGTCATGAGTGTCTTTCTGGATCAACGAGGCAGCAATCCCCTTGATCAACTCTTCAGGAAAGAGACACTTCGATAGCGGAGCAAACATCAGTTCTGACTTCTGACATGGGGTGACTCCCGCCGACAAGAAGGAGCAAAGGTGATCCCGCTTCTTGAGAACTCCAGACACGAAAGAAGCCGCAAGCTCGCCAGACCCATCCCGTATGGCTTTGTCCATGCAGGACATGATGAGCATGGCAGAATCCTTATCCGAAGGGGAGGTCTTCCTGCTCAACGCTCCCAAACACCAGTCCAGGAAGTTAAAGATCTCGAACGCACGGAAAACTCCCTTCAAAAGATGGTCCATGTCCGAAGAAGTCCAGCAAATCTTGGAGCGTCTCATAGCCAGTCTGCGGGGAGAGTCTACCAGACTTGAGAAGTCGCCCTGGGCAGAGGCAGGAACTCCCAAGCCGAGAACCTCTCCCGTGGCATACCAGACGCTAGATCTGGAAGCAAGCTTGGCCGGGGGAAACATGAAGGATGTCTTCCCAAGTTGCTTCTTGGCCTGCAACCACTCTCCCAGTACCCTTAAAGCTCTCTTGGACGAGCGAGCGAGTACGAGCTTCGTAAAGGCAGGAGCTGCTGACTGCATGCCTAAAGCGAACTCAGAGGGAGGTGAGCGTGGAGCTGCAGACACAAACTGGTCCGGATACAACTCCTTAAACAGGGCAAGGACTTTCCTAAAGTCTAAGGAGGGAGGCGTAGTCTTGGGTTCATCTATGTCGGAGTGTTGGTCGTCCAAATGCGCAGCTTCGTCGTCATCAGAGATTCCTTCATCCGAATGCTGAGGAGGAAGCGGCAAAGGAGGAGATAAAAGCTGAACGGCTGAATCCGGCAGCACGGGTGCATGCGTAGCTGCACTGGATCCAACGTCATGCCGCTGTTGGTCAGTCTGAGAGCTGGCAACAACCAAAGCGGAGTGGTGGTGCGTGGTGGGGACCACCGTGGGTTGCGGAGACTGACGCACCGCGACAAAACACGGCAGCTTGACTCCACCTTCCTGCTGATGCGGTAGCTCATGCACGTCAACGGAGGGTGCCGCACGTCGGCTAACGTCAACATGCGTCTGGCAGGGTCGACTGCGCATAGGTGGTGGAGCTCTCACAGCCGGAGTGTGGGAGCAGGCAGCCGCAGTGTCAGCTGGGCGCACAACCGTGGCAGGTTGTAGGCTAACGGGTGCAGCGTCAACCTTCTCAGCACGATACTCCTGCATGAAGGAAGCTAGCTGAGTCTGCATAGACTGCAGCAAAGACCACTTAGGGTCTACAGCGGCTGGTGCGGCAACAGACGGAGTGATTGCCTGCTGCGGAACCACTCTACCTCTCTTGGAAGGTGTGCAGTCTTCGGAGGACTGCGGCGAGTCCGAACTGACCCAGTGGCTACACCTGGGCCGTTGGACTCGCTCGGAAGGGACCTTGCGCTTGAGAGGTCGTGAGACCTTGGTCCAGCGTTTCTGTCGAGAAACCTCTTCCGCAGACGAGGAATGAATGGGCTCACTCGTCTGTTTGTGGGTGGGACGATCTCGGCAAGATACGTCCTCAACCACGGAGGGAACGTCTGTCCGCTGATCAAGGCCTGTCGAACCCTTTGGTCGTACGACATTGCTTCTCCCCTGGGCTTGGGAGCTTGCAAGAGGTCCCGGACTGGGAGGACGACAGGCACGAACAGACGCACCCTCATGCGTAACACTGACACTTTTCACTGCACTGACACTCACTTCACTTCCCACTGCACTTTTACCTTTCAACTCCCTGACGTCAGCCATGAGTTGATTGCGGTCATTCGCTAATGACTCAACTCTCTCACCAAGAGCCTGAATGGCACGCATCATATCCGCCATCGAAGGTTGATGAGAGCTAGTAGGAGGGTCGGGTGTAACCACTACAGGGGAAGGATTAGGTTGTGGGGCATGGGGAGAGGAAAAATCAATAGAGCGAGACGAACTCCTCCTGATCCTATCCTTCTCTAGCCTACGTGCATACTTAAGGAATTCTTGAAAATCGAATTCCGAAAGCCCAGCGCATTCCTCACATCGATCTTCCAATTGACAGGCTTTACCCCTACAATTGGAACAAACGGTGTGCGGATCGATAGAGGCCTTCGGAAGACGCCTAGAACAGTCCCTAGCGCTACACTTCCTGTACTTGGGGACTTGAGTAGGGTCAGACATCTTGAATTAGTCAAAGGGGGGGAAATCCAAAATCTATCCAAGTCGTCAACAAATAATCCAAAATCTAATCAATGAAAGTGAGAAAGTATTGAGGATAACTTCTGCACAGCGAAAGCTAATAACTAGAGAGAATACTTCACCAAATAACGTGAAAATCAACTCCAGAAAACAACAGCGTATCAAGTAGGTCTTGCCGGTGGCACGACAGAGAGAAAATTGGTTCTGTGTTGACAAGAAGTACTTGAGTACCTACTCGACAGATGGCGCTGTTGATGTACACCCCCACCTGTATAGCGATCGCTGGCGTATTCCGCCCGTAGGTTTTTTCTGTCGGGCAGCAGAGCTGCAGCTACATGATCACCGGGTAAGATTAATATTGAAAAAATAATAATTGCCAGTATTGTTATCAAAGATACAATACTTCCATCTCTCCAAGAAAAAGAATCAGTACAAAACTTTGCTCTAAGCTTGATAATGCATAACTGTTTCGTTTGACTGGTCAGAGAGTACAACATAAGAACCTTCTCTCTAGTTACGGTTCATTTTCCTTTTGACCACACATACACTGAATAGTCTGGCCTATTCTTTACATATTCTCCTCTGTCCTCAAACACCTGACAACATTGAGATTACCAAACATTTCTTCTCTCAAGAGGTTAACTACTGCACTGTAATTGTTCAGTGGCTACTTTCTTCTTGGAAGGTTAGAAGAGACTCTTTAGCTATGGTAAGCAGCTCTTCTAGGAGAAGGATACTCCAAAATAATACCATTGTTCTCTAGTTTTGGGTAGTGCCATAGCCTCTGTACCATGGTCTTCCGCTGTATGGGTTAGAGCTCTCTTGCTTGAGGGTAACTCGGGTACACTATTCTATCTTATTTCTCTTTCTCTTTTTTTGTTGAAGTTTTTATAGTTTATATATGGAATATTTATCTTAATTGTTGTTACTGTTCTTAAATATTTTATTTTAATAGTTAACTAATTCTCTTATTTCCTTGTTCCCCACTGGACTATTTTCTCTGTAGGAGCCTCTGGGCTTATAGCATCTTGCTATTCCGAATAGGGTTGTAGCTTAGCTTAGCAAGTAGTAGTAGTAGTAGTAGTAATAATAATAATAATAATAATAATAATAATAATAATAATAATAATCTATTTACCAAATATTAGCACACTTATTTTCTGACAAATAATTGCAATAGTTCTTACTTCACTGTGTTACAAATGATTCCTTAAACATACCTGAGGCCTGTGGTTTCCAAGATACTGTTGTAACTGTCCAGTGGCTGTCAGTCTTTGTCACTTTGAATTCCAATTCTAAGTTACTGTGTTCCAACGTCAAATACCTAACTCTTTCTTCCACACCAGTCACAATCCACCTATCCTTGCTGAAATGGGAGGAAAATTGCATGTTCTAAGAATTAAAAAATAAATTGAAAAATATGGTTTTAAATGTACCCACTCTCGGAAAAAAAGACATCTAAAATTTTGATCAATCAGTTGACTAGGAAGATTAATCATGTCTTCTTTGCTTCTTATTTTACTTCATACTTAAATGCCATTCAAAAATATATATGGACATGTTATGGTTGACTTCATAAATTAGTAATGATTAACACTGGGAGACTTTCCCCTCCCAGTGAAACACCCTGTCTCATATACTACACAAATTTAGAGAGAGAGAGAGAGAGAGAGAGAGAGAGAGAGAGAGAGAGAGAGAGAGAGAGAGAGAGAGAGAGAGAGAGAGAGAGAGAGAGAATTGAGCAATACTGTAAAACATTCCTTAATATCAATATATTGTATGTAATACCGACATCTTTGTGTATAAATTTTCAATAAAACTTTACTACAAACAGTATATTCTTGAAAATTGCATTACAAATGGAGTCTACATAAGGTTAGCTATTATCCAATTTCTCCCATTATCGGTATGACTTGTAATGCATTACCTGAAGATGCAGGGCAACAACTGTCATGGGATGGTAATTAAAAGACCCTGATTGGTCACTCCTTTTAGGGTATAATTAAAATGGTACACATTTTCTGGAGTAAGGCAAAGTGTAGGATTTACCAATTAGTCAAAAAGATCAAATGATTAAATCCATGCCACTCTCAAACTCTTTTAGGAATTATTTGCTCCTGCCAAGACAATGACTACATAAAAATGTGAAGAAATTTAAACAACAACAATTCACTGCTATGTGTCATTAGTTCTGAGTAACAATACCTTAAAGCTTGGCAAAAATCTTGGTATGCAGAGCTTCCAAATTAAAACAAACATTTCATTTCCATGAAAAAGAGCCTAAACAAAAATTTATGATGATTATATATATCATTATGACAAAATACTGTTAAACATATTGACTTGAACATCTAATTTATACTGGCTGGCTGTATAAAAAATAGAACCGTCACATTCCTAAATACTGCTGTTGACTAATTGAGACTGGCAGGGAACCGTTACGTCAGGTGAGACGAGACACTTCTGGTAGGAGAGACCTACTGCATTAATCATGTCTTCACTTGTCACAAGAGACAGTACTTTGTAACCTGTGGCTAAAAGACTTTACATCAATCAGAAGTTTACATTTGCTCAATACTGTTCATATTATGCATTCTTTCAGCAACTTCAGATTCAAAGAAATTTTTCACTTGCATCAGAATGTGATAAAAGAATTTTATAATAAAAATATAAACGGAAAAAACTAACCTTGATGCTGGCATAAAACAGCCTCCAAGCAATTCTGAACTGCAGCAGAGATCACAGAACTTTTGTTCAAGCATCTTTTGGGGTATAAATTCAAGGGTATTAATAGTTTTGGTTTCCTCTTGACATTGTTCAGGAACATATTGTAAGGATGTCCGAGAATTTTCCTGTATGGCTTCTGCCGACACGTGACTAGCTGGTTCTGGATTAATACTGACACTGGCACCTGGATCTTTCTTTGAGTCTGTGAATTCCATCACGGACTGAAAAGGGTCAGGTACACTGATTGAAGAGATATTTCCTGCAGTATTATCATTGGAAACTTCCGGAGTTTCAGTGATCAGTGACGAATTGGAACCCTGGGAAATCTCCTTATCCATCACATGTGAAATCATTTGGTCATCAATACCAACAGATGATGTCTCTGGCATACAGCCCACTTTTGTATCTTTGGGCATGTTACAGCTTGAACCTTGTAGTGGGATGTCACAAGAAGTTGGGCCAGCATTCTCTTGTTCCATTTCAATTAATAAGCCATCATCATCTATAAGGGAATTTCTAAGGGAAGAGTGGCCCTCGTGAAAATCTGACACGCGTTTCTTGAATGAAGTCATCATGGCCTTTACCGAGCTAAAAGCATCAGCTGCTACTACATCAAAGAGAGACTGATTAGCTGACAGAGGAGCTGTGGGTGACTGACTCTCTAATTTGGCAAGTGGAGAATGACTAAAACTAAGTTCACATGAGCTTTCAAAATCCATTTGTATATCTTCCAGGCCCTCTTCAGACTGGGAATTATTTTTGGCCTCCAATTTGCTGTCACCGTCTAAATTAATTTTTTCATTGCTGCCTTGTGTATTTTCAATTGTGACAGTTGATTCGTGTGATGAAGAGTTCTTAGATTTAAGAGGAGTTTTGTCTTTGGCTGATGGTGAAATAGCCAAATCTGGTGTATCCAGTTTAATCTTGTCTTCTACGCTCAATCCAGATAAAGGTTCCGTTTTTGAAATATGCAAAAATAATTGATCTTCTTCTACTGATAAAGATACCGAAAGAGGATCTTTATTTCCATTAAGAGAAGGTGGCGGATTGAAACTGTTATTTCCTTCCTGACATTTTTCATTATCTACAGACATAGAAAGATGTGCTGGACCATCATCACGAGATAACCTCTTGGATGAACGTTCGTCTTCATTATCCATATCATGAGATCTTTTATGGTTTGATTTAGGAGAAACCTCTTGCAAACTTTCCCCATACTTGCTTTGTCTAACATTCTTATCATCAAAACCTTCTGCTGGGGCATCTAACTCCTCTTCAGAATCTTGAGGTTCTTCAAAAAATGACTGGAACATTGGGCGTGACATATTAAAAGTTTCATTGAACTCGCTGGGTGACATAATGGGGACAGATTTTCTTCTGGAAACCTCCTTCTGGTCCTCTTTTCTTTCTACAGGACTAATAATATTCTTATCTATGGCGTCAACAAAACGTTCAGAATTTGAAAGGCCAAAACACAAACTCTTTCTCCGAGGAACTTCATTTCTATTCAACATCTCTAATATCTGACTGGCGGGACATGTGTTGTTCTTACTACAGTCTCTGGCTTTTCCATCAATTGTTTTATGAGATTCTGAAATAAAAGCAGAGTTACAATGAAGTTAATGAGTAATTTGAATTAAACAAAATAACTTAACTCTAATTTATGGAAGAAATACAGATCCAGAAATGATTCACGAGTTACAGTATAGGGAAACTTGAAAGTACAGAAATTTTAAATTTAATTGCTTCCTGTGTACTTCCCTGTACTTTCTTCTATAAACAACAACAAATACCTTCTACTATCATATAGTGTTCACAGCTTCCATTCTTTTATTTGGGCAATATTGTACAAACCCTTCCTACTGCTTAAGGGCTGTATTAATCATTAAAAAGAACACCAAGACTCTCCCAAGGTAGATGAAAATATAATTTGATTACGAAGCTTCAGCAATTCTTGAGAACAGAGCCTTCATGCGCTGGCCAAGAACAAGCAAAGAAAGAGTCAGAAAGGTATATACAGAGATGACGATGGATGCTAAAAGGTGAATGGTAGAGGTAAAAGTTGTGGCAGCATTAGAATCATAATCTATAAGTAGCTGAGAGAGGAAAATAATTTCAGGATAGTTAAGTGTGAGGGGAGAGACAGAAAGACATGAAAGCAAAAACACATATTAGATGAAATAGGAGGATTCAGTTTTAAAAACTGATACCTAATTTGGTTAATATGATCCACTGAATTGGTTTCCATCTTTAAGAGAACATAATTCATTCTTTTCAAAGAAAATTTTTTTCTTGGAAATTGGAGAATTTGCGAATCATACCAAGCTTCATGGCAACTGTTCAGACTTAATTTCCATATAAAGTAAAATAAAAATATATATGAAATAATTCTTTACAATTGTACATGAATTGGTAAATTCTAAACCATACTTTTCTTCTGATTGTGACTGGTTTTACCTATGGGGTAAGCAATAATTATATAACTAAAAATACTAACTAAAAAATGAATGCTTATTGCACTACAACAAAAATACATAATAACACATGTGACATAACTTACCTAAAGTATTGATAAATGCGCTTTTGGTAACTCCAGCACAATCACCACCATAAATTTTTCCAGTATCATTTTCTTCTATGTTTGGTTTTAAAGGTTTAGAGTCAGCTCCAAAGCTTAAATTAGTTCCTTGTGCTCTTCTAGCTGAGTATACTTCAAATGTGTCTTCTTTCTCTATCCTTTCTACAGAAGTTCCATCACTGGATTCTACTATTTGAGGCATTCTTTCAGAAAATGTGGATTTCGAAACCAGAGAATCACATGGCAAAACAGCAGGAATAGAGGCACTAGTCTTTCCCAAGCGTGATATTTCTTCATCAGCATTCGTATCCTGAACACAATAATTTTCTCTCTTAGAAACATTACTACTTGCAGAAGTTATTTCCATATCTATATCAATGTCATGAGAGTTATTCATTTGCCCTGTCTTATTGCCAATATCCTTCTTTTGAGACACACTATAACTCATTCCAGCATTTGATATACGTTTTTTATTAGCCTGACTAATAGGACAAGTAATTTCCATCTCTGTTGTTACTTTCTGAGTTAAGACTCCATGATTTGCAGCAATTACTGGACAAGTTAACTCCATAGCCCTATTTCCTTTTTGAGTTGTGTTACCTTCAAGTAAAGAAACTGGGAGAACACTTTGACAAGCGTTTTTCAGATCTTTGGTTTTATTTTCAGTAAGGGCTACTTGACTTAAAGTCATCAAAATCATCTTCTGAGTCAAGCCACTGTTATTAGGTTTTATTGATTTAATAGCTGGGCAGGTAACTTCGATATCTGAATTTACTTTATGAGCTGTATCCTCTTGATTCCTAGTTAGTGTCTGGCAAGTCAGCTCCATATCTCCACTCGGCTTTTCATTCAAGACACTTCTTCTTGACCGGGTATTCATTCGAGATATCGGACCAGTCATTTCCATGTCTGCAGTTACTTTCTGAGTTGGATCATCTTGATTCACAGTTAATGTCTGGCAAGTCATCTCCATATCTCCACTGGGCTTCTCATTCATGACACTTCTTCTTGATTGATTAGTCATTTGAGATATCTGTCCAGTCATTTCCATGTCTGCAGTTACTCGCTGTGTTAGATCCTCTCGATTCACAGATAATGTCTGGCAAGTCATCTCCATATCTCCACTGGGATTCTCATTCATGACACTTCTTCTAGATTGATTCCTCATTTGAGATATCTGTCCGGTCATTTCCATGTCTGCAGTTACTCGCTGTGTTAGATCCTCTCGATTCACAGTTAATGTCTGGCAAGTCATCTCCATATCTCCACTGGGCTTCTCATTCATGACACTTCTTCTAGATTGATTCCTCATTTGAGATATCTGTCCGGTCATTTCCATGTCTGCAGTTACTCGCTGTGTTAGATCCTCTCGATTCACAGTTAATGTCTGGCAAGTCATCTCCATATCTCCACTGGGCTTCTCATTCATGACACTTCTTCTAGATTGATTCGTCATTTGAGATATCTGTCCAGTCATTTCCATGTCTGCAGTTACTCGCTGTGTTAGATCCTCTCGATTCACAGTTAATGTCTGGCAAGTCATCTCCATATCTCCACTGGGCTTCTCATTCATGGCACTTCTTCTTGACCGATTATTCATTTGAGATATCTGTCCAGTCATTTCCATGTCTGCAGTTACTCGCTGTGTTAGATCCTCTCGATTCACAGTTAATGTCTGGCAAGTCATCTCCATATCTCCACTGGGCTTCTCATTCATGGCACTTCTTCTTGACCGATTATTCATTTGAGATATCTGTCCAGTCATTTCCATGTCTGCAGTTACTCGCTGTGTTAGATCCTCTCGATTCACAGTTAATGTCTGGCAAGTCATCTCCATATCTCCACTGGGCTTCTCATTCATGACACTTCTTCTAGATTGATTCGTCATTTGAGATATCTGTCCAGTCATTTCCATGTCTGCAGTTACTCGCTGTGTTAGATCCTCTCGATTCACAGTTAATGTCTGGCAAGTCATCTCCATATCTCCACTGGGCTTCTCATTCATGGCACTTCTTCTTGACCGATTATTCATTTGAGATATCTGTCCAGTCATTTCCATGTCTGCAGTTACTCGCTGTGTTAGATCCTCTCGATTCACAGTTAATGTCTGGCAAGTCATCTCCATATCTCCACTGGGCTTCTCATTCATGGCACTTCTTCTTGACCGATTATTCATTTGAGATATCTGTCCGGTCATTTCCATGTCTGCAGTTACTCGCTGTGTTAGATCCTCTCGATTCACAGTTAATGTCTGGCAAGTCATCTCCATATCTCCACTGGGCTTCTCATTCATGACACTTCTTCTAGATTGATTCGTCATTTGAGATATCTGTCCGGTCATTTCCATGTCTGCAGTTACTCGCTGTGTTAGATCCTCTCGATTCACAGTTAATGTCTGGCAAGTCATCTCCATATCTCCACTGGGCTTCTCATTCATGACACTTCTTCTAGATTGATTCGTCATTTGAGATATCTGTCCGGTCATTTCCATGTCTGCAGTTACTCGCTGTGTTAGATCCTCTCGATTCACAGTTAATGTCTGGCAAGTCATCTCCATATCTCCACTGGGCTTCTCATTCATGACACTTCTTCTAGATTGATTCGTCATTTGAGATATCTGTCCAGTCATTTCCATGTCTGCAGTTACTCGCTGTGTTAGATCCTCTCGATTCACAGTTAATGTCTGGCAAGTCATCTCCATATCTCCACTGGGCTTCTCATTCATGGCACTTCTTCTTGACCGATTATTCATTTGAGATATCTGTCCAGTCATTTCCATGTCTGCAGTTACTCGCTGTGTTAGATCCTCTCGATTCACAGTTAATGTCTGGCAAGTCATCTCCATATCTCCACTGGGCTTCTCATTCATGGCACTTCTTCTTGACCGATTATTCATTTGAGATATCTGTCCAGTCATTTCCATGTCTGCAGTTACTCGCTGTGTTAGATCCTCTCGATTCACAGTTAATGTCTGGCAAGTCATCTCCATATCTCCACTGGGCTTCTCATTCATGGCACTTCTTCTTGACCGATTTGTCATTTGAGATATCTGTCCAGTCATTTCCATGTCTGCAGTTACTCGCTGTGTTAGATCCTCTCGATTCACAGTTAATGTCTGGCAAGTCATCTCCATATCTCCACTGGGCTTCTCATTCATGGCACTTCTTCTTGACCGATTATTCATTTGAGATATCTGTCCAGTCATTTCCATGTCTGCAGTTACTCGCTGTGTTAGATCCTCTCGATTCACAGTTAATGTCTGGCAAGTCATCTCCATATCTCCACTGGGGTTCCCATTCATGACACTTCTTCTCGATTGATTAGTCATTTGAGATATCTGTCCAGTCATTTCCATGTCTGCAGTTACTCGCTGTGTTAGATCCTCTCGATTCACAGTTAATGTCTGGCAAGTCATCTCCATATCTCCACTGGGGTTCCCATTCATGACACTTCTTCTCGATTGATTAGTCATTTGAGATATCTGTCCAGTCATTTCCATGTCTGCAGTTACTCGCTGTGTTAGATCCTCTCGATTCACAGTTAATGTCTGGCAAGTCATCTCCATATCTCCACTGGGCTTCTCATTCATGGCACTTCTTCTTGACCGATTATTCATTTGAGATATCTGTCCAGTCATTTCCATGTCTGCAGTTACTCGCTGTGTTAGATCCTCTCTATTCACAGTTAATGTCTGGCAAGTCATCTCCATATCTCCACTGGGGTTCCCATTCATGACACTTCTTCTCGATTGATTAGTCATTTGAGATATCTGTCCAGTCATTTCCATGTCTGCAGTTACTCGCTGTGTTAGATCCTCTCGATTCACAGTTAATGTCTGGCAAGTCATCACCATATCTCCACTGGGGTTCCCATTCATGACACTTCTTCTCGATTGATTAGTCATTTGAGATATCTGTCCAGTCATTTCCATGTCTGCAGTTACTCGCTGTGTTAGATCCTCTCGATTCACAGTTAATGTCTGGCAAGTCATCTCCATATCTCCACTGGGGTTCCCATTCATGACACTTCTTCTCGATTGATTAGTCATTTGAGATATCTGTCCAGTCATTTCCATGTCTGCAGTTACTCGCTGTGTTAGATCCTCTCGATTCACAGTTAATGTCTGGCAAGTCATCTCCATATCTCCACTGGGCTTCTCATTCATGACACTTCTTCTCGATTGATTAGTCATTTGAGATATCTGTCCAGTCATTTCCATGTCTGCAGTTACTCGCTGTGTTAGATCCTCTCGATTCACAGTTAATGTCTGGCAAGTCATCTCCATATCTCCACTGGGCTTCTCATTCATGACACTTCTTCTCGATTGATTAGTCATTTGAGATATCTGTCCAGTCATTTCCATGTCTGCAGTTACTCGCTGTGTTAGATCCTCTCGATTCACAGTTAATGTCTGGCAAGTCATCTCCATATCTCCACTGGGCTTCTCATTCATGACACTTCTTCTTGACTGATTATTCATTTGAGATATCTGTCCAGTCATTTCCATGTCTGCAGTTACTCGCTGTGTTAGATCCTCTCGATTCACAGTTAATGTCTGGCAAGTCATCACCATATCTCCACTGGGCTTCTCATTCATGGCACTTCTTCTTGACCGATTATTCATTTGAGATATCTGTCCAGTCATTTCCATGTCTGCAGTTACTCGCTGTGTTAGATCCTCTTGATTCACAGTTAATGTCTGGCAAGTCATCTCCATATCTCCACTGGGGTTCCCATTCATGACACTTCTTCTCGATTGATTAGTCATTTGAGATATCTGTCCAGTCATTTCCATGTCTGCAGTTACTCGCTGTGTTAGATCCTCTCGATTCACAGTTAATGTCTGGCAAGTCATCTCCATATCTCCACTGGGCTTCTCATTCATGACACTTCTTCTCGATTGATTAGTCATTTGAGATATCTGTCCAGTCATTTCCATGTCTGCAGTTACTCGCTGTGTTAGATCCTCTCGATTCACAGTTAATGTCTGGCAAGTCATCTCCATATCTCCACTGGGGTTCCCATTCATGACACTTCTTCTCGATTGATTAGTCATTTGAGATATCTGTCCAGTCATTTCCATGTCTGCAGTTACTCGCTGTGTTAGATCCTCTCGATTCACAGTTAATGTCTGGCAAGTCATCTCCATATCTCCACTGGGCTTCTCATTCATGACACTTCTTCTCGATTGATTAGTCATTTGAGATATCTGTCCAGTCATTTCCATGTCTGCAGTTACTCGCTGTGTTAGATCCTCTCGATTCACAGTTAATGTCTGGCAAGTCATCTCCATATCTCCACTGGGGTTCCCATTCATGACACTTCTTCTCGATTGATTAGTCATTTGAGATATCTGTCCAGTCATTTCCATGTCTGCAGTTACTCGCTGTGTTAGATCCTCTCGATTCACAGTTAATGTCTGGCAAGTCATCTCCATATCTCCACTGGGCTTCTCATTCATGACACTTCTTCTCGATTGATTAGTCATTTGAGATATCTGTCCAGTCATTTCCATGTCTGCAGTTACTCGCTGTGTTAGATCCTCTCGATTCACAGTTAATGTCTGGCAAGTCATCTCCATATCTCCACTGGGGTTCCCATTCATGACACTTCTTCTTGACTGATTATTCATTTGAGATATTGGACAGGTTATTTCCATGTCTGTAGACACTTTTTGTGTCAGATCCTCTCGATTCACAGTTATCGTATTCATTGTTTGAGTTCTATCAACATCACACTGATTAACAATACGAATGGATGGATATGTTAATTCCATATCCATATCTGTCTTTTGATCCACATAACTTTTTGGATGCACACTCATCAGACTCGAGGGAAAAGTTAATTCCATATCTCTTGTTACCTTCTGTGTCATGTCTTGATTCAAATTAACTTGATTATTCTTTTCAGTCATATTGCCTTCAGATAATGTGACCATCTGACTAGCTGGGTGAGTTATCTCCATGTCTGTTGTAGCTCTCCTAGTTATGTCCTCTCGATTCAGACTGATATGATCTATCATTTCAGTCACATTGCTCTTATGTAGTAATGTACTCGCTGGATTACCTGGGAAAGTAACTTCAGCGTCAGCACTTACTCTCTCAGGTAAGTCCTTAATATCTGCCCCTACACCCAGACTTGTTCCTTTTGCATTGACTGGACTTAACAAACCACCACCTAGGCAAACTCCCAAAGTCATATCCATGTCACCAAAAGTCAGGTCACCTTCCAGCAAAGTCCTTATCTGACTAGTGTGGCCATTGATATCATCACCTGCAAGGTTCACTTGATTCAGACCAACCTTTTCTGTTGTCTGACCTGTCTTTGCACCAGTATTTGTCTTGGTTTGGTCATTAAAAGTTTCTCCCATGCATGTCATTTTCAAATCTTCTATCATTTGTTGGGCCATTTCATCACGCAGCAGTACATCCATCTGGTTGTCAGAAAGACTATCATCAGCAGCAGCTGAAAATAATGTCAAAGGCCGAGCATTGCTCTTCTTCACTTGGTCTTTTTTATTACCATAATCATCTGCCTTTGAAGTTTCCCCGTTATCTTGTACACCTAAGGAAAGAGGCAAAAGTTTTCACATCAAAAGTGTACAAATTGCTGACAGTAAACAATGATTTATATCCTACCATCAAAATCAAACTCTAAAAAATAAAATCAAAGTACCCTTTACAAAATCTTATACAGTGTAATCTTGAGTAAAGCACCTAGATCTCAATACTTTGGAAACAAAAAATACAGTTAGGAACTAGAAATTGGCTACCTGTTATTTTTGGTCGATACAAACAAATCTGGAAAATACTACTACATTGAAAGCCTAGGGAGAAAGTAATCTTTAGTTATAAGTTGACCAAATGCTATCCCTGTACTTGAGCATATTTTCTCTTCTTACTGTACTTGGTCTTGTTGATGTGAAATTATAGTGTTTAACTTTTAACATTTATCAATTGTATATGATCCACAACATTGAGAATATTTGACTACAGTTCACTTAATGGGATGAATTGAGCACTGCGACTGAGACAGTTCATTCATTTCAGTAATGCATAGGAATATTCACAAGAAAAATTTGTTTAATGTGTAATACAGTTCAACCATTTATTATGAAATAAAAAAGCTAGTCTGGCGGCCCATACCTGGTCACTTATATTTTGATACCACCTCAATTGGAAAATTCTATGAAAGAATTTAGAAAAATCTTTTTAAAAGTATAAAGAATTGAATACTGTACACAGTAACTGTACATCACAGACACAACTTGTGTCATACACGTAAATGTCTCGTATAAATTAATATACTTGGTAAAACCTATATTAGAAATAAAACACACCACACAACATACATTAATCAAGTATGGCATACAGAGCTAATAACATAATTATTATCATTATCATTATTATTACTAGCTAAGTTACAACCCTAGTTGAAGAAGCAGGATGCTATAAGCCTAAAGGCTCCAACAGGGAAAAATAGCCCAACAAGGAAAGGAAATGAATAAACTAAAAGAGAAGTAATAAGTAATGAGCAATTCAAATGAAATATTTTAAGAATAACAACATTGAAATAAAACTTTCATCTATTTAAAATAAAAACTTTAGAAAAAAGAGGAAGAGAAATAAGATAGAATAGTATGCACAAGTGTACCCTCAAGCAAGAGAACTTTACACAAAGACAGTGAAAGACCATGGTACACAGGCTATGGTACTACCCAAGACTAGAGCACAATGGTTTGATTTTGGAGTGTCCTTCTCTTAGAAGAGCTGCTTACCATAGCTAATGAGTCTCATCTACCCTTACAAAAAGGAAAGTAGCCACTGGAACAATTACAGTGCAGTAGTTAACCCCTTTAGCAAAGAATTATTTGGTAATCTCAGTGTTGTCAGGTGTATTCGGACAGATGAGAATGTGGAAAGAATATGCTAGACTAAGTATATGTGAAGGTAAAGTAAAAATGAGCCATAACCAAAGAGAGGGATCCAATCTAGTAGTCTATCAACTCAAAAGACCCAATAACTCTCTAAAGGTAGTATCTCAACGGGTGGCTGGTGTCCTGGCCAACCTATTACCTGGGGAAAACAATGTATACATCTGGATCAGGACTTTAGACAAAGAAAAAAAAAATGGATTAGAAAAAAGGTATGGTTGCTGGGTAACTACACTGAAAGAAAGGAAGGTAGCTTGCAGCGAATGGAACACTACAAAATCTTGGTTCTATTTAATTTCCCATTCCCGATCTTATTAATAACCTCTGGCACCATCTTTTAATACAGTACCTCACCGTGATGCTTTATAAAATTATTTATAATGCTGGTCATTAACAATTACATGTTCCTAAATGTGACCACCTAATGGAAAAATAGTCTTGGTTAGTCCTTCTCCATCATTCTAGGTTTCATCCACTTCCCCCCATGCCAGGAAGACCACAGAGCCTTGATGAATGGAAGAATTACGAAGGACTAAGCTTTCTCTCTCTGGCCAATCTGACTCGCTAACTTTCCAACTACAGCATCTTTCCTTTTCAACACCCAGTTGGCACAAGGGTCGGTTGACTGATGCACAAGGAAAAGTGATTGTCTTCGCTCCCGCCAGTACAAAATCAGTAGTTACTATTGTCAGGTGAAGTCATATACTGAGAAAAAGCAAAGTAGGTCCCTAATCCAGACTAGTGGTTACACGTAGACTTGCCTTTGCTGTGGCTTCCATGGAAATGTATTCTGATGCTGAAAACACTGTTCCTCTTGTACATAGTACTTTCAGTGCGGTTCATGGAATCAATATTGTTATCGCATAATGCATTGGTAAGGATGAATGGCTGGCAACCTTGAAGTTGAGGTTATAAACCTCTTTCTGACATGCCATGGGATCTAATTTGAGCGACTCAAACGCTGGAAGTTCCTCGCTTTGGCTAACTGGGAGTCTACACTCTCAAGGGCATCTCAGCCAACCTCCAACCAAGCTTGAAGGCAGGTTTTGATCCTTGGGGAGCACTGAAGTGACATCCAATGTATGTCTTTCCTCCCTTAACTGGTTCTCTTACTCTCCCCCCCAAGGTCACTGAATTTTTGGATGAGAGCCAGCACCTTGACAAAGGTCGATTCTGTTTCTGAATTTTCGTCTTCTGCTGGCACTGGTCAGGCATTAGGTGTAACTAGGTCCAAAGTGTTCCTGACGCTTCTCCTCTAGGGGCAAGAGAAGTCTTGAGCCATTCCGAACTGGCTTCATGGAGACTAGCATGTTTCCTTCTGGGTTCTAAAACTGAACCTGGACGATGTTGAGGCGACGGGACAGGTTTCCTTCTTATTCCTGAAGATCTATTTCACTGTTGTGTACGTTTCAAGAGACAGGGAAGACCCCTGTACCTCTGAAAGGCTCATGGAAGAGCATTGAGAAGACCTGTGACCAACAGAGTCCTTAGTCTTTCTCTGCCTAGGGAAGAGGAATCATCATAAAGCATAAAAAGAGTCTTCTTACTGATTCTTTATTTTTCTCCATGACTTCCGAGCGTGCCCGTTGAGAGAAGGGATGCCTTCTTGCTGGGATATCGACAAACTTCAGTTTCCCTTCTCAGGATCTATGCTGAAGGGAAGAAGAAGGGGAACACCTCTTCAAACTCCTTTTCTCACAATCGATCATGGAATCCACTGAAAAATAATTTGTGACTACATCTGTTGATGAACGCGGCTATGTGGAGTTATCTATAACAAAAAATCCCACATGGATCGATCAAGTAAAAACCTAACAAACAATCCCGTGTGGATCGATCAAGTAAAAACCTAACGAACGGTACCGAATGGATCAATCAAGTAAAAACCACCAAGTAAGAGGTTAGAACATGAGGATTTAACACATGAAAGTTGGGCGCATGAAGCATGCTCTACTGTTTCTAACTAGTAAGTGTGATCCTGAGGACCTTCCCTCCTGGGAAGGGCCAAGTGAAAACCCTCCTTCTGCTTAAGAATTATCTTGTTGCTTAGAACGTGAAGTTCGTGGGAGACCAACGCATGAAGATGGAGCATGTGGGGATTCCCAGCATGGAGGTCTATTGCATACAGTTCCAGCACATGAAGCACTATCCAAGGGGGACCTGGAACGTGAGCCTTGTTTGTGCTGGTATGAAGTTCTGAAAGTGAATATCTCAACTGAGAATCATACGTGCACGAAGATCTGACACATGAGGACCACGCTAGTGGGGGGACAGCACAAATGCCCAGGGGAACAGTGCGATTTCCTTGACGATTCAGCTGAATTCCTATAATGCGGTGTATGCGTAGATGATCATGATCGTAAAGGAGACTGTGTGTGCACGTAGGTGATCACGTACATGTGGGCAATCATCAGCACATACGCCTAACTCCTCTGGATCTGGTGTAAGTGAAGATGACTGTAAGCGTGAAAAGCTAACTTTGGAAGAATAAGCCCATAGAAGATCCTACGTGCATACATAAGAATGTGTACTAGGTGTGCATGGGGACAATAATCATGAATGTGAGGAAGACTAAGGTGACATATGTCTCACAAATCTATGATGATCTTTTCTGAAGGATGATTTCCCTCATCCTCTAAGCTGGGATCTAAGAGTCACTATTCAATGAAGGGAGAGTCTTAAGAGCACTTTGTGCAAGAGAGTTAGCGTCATCTCAAGGAAGTTTCTCATGCTTGTGAAGGAATGAAGGAAGTCTGAAAAGACTTGGGCTACTTACTTTTCTTCAGGAGGGAAGGGAGTTGCAATTGAGGGCTCAGCAGCAGAGGATGAGGACAAAGAAACAGGGTTGGGAGGGGGAGGATGAAACAAGGTCTCTACCTTCTCTTGCCCGCAGTTCAAGTGGATGTTAATGATTTTACAGGTGGCAGAGGCAACATTCAGGAAGACAAAGATTGAGCACCAACTGTGTTTTCCAGAAGGAGCAGCAGCAAAAGGCCTAGAGGATGCAGAGAAAGTTAATGCCTGAAGAAGTTTCTCCATTGAAGGCACACCCTCGATGCTTAATGACAGCCACAAGGTCCTAGAAGTCATCAACAGCATTGCCAATGGCAGGATCAATACAAGGGAAAGGGCAGGGACCTTCACCTCTGCTGGGGGAGGGTGAAAAGTCCAGCTCTCCCAAAACTTAGGAAATGAAGTAATATTGCAAATCAAAACAAAACAATAAACTCTTTTTAAGGAATTGATGAATCCCATAACAACATATGCCTAAATAGGATGCTAACACTTCAACTGTTCTTTCGCCATATGGGAAGCAGAAGGCGTAAAATCTGAGCACCAGAGAGTGAAAAGAGAGAACTTGAGGACTTTTTCCTGCTGTACTCTGACCATTGCAAACTCAGCCAGGCCTATTCATCACAGAGGGATGATTGTGAAGTCATGTTCCCTGCAAAGAGGGCATAGAGAATGGGAGTCCATCTTCTGCAGGGCTATAAATCTGCCACAATTGCAATCAGGTTTACCATGGCAAGACTGCATGCAGCCTACATGTGACACATGCGGAACAATTACACAGAAACTCTGAAAAAGAAGTATCAATAACAATCAAGCTCTGTTAAGTGCAGGGAGCACGCTTCTCTGTGGATGGAATCAAAGGGGCTACTAAATGTGCTGACAGGGGAGGGACAGGCTTCCTTGCCACCTAGTGGCAAGGAAGCCAAGTTCCAGCTACGCTGAAATCCTACTCATATCAAAGGACAAGGGTTTGTATACATGTAGGCACAAAAATCTTTTTAAACTACAGGTATATCAGCAGTGCATCTAATGAATTATGGAAATATATCAAGAAAAGTACAGTACTCACAATCAGATGATTTCATATTCAAAAAACTTGTCAAGAAACTGTCATTTGTAGGAACGACTTCCTCTGGCTCATCAAAAGGATCCCAGACAGTCCCTGAAGCACATTTACTTGAATCCCAGTCCAGGATATCTCTTACGAAACCTAATGATTCTTCAGCACTGGAATCCAAAGTTTCCTTCTGGAAAAGTAAAATAAAAAGCCTTAACAACAAAACTAAATGGGAATATAAAATGAGTCTAACACTGCAACTTTTAATATAAAAAACAATAAACCCTTTCTTGAATAATGATGAATCCAGTCATAACAAATGTTTAAATAGGATGCTAAAGTTTATCATCATTATAAAAAAAAAATTTCAAATAATACAGTATAGGTTAAACTCATAGGGCAAGGGATGATCAAGTCTGGAGTGCTCTATTTCTAAGTTACCAAGGAGTAGTACATTCTTGGGTCATAAAAAGTGAAGTTGGAAAAAAAAGGTCACACAGTAATGAATCTACAATAACTAATCATCACTCGGTGGATCCGTATTCATAGAGCTGACACAAAATGTGAGAGCTACCACAAAAAAGTTAACAATCTCCAGCAGAGATGCCTAAACCGGTGGTTCCCAACCCCAAGGTTGTGACAAGGGTATATCTGAGGGTATTACAAAATATATCTTAATAATCCACAGCTGTTCCCATTTCTATATTTATTAATGTAACATACCTCTGCGAATAAGGGTTTTCACGTCTTGCTATGATTAAGGCTAAAGCAAGAAAATGACTGGATCCGCAGCATGACTTGCGGTGTGCAATATAAAGCCCAAATTTGAAAACCTCCTGCACAAAATGAAGCAGATTCAAGGTAGCCACTGAGAAAACTTTTGGAGTTTTTGTAATTATATTCTTTAACCCTTTTACCCCCAATGGACGTACTAGTACATTTCATAAAGCTCATTCCTTTACCCACATGGACGTACCGGTACGTCCTTGCAAAAAACTGCTATTTACATTTTTTTGCATATTTTTGATAACTTTATGAGAAACTTCAGGCATTTTCCAAAATAATGAGACCAACCTGACCTCTCTATGACGAAAATTAAGGCTGTTAGCGCAATTTAAAAAAAATATATTGCAAAACGTGCTTGAAAAAAGGGATTTTGACGTAGGAAAAATCTATTTCTGGGCGAGGGACCTGTGCCGCCCAGTGAATAAGCTCCATTTAGCACTTATTCTTAGGTAATTTACTGCTAAATATACCAGAGAAAAAATGTAAAGGAGTGCTAGGTTAACTAGCTCGCTCACCTATTGGTGTCGGTATAAAATTGGGCGTATAATCCAGAGGTCCGGCACTATTTAGATTCATCCACGACAAAGATCCCAATAGAGGAGAGCCGTTCAACCTCACTCGGCACCACCAACTCTGCATCCGCTCAGAACCCAACTCCTTAGCACCCAAAGTTTGGGGACTCCAAGGGAGAGGAGCTGGGAGGGTTCACTGGGCGGCACAGGTCCCTCGCCCAGAAATAGATTTTTCCTACGTCAAAATCCCTTTTTTGGGCTCAAACCTGTGCCGCCCAGTGAATCTATACAAGAGAAATGTCACCAAACTTGCAAAATAAAGGAAAAAACATAAGCGTAAGGGAAATACAGGATGCTTTAATCAGAGATGAGTGCCACAAAACAATTATAAGGGTATCTTAAGAGGAACATAATCCACTTGGTGGAACAACTGACAAATAAGGTAAGGTATAATAATGCCGTGAGTGATGATATATACAGATACTCAGGAGTCAAAAATTAACAAATATAATAATAGTAATCAGGTGCAAAACCAACGAATACAAATAGGGTATAAATGAGGCAGGTAAGGGGGAGAGATAAAATAACAAGGAATTAACATATGAGTTACCTGGGGGTAACTACGCTCCCTGCAGCTACTGTAGGAAATTTAAGGGCTTCCAAATGTTTAAGGTAGTGTTTCTTGAACACTGAGGGTGACTTCCACCCTGTATACCTGGAAAGATCCGTAAAATTCATGTGGTGAAAAAAGTTCACCGAAGTAGCAACCGCTCTGATATCATGTGCAAGAGGAAAAGAGTCAGGGCTAGCTTGTTTAATAAAATACAAAATTTGTTGCCTGATCCCTTTAATGGTAATGGTACCGCCTTGTTCTCTAACGAATAGAGGCCCCGAGGAGTTAGAGGAGGTCCGGGATAAATAAGACCTAAGAGTAGTAACAGGGCACAGAGACGGATCTTGCGTGAGGGGAACAATTTTCCAGGAGGACCATCTGTTCTGAGGGTCTTCGTTCTTAGCTAAAAAGAATTTGTTAGGTGAAAGAAGGACCTCTCCCGAAGGAAGGAACTCAATATGACCCGGGTCTCTTGACAAAGCTGCCAGTTCAGAAATTCTTGCCCCGGAAGCCAAACTCACCAGGAAAAGTGTTTTCCTGAGAAGGGGAATGTAATCACAAGAACTGTTAATGGTATCAGAAGCCAATTTGAGTACATCATTAAGGAACCAGGTAACCGGGGTAGGACGAGTAACCGGTTTCAGTCTGGCACAGGCTTTCGGAATAGAAGCTAACACAGAGTCGGTTAAGTCTATGTTAAAACCCACTAGGAATATCTTTTTCAAGGCAGATTTAATAGTGGTGATAGTATTGGCTGCCAGACCTGATTCTAATAAAGTTCTAAAGAAAGTGACTGTACGGTTCAAGTTCATACAGTGTACGTCTGAGTCTATCAAAAATTTAGCCAACTTTTTAACCGCAGAATCATACTGGCGGATGGTGGAATCCCGTTTATCTGATTCTAGGAACAGGGTGTTTTGAGGATCGATATTGGCCCCATGCATGGCCGCAAACTTCATGAAGTCCATAAAGTTAGGGTGCTCTGAATGTTTGAGAAAGCGTACACAACGCGTGTTTGTACTATCTGAGACAGAACCGGATTGGGTATCGGGTGAGGATGTAGACTCAACTCTCGCAGGAGAGGATACCAATTGCTCTTGGGCCAGTTGGGTGCGACCAAGGCTACTCGTCCCTTGAAGGATCTCAGCTTGTCTAGGACTTTCAGTAAAAGATTCACCGGGGGAAAGAGATAAATCCTTTCCCAGATGTCCCAATTCTGTGACATAGCGTCTGTGGCGTAGGCCTGAGGGTCTAGATTGGGAGCCACATATACTCTCAACTTGTGGTTGGACTCCGTGGCGAAGAGATCCACTTGGAGACCCGGAACCCGAGAGAGAATCCACCGGAATGACTTTAGATCGAGTGACCATTCCGATTCTAGAGGGGAGGTCCGGGACAGGGCGTCTGCCACTACGTTCCGGACTCCCGCCAGGTGGACGGCTGAAAGATGCCAACGGTTCGAGGCTGCTAGGGAGAATATGGCTACTAGAACATGGTTCAGAGGCCCTGATTTTGATCCGCCTCTGTTGAGGCAGCGGACCACCACTTCGCTGTCGAGAACCAGGCGAAGGTGTTGTCTCTTGGGTGGAGCGAGACGTTTCAGGGTTAGAAGAACTGCCATGGCCTCCAGCACATTGATGTGAAGTTGGCGGAATAAGGGAGACCAAAGACCTTGAACTTTCCTGAGCTGAGAATAGCCTCCCCAACCTGATAGGGATGCGTCCGTGTGAATGATTAACTTCGGAGGCGGAAATCGAAGGGGAACTGACTTTGACAGATTGTTGGCCCTTGTCCAAGGTAGAAGTCTTTCCCGGAGAATGGGAGGAAGGCGGACTTTCCTGTCCCGGAGCTTCCGGTTCGCCCTCGAACGCCAGACACGATTGATATCTTTCAATTTTGCCTTCAGAAGTAGATCCGTCACTGAAGCAAATTGAAGGGACCCTAGGATCCTCTCTTGGAGTCGTCTGGAACTTACTTTGTCTTTGAGAAAGCGTTTGGTGTTCATTGCAATCTCTAACCTCTTGGGTTTGGGAAGACAGAGTATGAGATATAAGATCCCATTGCAGGCCGAGCCATTGGAACTTTGATTTCGGAAGAAGACGGGACTTCTTGAAGTTGATCTGGAAGCCTAGAGATTGAAGGTACTGGATGACTCTGTGAGTGGCTTTTAGGCAATTTTGGGAGGTGTCTGACCAAATGAGCCAGTCGTCCAGATAGGCTACTACTTGAATCCCTTGATTTCTGAGTTCCTGAACAGCAACTTCTGCTAACTTTGTGAAGATCCTTGGGGCGATGTTGAGCCCAAAGGGCATCACCTTGAAGGAGTAGTTTTTGTCCCCTAGGCGGAAGCCTAGATACGGACGGAAGTGTCTCGCTATCGGGACGTGATAATAGGCGTCTGTAAGATCGATAGAGGTGGTGACGGCCCCACGGGGAAGTAAGGTACGCACCTGCGAGACGGTAAGCATTCGAAACTTGTCGCATTGAATGGACAAGTTGAGAAGGGATAGGTCTAGAATCACTCTTCTCTTGTCCGAATCCTTCTTCGGGACACTGAACAGCCGACCCTGAAACTTCAGGTGTTTCGTTTCTTGTATGGCGTTCTTTTGTAACAGGTCCTGGACAAATTCGACTAGGTCCGGAGTGGAATGTTGATGAAATCTGTTCGGAGGTGGAGGTCCTTGAATCCAACTCCATCCCAGTCCCTTGGAGATGATACTGAAAGCCCAGGGACTGAATCTCCATTTGTTGCGGAAGGCATAAAGCCTCCCCCCTACCTGCTGCACCTCAGTATTGGTTTGAGGAGTTGCCTCCGCGTCCGCCTCGGAAGTTCTTTCCCTTACGAAAGACTCTTCCTCTACCTCTGTTCTGGTTAGAACCACGATGGTAGCCTCTACCTCTGTTATAACTCTGGGAAGAGCTATGAGCCTCATAAGACTGGTTAAAGGCAGGAGAAGTGGTGGAGGCACCGGAAAGCTGGCTCTTAGGGAGCAGAACGGTGACATAGTCGTCCGAAGGAGCCTGAGAGGTGGAAGGCTGTGCAGGAGCAACGGGAGATGGAGGAAGAGGCAGTCGGAAATTGGACGAACTACTCTGCTGTTGCCTGAACTGGGTGGAGGTATACGGGCGGAGCTTCTTCCTACCCCGGGCTTGGTAATTTGCGGGGTCACATTTCCGTTTAGGAGTCAAACCCCAACGGGCTTTAAGGCTCTGATTGACTCTAGTGGCCTCTGCCAAGACTTCCTCTACAAGATCCTCAGGGAAGAGATTTGAACCCCAGCAGGAGGACCGGATAAGCTTATTAGGCTCGTGCCTAATGGTCGCCTCAGCCAGGACGTGTTTGCGACACCTACGTTTAGCAGTAGCGAAGTCATAAAGGTCGTAGTATAATGACTGCAACGTAGCCTTATTGAGAGACTTAAAGATACTCTCAGTATCATAAGTCAAGGCTATCGACTCCGTGGATGTGGCCAAGTTCAGAGTTCGGCCAACACGTAGGCGGGAATCATACTCCTGTTTAATGAGGGATTCCGGGAGACGGGGAAGCCGCTCACTAAACAAGACTGAGGCACAGTCCGCTGATAGCTTGCCAGAGGTAAAAGTGGTATGGACGTTGTCCCAACACTCAATGCCAGAAGGAAGAAGGAGGGAGATCGGATCCACCTCTCGGATGGGAGGCAAGGGCTTCTCCTCCAGAGCATATTGGAAAGCAAGCTCTGCTACCTTATTGACACATGGAGTCACGGTGTTTTTATCCATTAAAAACATTGTGAAGGAACTCTTATACGGCGTTAACATGGTGTTGGTGCAACCGATGTCGTTCAAGAACCTAGCCCAAACAGATTGGGCTTGCTCTTTTGGGAAGATGACGGTCTCTTTGGGGACCTTATCTAGCCGAACCAGAGCTTCCTCGGTAAGCCTGGCATAACCATGAAATGGAAATGCCAGACCAGGAGGAAAGAATTCAAAGTCCTCTAGAGGACGAGTGCCAAGACCTTCCAAAGTTAACATTCCGTCTGAGAACGGAGAATGAAGAGCCATGCGCCAAGGATTATTCTTGGTAAACGGCGGGAGCTTAGAGGCATCCGGGATGAGAGAGCTTTGGACTCGCTCCGGAGCCCCTTGCTCTAATGCCCCAAGTCTCTGACCGATGTTTGAGAACATCGTGTCCATCTTGGCCTGCATTTCCGACACCAACTTAGCTTGCATCTCCGACACAATGCGAAGCATGGCTGATTCGGAAAGGCCCGGGCTAGGAGCAGGAGTGGCGGATTGTACTCCTGGGTCGTGAGACTTAGAGGAGGAGCCGGAAGCCTTAGATGACGGGTTTGTATTCAGCTTAGAACTATGGGAAGCCTTGTGAGGCTTACGAGCTTTAGGTAAGGTTCTAGATGTAGACTTATCCTTGGGGGGAACCGGGTGTGATCGTTGAGACGAAACACGGTCCCCAGAAAAACCATGAAAGGAAGAGCGATCAGAAGAAGAAGAAAGAGCGGGGCTGAGGATAGGAATCTCAGCGCCGGTAACACCTGCCTCACTTACCACCCTACCTGCGTCCGGATCATCCAATAACATGGGTTCGACGTCCAGGTTCATGGAAGCAACATTGTCTTCCAGATCTCCGGGGGCATCCGACGGATCTTGATCTTGATCAATAAACCCCGTTATGGTGGCATCAATGTGGGCAATGATGGGAGCTGCAACATGTCTAGCCACAGCGGCTGAAGACTTGGCGTTAGGATAGACCATGGCACAATAGTCTTCGGATAGGACGTAAGGCTGCTTGGATTTCACGTTCCGGGCAAAACCACCAACCCACACTTTCAGTGTGGCCCGAGCCGCAGACTTTTGCTCCGGGGATGCCTGAAATAATAGTGGGAATTATAAAAAGGCAGACTCATAGTGGTCCTTCAAGACCATAGAAATCTTACTAAATAGTGTATGTATACCAAAAAAGGTAAGATAGATAAAAAGACAACATAGCCAACAGGACTCACCGAGTCAGATCCAAGGGTGGTGATGAGGTCAAAACAGACCATACAGTTGTCAGGGTGCCAGACCACGATGTCCTCCAGCTGAACCCCGCAGAGGGCGTGAGACCGACATACGGTGTGCCCACAAGGCTGATGCAGAACAGCCGCACAGGCCGTCGTCTGACAATGCACCATCTATAAAAAGAATAGTATATGAGAAACTGTAATTCTCTTAAGTAGGGGCGGGTCCGGAGGACCCGGGCCTAACATAAGTCTAACTTAAGACTAGAGCTTAATTGTAATACTCTTAAGAAGGGGTGGGTCCGGAGGACCCGGGCCTAACATAAGTCTAACTGAAGACTAGAGCTTAATTGTAATACTCTTAAGTAGGGGCAGGTCCGGAGGACCCGGGCCTAAACATAAGTCTAACTTAAGACTAGAGTATAGCTATCCATTCCGGTCGAGCCGGGAGTATAAAATGCAACAAAGGATTAAGACACATAGTGTCTGATTTCCCGGAGCGAGGTTAAGCCCCGGGCCGGGAAATAAAAGTATATCCATAAACCAATTCATATAGGAACTCCGAGATAGTAATCTGTCATATATAATCCTATATAATCATAGGAACTGTTATAAATTAATAGGGGGGCGGAACTGTAGATAAGAACCGCCAACCGAACCCGGAGGGTTTCGTATAACATAATAAAAGTGTGATAAGTGAATATAAAACAGGGTGCACCGGGATCCAACTCTGTTGACCGGTGGCCAACCCGTCTAGACAGAGAAGAACCCGCCGGGACACCCGGAGGACAAAGTCCATACACACTGAACTACCCCCTCTAAAGGAGGGAAGGCCACGGTCCCCTAGGGGAGGGGGGAGAGAAGCCTAGCCGCCCACCTAGCGAGAGGGGGAGCTTGGGGGAGGATCATGTGATACGGAGCAGCAGGGCTACCAACTGACGATCCCCAACCAGACAGATCAAACGGAGTAATAGCACAAATATTCATTATAATAGTAATAGCGTTGAAAACTTATATAAATATACACATAAAAATTTTAGGGCAAGGCATGCAACATAATAAATAAATCACAAAGGACACACCTGATGACTTATAAAATAAATTTGCCGCCTAGTAACGAAGGTCGGCAAGCCATAACGATACGTAACTGATATCGGCCCTAAAAATGAACCACGAGGGTTCTGAATATTCACAAAAACAAATAACATTTAATTAATAATAAAAATAATACACATAGTAACACCGCGAGTGAAACTAAAAGCTCTCAAAACAGGAGTACCAACTGTAAGCGGAATCAAGCAAGATCGAAATGAACGAAGAGAATAAACTCCTATAATTTAAATATTAAACGATCTAGATTGCTCAAAACACAGCAAAACATAGCTTGGTACTTAACTTAGACGGTGTCTCCTGGGAAACCGACGAAGAAGCCATAATCCAGTGGAAAATAAGCGAAATACGAGAGCACAACAAAAAAGCGGGTTACAACACAGCATGCTAAAAGGAGTTGGGTTCTGAGCGGATGCAGAGTTGGTGGTGCCGAGTGAGGTTGAACGGCTCTCCTCTATTGGGATCTTTGTCGTGGATGAATCTAAATAGTGCGGGACCTCTGGATTATACGCCCAATTTTATACCGACACCAATAGGTGAGCGAGCTAGTTAACCTAGCACTCCTTTACATTTTTTCTCTGGTATATTTAGCAGTAAATTACCTAAGAATAAGTGCTAAATGGAGCTTATTCACTGGGCGGCACAGGTTTGAGCCCAGAAATGTTATTTTTATTAATAAAATAAATTTTTGAATATACTTACCCGGTGATTATATAAGCTGCAACTCTGTTGCTCGACAGAAAACTCTACGTTCAAAATACGCCAGCGATCGCTATGCAGGTAGGGGGTGTACATCAACAGCGCCATCTGTCGAGCAGGTACTCAGTACTCAATGTAAACACAGAACCAATTTTCTCCTCGGTCCACTGGGTCTCTATTGGGGAGGAAGGGAGGGTCCTTTAATATATAATCACCGGGTAAGTATATTCAAAAATTTATTTTATTAATAAAAATAACATTTTTCAATATTAAACTTAGCCGGTGATTATATAAGCTGATTCACACCCAGGGGGGTGGGTAGTGACCAGCATTACTTGTTTACATTATTATGAGCTAAGTATTTTGTATTTCATTTTAGCAGTTATTCAAAATAACAAACATAAAATAAATAAGTACCTGGTAAGGAAGTCGACTTGAACAATTACTCTGCCTTTTTAAGTACGTCTTCCTTACGGAGCCTCGCGATCCTCTTAGGATGCTGAGCGACCCCTAGGATCTGAAGTATCAAGGGTTGCAACCCATACAACAGGACCTCATCAAAACCTCTAATCTAGGCGCTTCTCAAGAAATGACTTTGACCACCCGCCAAATCAAGTAGGATGCGAAAGGCTTCTTAGCCTTCCGGACAACCCAAAAAACAATAATAAAACATTTCAAGAGAAAGATTAAAAAGGTTATGGAATTAGGGAATTGTAGTGGTGAGCCCTCACCCACTACTGCACTCGTTGCTACGAATGGTCCCAGAGTGTAGCAGTTCTCGTAAAGAGACTGGACATTCTTAAGATAAAAAGACGCGAATACTGACTTGGTTTTCCAATAGGTTGCGTCGATTATACTTTGCAGAGATCTATTTTGTTTAAAGGCCACGGAAGTTGCGACAGCTCTAACTTCGTGTGTCCTTACCTTCAGCAAAGCTTGGTCTTCCTCATTCAGATGGGAATGAGCTTCTCGTATTAACAATCTGATAAAATAGGATAAAGCATTCTTTGACATAGGCAAAGATGGTTTCTTAACTGAACACCATAAAGCTTCAGACGGGCCTCGTAAAGGTTTAGTTCGTTTTAAATAGAACTTAAGAGCTCTTACAGGACATAAGACTCTTTCTAGTTCATTTCCAACCATACGATAAGTTTGGAATATCGAACGATATTGGCCAAGGCCGAGAAGGCAGCTCGTTTTTGGCTAGAAAACCAAGTTGTAGAACATGTAGCCGTTTCGGATGAGAATCCGATGTTCTTGCTGAAGGCATGAATCTCACTGACTCTTTTAGCTGTGGCTAAGCATACCAGGAAAAGAGTCTTTAAGGTGAGATCTTTCAGGGAGGCTGATTGTAGCGGTTCGAACCTGTCTGACATAAGGAATCTTAGTACCACGTCTAAATTCCAACCAGGTGTAACCAAACGACGCTCCTTCGTGGTCTCAAAAGACTTAAGGAGGTCCTGTAGATCTTTATTGTTGGAAAGATCTAAGCCTCTGTGACGGAAGACTGATGCCAACATGCTTCTGTAACCCTTGATAGTGGGAGCTGAAAGAGATCGTTCTTTCCTCAGATATAAGAGGAAGTCAGCTATTTGAGTTACAGAGGTACTGGTCGAGGATACGGATACTGACTTGCACCAGTTTCGGAAGATTTCCCACTTCGATTGGTAGACTCTAAGGGTGGATGTTCTCCTTGCTCTAGCAATCGCTCTGGCTGCCTCCTTCGAAAAGGCTCTAGCTCTCGAGAGTCTTTTGATAGTCTGAAGGCAGTCAGACGAAGAGCGTGGAGGCCTTGGTGTACCTTCTTTAAGCGTGGCTGACGTAGAAGGTCCACCCTTAGGGGAAGTGTTCTGGGAACGTCTACTAGCCATCGAAGTACCTCGGTGAACCATTCTCTCGCGGGCCAGAGGGAAGCAACTAACGTCAACCTTGTCCCTTCGTGAGAGGCGAACTTCTGCAGTACCTTGTTGACAATCTTGAACGGAGGGAATGCATATAGATCTAGATGTGACCAATCTAGCAGAAAGGCATCTATATGAACTGCTGCTGGGTCTGGGATTGGTGAGCAAAATATTGGGAGCCTCTTGGTCATCGAGGTTGCGAAGAGATCTATGGTTGGCTGGCCCCAGGTGGCCCAAAGTCTCTTGCATACATCCTTGTGGAGGGTCCATTCTGTTGGAATTATTTGTCCCTTCCGACTGAGACAATCTGCCATGACATTCAAGTTGCCTTGGATGAACCTCGTTACTAGTGATATGTCTAGACCTTTTGACCAGGTGAGGAGGTCCCTTGCGATCTCGTACAATGTCAGAGAGTAGGTCCCTCCTTGCTTGGAGATGTACGCCAAAGCCGTGGTGTTGTCCGAGTTCACCTCCACCACTTTGCCTTGAAGGAGAGACCTGAAGCTTTTCCAGGTCAGACGTACTGCCAGTAGCTCCTTGCAGTTGAAATGTATTGTCCTTTGACTCGAGTTCCATAATCCCGAGCATTCCCGACCGTCTAATGTCGCACCCCAGCCTACGTCCGATGCGTCCGAGAAGAGAACGTGGTTGGGAGTCTGAACAGTCAGGGGAAGACCCTCTCTAAGGTTGATATAGTCCTTTCACCAAGTCAGACAAGGCTTTATCTTTCCGGAAACCGGGATCGAGACCGCTTCTAGCGTCTTGTCCTTTTTCCAGTGAAAAGCTAGATGGTATAGAAGAGGACGGAGGTGTAGTCTTCCTAGTGACACAAATTGATCCACGGATGAAAGTGTCCCTACCAGACTCATCCACAGCCTGACTGGGCAGCGTTCCTTCTTTAGCATCTTCTGGATGGATAGCAGGGCTGGGGGCTGATCGTCTTGTTCAGCAACGTCCTCATCAGAGGGTTCCTCATCCGAAACTGATGAGGAAACGGCAACGGAGTGTGCAACGTCTGACTCGCTGAATCCGGTCGCACTGGTGGATGCGTGACGGAGCCGGACGCAATATCATGGAACTGCTGCACAGTCTGTGAACTGTCAACAACCATGGGTGCGCGAGGAAGTACAGCGTCAACCCGAAACTGTCTAGACTGTCTGGGTTGTGCAGTCAACACCCTACCGGGTTGCTGAGGTTGACGCACTGCGTCACAACAAGTCACCTCTGCTGGTTGTTGAACGTCCTGAACGTCAACAACCACCTCCGAGCGTCGCTTAACGTCAACGTGCGACTGGCAACCCACACTGGGTCGCATCGGTGGAGGAACCACCTCAACTGGCAGACGCGAGTAGGTTACCTCAGCGTCAACAGGGCGCACAACCGACCGGTTGGAAGGTTGTTGGCCAGGAGGAGGAACCACCTCAACTGGCAGACGCGAGTAGGTTACCTCAGCGTCAACAGGGCGCACAACCAACCGGTTGGAAGGTTGTTGGCCAGAAGGAGGAACCACCTCAACTGGCAGACGCGAGTAGGTTACCTCAGCGTCAACAGGGCGCACAACCGACCGGTTGGAAGGTTGTTGGCCAGAAGGTTCTTCTCCGCATTTAAGTCCTCTATCAAGGACGCAAGCTTGGACTGCATGTCTTGCAGCAAAGCCCATTTAGGGTCTACGGGAGCAGGTGTGGTAACAGACGGGGTTAGCGACTGAGGCGGAACCATTTACCATCCCTGAAAGCCTTGTTATGTGTGACATAATAGTACAGCAAAACTTCAAAGGCTCAACAAAAGTTGAGAAGTTGACCTGTAAACAACTTGGAGCGTCTCCTGGCTAGGCGCCAGGGCGAGTCTACCAGAATTGAGAAGTCTATCTGGGCAGAGGCATGAACTCCCAAGCCGAGAACTTCTCTCGTGTCCTAACAGACTCTCGCTCTATAAGCCAGTTTAAAAGAAGGGAAATCAAAGGCTGTATCCCTAAAACTCCTCCTGGTGCAAAAACCAGTCGCCTAGCCAATGTAACGCTCTCTAGGAGAGCGAGAGAGCACTAGCTTAAAAACAACGGCTTCGAAGTAGCTAGGCCTAGTGTAAGTTCTGACGTTAGGCGAACGAGGAGCAGCAGTTACAAGATCCGGACGAAGATCCTAAAAAAAAATCATCATGATTTAATTAAAGTCCATAGGAGGCTAAGCAGCTTAAGGCTCCTCTCCAAATGACAGAGTCCTCAAGGGAATATCAGTAGGAGGGAGAACAGCAACTTCCTCATCTACAGGAACCTTGTCCGATAAAAGCTAGGTTACCTCAGTGAGTCTCTAACTGGTGCATTAGTAGCAGACCAGAAGGCAACGTCATGTAACTGCTTGACAGTCTGTGAACTGTCAACAACTGAACTGTCAACCACAACAGGTGCGTGAGGACATACAGTGTCCACTCGAGACTGCTTTGACTGTCTAGACTGAGCAGTCAAAACAACTCTAAAATGCGGAGGTTGACGCATCGCGTCAAAACAAAACAACTTAGACTGTTGTTGTACCTCGCGAACGTCAACGGAAGGTTCCGTGCGTTACTGAACGTCAACATGTGGCTGGCAGGGTACACTGGAACGCATGGGTGGCGGGACTCTCTCAGCTGGAGTGCGGCAGAAGGTCGCCTCAGCGTCCACAGGACGCACAACCGTGGTTGGTTGTAGGCTAGAGGTTGGTGCAGTGTCAACCTTCTCCGCACGAAAGTCCCGCATCAATGACGTTAACTGAGACTGCATGGTCTGCAGCAAAGACCACTTAGGGTCTACAGGAGCAGGTGCGGCAACAGACGGTGTGACTGCCTGATGCGGTACCGCTTTGCCTCTCTTAGGAGGTGAGCAGTCGTCGGAAGACTGCAGCGAGTCCGAACTGACCCAGTGGCTACAACTGGGCCGTTGGACTTGCGCGGAAGGGACCGACTTGCGCTTAATAAGCCGCGAGACCTTGGTCCATGGTTTCTTACGAGAACCCTCTTCCGCAGACGAGAAATAAATGGGGTCTCTCGTCTTTGTGTGGGTGGGGCGATCTTGGGTAGATACGCCCGAAACCACGGAGGGAAAAACGTCTGTTCGTTGATCAAGGCCTCTCAAACCCATAAGTCGTTCGACATTACTTCTCCCCTGGGCTTGGGAGCTTGCAAGAGGTCCCGGACTAGGTGAACGACAGGCACGAACAGACGAACCCTCGGACGCAACACTGTAACACTTTGCGCATATCACTTTATCGATTTTCTGTTTTGCACTTATTTCACTGAAATCGAAACTTTTACCGATTTCTACCTGAAACACGCAATTCTACCCTTCATTAAAAGGTAGTAATTGCGAAATCAGTCGTATAATGCAGCTCATTAATACTAGCAAAAAAACAGAAAACATATATAAAGATAAAAAATTCAGTGGCTGGGAAAGAGACTAAACACTAGTTCAAATAAACTACGTTTACAATCTCTCACCGCACATAGCCTGGGGACAAGAATAAAACCCTAGAAACGTTTTACCTTCCTCCCCGTACAGAGACTAGGGACGAGAGAAACACGAGAACAACGTTACCCGCTTGAACGGAACGTTTTCTCTCCTCCTCTCCCTCCGTCTCTATCTCTCTCTCTCTTTCTCTCTTGATTTCGCACCTAAGAGAAGAGCCCAATTATATATCGTCAAAAAAACATGTTATTTGACTAAAGGAAAAAACTGAAAGGTTTTCCAAATAAAAAGTTCCTTTAATTTAGAATTTAAAACATTTAAGCTAAGAAAGAATGAACAAAACGTCAGAATTGATTTACTCTTACTGCAAAGTGAAACCGTGATACACTCTCTCTCTATCGTAACGATAGAGCGCATGTTGAACGTCCTGAACGTCAACAACTGCGTAGTCTAAAAAACTAAACGTTAGTTCATCTTTGAAAACAGTACGAAGACTATCAAAGAAATTCTTTCAAAAAACATTAAATTTAAAAAGTTTTAAATTCTTTAAAGGCTAAAAATGATATAACGGGCTCAACGTTGATTAACTTCGGTTCCAAGTTAGGACCGCCTACTATCAGGAAAGGTCGCATATAAACAAAACATAAAAATTTATTTTTATATGTTTATAATAAATGGAAAGTTAATCGAAGAGGCCTAATAAAGGCGGAGAGATATAAAATATATAGATCTATAACGTGTTAAGCAAAATTACTAAAAACCTAAACACACTTCCGTCTAAGGGAAGGGTCGGCCATTTAAAAGTGAAAGAGTCCATAATCTCTTTGTCACCATAATTAAATCTATCCAAAACGAGTTCAAGTTTTGAGATGAAGATAAAACACCTGCATAGCGAAAGCTCAAAACTAGAATAGTGTACTTCACCAAATAGTTGTGAAAACAAATCCAGTTAGTAACAGCGAATTAGTAGGTCTTGTCGGTAGCCCGACAGAGAGAAAATTGGTTCTGTGTTTACATTGAGTACTGAGTACCTGCTCGACAGATGGCGCTGTTGATGTACACCCCCTACCTGCATAGCGATCGCTGGCGTATTTTGAACGTAGAGTTTTCTGTCGAGCAACAGAGTTGCAGCTTATATAATCACCGGCTAAGTTTAATATTGAAAAGGAAAACGCCTGGGGGTTAAGGGTTGGAAAGTTCCAAATAGCTTCAGGGGTAAAAGGGTTAATATGGTCACTGCTAATTCCCAAAGTATATTATTTGAATCTTACACTAGCTAAGTCTTCATGTAATTCATTGCCTTAATTTTGTGAATCAATAAAATTTATCAGCAAAGTATTAAAATGTTAATGCTAACCACAGAAGAAAAACTTGCTTTTTGTGTGACAGAATATGCATATGAAGTTTTTTCTTATTTTCATTCCGTTTAAAATTGATTGTGTCAATAAATATAAATTGAAATATATAACTTTAATATGAAATGGTCGGATTTATTATAATTAGGGTCCCTACTTCAAGTTAAGACTGTATTTAGGATTCTAACCAAAAAAGGTTGGGAAACACTGCCTTAGACCATTATGGTGAGAGAATTTACAATGCATTACGTGATTTGACTCCTCCAACAGGCAAAAAATCTATACTAAATTGCTAGCTGGCAATTTTTATGAACATTCTAAAAGAAAAACAACTAAAAAAAAGTAATACAGTAAAGGCCAAGAACTCGTATTTGCTACTTTATTTTTATACTTTACCTTATCTGACCCTGTTGCTGGTTTATCATTGGGTGTAATTATGATAGATCTGAAAAAAAATAAACAACACTTGAAATAAATCAATCCTAAATGTATCACAGAAATGTAATGCTAAAAGTTCCCAGAAGCATCTAAACTTATTTTCTGAATCATCTCATTAAGAGGGTCAATATTTCACAGCAACCTACCCACAATGTTTTTTACAGCTCAAGCACTACTACAAGACAATACTCATCATACAATGAAGTCTTCGTTTCAGTACCTGTTAGATCTTTCGCCCATACAAGTTATATCCATCGAGTTGGAAGAGTCGCACGATGCAGTAGCTTCATAAGTACTGTTCCACTCTGTGCCACTCCCTGCTACGGCCAGAAATTCCCTGATGAAGAAGAATGTTTTCATGTGAATTTAAAAAATCAGGTAAGACTAAAAGATCCAGATAGACCCCTATTTGTGGCTTTTTATTTACTTCATTACCTGGGTTATCTACAAATGTAATTATTATTAACATAATGAACAATAATGAAATCTTTGCTGGTAATAAGAACAGATAAGTAATATTTGTAGAGTATATCTGTATTAGAATGTTATTTCAAACAATTTGAGAGAGAGAGAGAGAGAGAGAGAGAGAGAGAGAGAGAGAGAGAGAGAGAGAGAGAGAGAGAGAGAGAGAGAGAGAGAGAGAGACGTTATCTACACATTTCTATTTTCTTTTCATTTTACTTTGGAATTACCATCACCATTTTTTTTTTCACTATAACTTCAATTGGTCTACTGTATGTATGTATGTATATATATATATATATATATATATATATATATATATATATATATATATACATATATATATATATATATATATATATATATATATTTTTTTTTTTTTTTTTTAATGTACCCAGAGCATTTGATGGGAGAAATTTAACATCTGCTAAGTAATAACAAGAATGAGGTAAAAAGTACCCGGTACATTAAAAAGCCTTCAGTTTTTAATAACTTGATGACATGCCGAGTGAAACTTGAGATGCAAACCCATCAGAATCTTAACGGCGATGGAAACTGTACCAATGTATTTGAATATTTCATGAAACATCAATCGCCGAAGTTGAACATAAAGTAAATGTTACATGAGTATTTGTAACTAAACTACAGTAGATGATTACATGTAACTCTAGATAACAAACTATTAGTGTTAACATGAATAATTTACAGTAATGTATATCATTTACTTATGTAAAATATTTTGGGAATTTAGATGGTTAATAAAACATTCCAAAGGGATGATATATCATAATTATAAAGATAAATTAACAGTTGAAGTAATCATATGAATTTTGAATTTACAAATTAAAAATTAATATATGTACCAAATAAACAACCTAAATCAAATAGAACAAAAACTTACTTGATTGTTTTGGTATCAGCAAATGACACCCTTTTCGACCTACGCTGTTGGTGTTTCTCGGTCATGTTTTCCAGTGGTTTTCGACCTGGAGATTCCTTCAAAATCTGTGACAGAAATAAAAACAGTATACAATACAATGTAGTGACTCATCAAATCAGTGTTTTTCTTAATGACAGAGAATTACACTTGTGGTTTCACAGCGCCAAAGACACTTTAACTCACCGATGACCGCCGCTTACTCCTCCGGAAAATCTTTCCTGCGTGCCTGAAAAATACAAACACAGAGTAAAATCCAGATTGAAAACCATGAAATTTTCTTTATCAACTTAATGATCTAGTTCTCCTTTATCTCAACTATAGTTCATGACATTTGCATTCAATTTATAAGTATATACCGGTATATATATATGTATATATATATATATATATATATATATATATATATATATATATATATATATATATATATATATATATATATAAATCTATATCATCTCTTTCCACACCTATTGACGCAAGGGGTCTCGGTTAGATTTCGCCTCTATCTTGGGCTTTTAAACCAATACTTCTCCATTCATCATCTCAAATATATATATATATATATATATATATATATATATATATATATATATATATATATATATATATATATATGACAAATTCGAAGATAATTTGTATTTTTCCTAACCATACAAACCTTAGCTATTTACAAAGGGTATTACTTTTAGCGTAGCTGAAATGGCGAGCCATTAGAATTTAACGAGGGTGTATTACCCCCGCGCTAGTTAGCGGGGGGGTAGGGGAGTGGTAGCTAGCTACCCCTCCTCCCCCTCACACACAGGTGAATACTCACTTTCACTTAGAGGTAGGACTTGTCTTGGGGGACAGGGCTGGCGGGCAAATATGTGTAAATAGCTAAGGTTTGTATGGTTAGGAAAAATACAAATTATCTTCGAATTTGTCATTTGTTCCGTAACCGAAATACAAACCACGCTATTTACAAAGGGTGACTTATCCCTTAGGAAGGGTGGAAAGTCCCCAGCCATACTGGCTTTGGCTTTACCCGGGGACTCAGAATCCAAGTGAGTCGCACTCGAGAAAAGGAGTCCCTGCACCTCACAAGTTCCTTGCTCCGCAAGGAACCATGTGGCCTACGTAAGCTTGTGTGTGAAGGAAGAAGTGTGACCCGTCTTAGGCAGTTGACCTGGAGTTCCAGAAGGAACTCTGGGTTAGGACGTTCCCAATACCACCTCGTCAGGGTATGGGGGACGCGACAGTATTGACTCAATACTCGGAACACAAGGAAGCATGGTTTACCTGCAGAGGTTCGAGGTCAGCTATGCAGAGACCAGGATGCTGCTTCCCCGTAGAGGGGATGATGAAGAAAGAAGTAAGGGCCAGACATACTTCTTTCGTTCATGCAGACTAAAACCTGATAACAATGCCCTCAACCTTCTGCTACCTGTCCAAAAAGGAGCCTGAGGTTAGACCAGCTGTTGTGTAGCCACCACAGAGCGATAGAAAACGTATCGAGACTCCTGTGGGTCACGCCCTGCAGGAAGCGGGCTGCGAAGGTCATCAGACGCTTCCAGACTCCAGCTTGTAGCACCTGCGTCACAGAGTAGTATTACTCGAAGGCGAGGGACATTGCGATGTATCCAACATCGTGCTGTAGGGCGACGTGACGGGGGAGGGTCTGAAGACAGGTCGAGATGAATGTCCTTGAGTCAGGGCTGAAGAGGTATACTGGTGACTCTCCCCCCATGTCCTCCTTGTGTTCCCAAATCGGCTGCAACTGAGGACAAAATGCAGCTGTTCCCAGCGCTAACCTCTCGATTCCTTACTGGCAAGAAAGAGAAGGTCTTGGGACATCAGACACAGAATGGAGACTCGAAATCTTGAATGAATCGGACCGAAGGGCCGGGACCCTCAGATTCTGAGTCTAGCCAACAACTCAGGAGCGAGCCTGAATGTTGCCTTCCCCTCTTCCTTAGAAAGGGGGGAATAGTAAGAGACCAAGAAGATTGCTTACACACTGGCCGTGGCCAGAGTGAGCAGAAGACCCAAGGCGGAATACAATCCGAGGCCTGTCGTAAAAGGGTCTTGAGAAGATCTCTTAAAGGACTAAAAGTCCGAGCCATGCTCCAAGTTGGAGGTCTTCCTCCGACTAGGGCAGGGACGATCGTAGCTTCGCATGAGCGAGGATAGATCCAGCGGGCAGGAAAAAGTTATTCCTTTAAGCCTGAAGGTCAGGGAAAGGCTGAGCGACAGGCTTCATTGCCGAGAGCGGAAAGGAGTTTCCTCCCGCCGAAAGGCAATAAGACCGTTATTGCTGGAGAAGAGGCCTCAAGGGAAGAGGTATATCTCCCACGGCACCAACCACCTTAGACTCTTCACTTTGCCTGGGAGACCCCTGTGGATGACTATCGCAGATGACGCGACCTCCGTACCGCGACTGTAGCGGGTTGTCTCTTCTAGAGGAGGAAGCGTAGTGTCTCCAGGCATGAAGCCGAAGCGACGCCCCGCTTCGGGAGAGATGTCGCAGTGTGGTTGCTTGAGTAGTCTGCGCCGTGGGAGAAGCTCTCCCGGGAGTTCCGTCAGGGGAAGCAGAGGGTCCAGAAACCGTTCTGCGCATAGTCCCAGTGGAGCTCTCCCATTGAAAGGTTGACAGACAACCTGGTCTTGTTGAGACCCATTGTCCACAGACAAAAAGGAGGGAAGCCGCAGGCGTCGAAGTTGTCCCACCATCACCGGAATGCATCTTGCCAGTCTCGGGGTCTGAGACTGGGGGGAAGACTAGCGGAAGCTTGAGGTTCCAAGCTGTCGCGATCAGGTCCCCCAGACCAGCACTTGCTGGTTACCCAAGGTCAAAGACCCCCAGGTACACTCTCTCTATGAGGCTCTGCTCGGATAGTCTGAGAGAAACATTCCCCTGCCTGGAATGAGAGAGCCGATGGTGGTATTGAGAGAATCTCAATCATCCCGGTATCTCTACTGCAAGATGTGAAGGTGTGAAAATGCGTCCCCTGCTGGTTAGAATGAAGTCGACGCGCAACGGGGCGACTCGGCAGGAGCTGTAGGATCTGAAGAGGGGCCAGACTAAGGCCCCTAAGCCTGCCTGAATGATGGAGAGGTATCCTTCAGGTCTTGACCATAGGCCTGGACCGGAACATGCCCCCCCCCCCCCCCTTTCCTTTGACGAGTCCGAGAACCGCATCAAGAATGTGGGGAAGGGACGAGAATATCCACTACCATCAAGAGGCTCCATAGGTCAACACCCATTGCAGGTCTAATAGTTCCGCTGGTCCCATAGGGCCAGGGAGTCCGGTTAAACATTGCCTGAAGCCACCGGAACTTGGATCGCCCCACATGGAACTTATCCTGAGGCGACCGTTCGGACTATAGACGGGTCAATGAGGAAAGAAGAACTAGGAAACGTTCCAAGGTAGGGCTGAAAGCTCTGCTTGACTGAGAACAGGTACTGCGACTCTCCTCAGTCTTGCCACAGGCAACCGAAAGGAAGGCTCGGAGGATGTGGTAACAGAATCTGGCGTCCCCAGGTGGTCACCCATCCAAGTACCGACGTTGCTTAACCTCGCTGGACGGACGAGAAGCGGGGTTTCCAATGTGGTAAGGCGGTTGACTCAATATCATGGCCAGATACTCCAGATGTTGAGGCAGAGGAAGAGAAGGCTCCAAGCAAAATACCATGAGCCCACACTCATGGTAAGCATCCGGAAGCTTGTCCCGGCGCTGAAGAAGGTCGAAACCCGAGCCTACCGGAGTTGACCAGCCCTCCAAACAGCAGAGGAGGCGGAAGCCTGCACCTGAGCGGCCAAGAGGAAGGCAGGGAGAGTTCTCTGGGGAAACAAACCTGCTATGCCACGGCGGGATAGCCACACTGCATCATAAGCAGGAATACTTGCAGTCTAGGCTGAATTCGACGAGCACCCTGGAAGATGGATGGAATGGAAACTGAAAGTACCCGTCCTTCCGATCCAGGGTTTAAGGAGTCCTGTCGCCTCGTTACCAGTCTGATCGATTCTGCTGGTCTACGCTGGCCGAAGTTTGTTCGACAAACTTGATCAGGGCTGAGAGGTCGACTATGGACATCCCCTCTCAGATCCTTCCTTACAAGAAAGGATCGACTGAGGGGGCCGGGGGTGAAGCCGTCGATGATCCTAAGGAAGACCTTCGCCTAAGGTATGGATCATTCTGCCCAACCGGGCAACTCTGCTGACGCTATGGCATAGAGGTTCAGAGACACTGAATTCGCTGACAGAGACGGCAGGCGCAATATCCTTGGCTACTCACAGAGATTGTGCGGGAATGGGCATCGGGAAGCTGTCATTCGGATGAGTAACCTTAAGCATCCTCCCAGCGAAAAACCTGCAATCCTAGAGTTCGTGAACTCCTTAGGACTATGCCCCCCCGGGGGAGTCTCCCGTGCTATCTGTTCCTGACAGGAGGAAACTGCAATTGGACACCTTGTCCCAGTTGTCGTAGCCGATAACTTAGGCCGACGTGGTTGAAAGAAAAGGGCGCTGGAGCCCTGCAGAGTCTGGAAGAAAGAGCCTTGGAGGAGTGAAACCGGAAGTCGATTTACTCCGCACAGCAGCTGTCTAAGTCTCTGTCCTTGGGCACAAACAAACTCTTCTCAAGGATGGAAGGGTGTCTGAGGTCGTCGACCTCCACAGATGAGACACCCGAAGGAAGCCCTCAGTCAGCGCGTCCAGATGGTACAACATCGAGCTTGTCCGCAAGTTAGATACTTAACGACGAAAGGCCAAGGTGCCTGAGCTCGAGAGAAGGAAAGTACCCTTGATCTTCCTGTAGCTTCCTTGAACCAAACCTCGGGCCGTAACTGAGGAGGGAAAGAACCTGGTAAGCTCCCAGAGGAAGAGGTAAGCAGTCACCCCTTGTCCGATGGAGAAATCTCGAACGGAAAGCCCCCCCGCCAAAAATCCTTCCAGGGAATGACGGGGAAGGGCTAACCCAGGTTCAGGAATAGAGGAGTGTTGCTCAGATCTCCCTTAAGTTTCTCCTATTCTTGCAAGTGCCATGCTCTGTGTTTACGGGGTGAGGCAGTGTTCTGGAAATACGCTCCAGAAGAACTCGCCAGGCTGGTCATGCTGCGAAAACCCCATTGGGAATCGTGGTCGCAATTGCCCTGGAGCTCGTGCGACGGGAATTCCTGGTGGTCGGCGAGCGATAACCCATAGACGAGCAATGGATACTGCAAGAAATAAGCCGACATTTGTGCGAAGAAACACTGTAGGTTCGCGCGACGGAACACCATCCGTCTGCGCGATGGAAAAAACCGTTGGTTCGCGCGTGGGCGAACATTGGAGTGCATGAGCGTAGACGTGCAGGCACGTGGGCGTGTGGGCGCGCGGTTGCACGGGCGAGCGGTCGCGTGGTTGCACGGGCGAGCGGTCGCGTAGGCGAGTGGTCGTGAGGGTGGGCAGGTGGATGAGAGCGAGTCCGAGGCGGCGAACGCAAGCGTTAGCGATGAAACGCGCTGCCGCGTGGGCGAGGAGGACCGCTGGCGATATGGATCAACAAGCGATCGGTGGTGAGCTGGTGAGCGCTAACGCGCAGGTTGGCAATGGCGCGTTGTGTTATGCCGACGCGATGGTCGAGCAGCATGCGCAGGTGAGCGATCGTGCGTTGGCGAGCAGTATGCAAAGGTGAGCGATCGCGAGCAGTGATCAGCATGCGCCGGGTCGCGCGATGGTGATCAGTATGCGCAGGGTCGCGCGATGGTGATCAGCATGCCAGGGTCGCGCGATGGCGATCAGCATGCGCAGGTTGGCGGTCGCGCGATGGCGAACAGCATCTGCAGGTGGGCGATCGCGTGATGGCGAACAGCATACGCAGTTGAGGGTCGCGCGATGGTGATCAGCATGCCAGGGTTGAGCGATGGTGATCAGCATCCGCAGGTGTGCGGTCGCGCGATGGCGATCAGCATCCGCAGTTGAGGGTCGCGCGATGGCGATCAGCATCCGCAGGTGAGAGTCGCGCGATGGCGATCAGCATCCGCAGGTGAGGGTCGCGCGATGGCGATCAGCATCCGCAGGTGAGGGTCGCGCGATGGCGATCAGCATCCGCAGTTGAGGGTCGCGCGATGGCGATCAGCATCCGCAGTTGAGGGTCGCGCGATGGCGATCAGCATCCGCAGTTGAGGGTCGCGCGATGGCGATCAGCATCCGCAGTTGAGGGTCGCGCGATGGCGATCAGCATGCGCAGGTGAGCTAGTAGCTGGCGAACCATGTTCCTTCAGAAGTGTTGGAGAACGTTGGCGTGCCGGCTGTAACACACGTGGGCGATCCGGAGATCGCTGGCGAGCTGATGATCGCTGGCGGGCTGATGATCGCTGACGAGCTGATGATCGCTGGCGAGCTGATGATCGCTGGCGAGCTGATGATCGCTGACGAGCTGATGATCGTTGACGAGCAGAAGGCTACGCGTGGAAGCCTGCGCAAAGAAGAAGAGTCCTTGACCCCGACCTGAACCGAAGTTCTAGATCGCGAGGGCGAACGTGGGCGCACAGGGCGCGTAACAGGAACCAACAGGAACCGCAGGGAAGATCATCTTGAAAGCGCTGACGAACAGGAGAGCGCTGATGAGCAGAAGGGCGCGCAGGGAAACCCTGACACGCAAGGGAAGAACCCCCGTGGGGGCAACCCTTTGCCCCGAAGGAATCGTTGTCCGCCGGGAGACTGATGTCCGTCGGAAGACCGTTGTCCGTCGGGAAGACCGTTGCCCGTCGGAAGACGAGATCAGACTGGTGTCCATCTGCACCAAGGCGGAAGATCGAGAAAAAGGAGTTGTAGGCTGCAAACGGAGATCCAAAAAGGCGCCTCAAGCACCCTTATAGGGAGATGAGAGGCCCTTACGACGAGGCGGACGGTGGGCCTTACGGCGAGGAAGGCCAACAGCAACAGCAACAGAAGAAACCTCCGAAGAGGAGTCTCTATGAGTGTACTCTCTCGCGAACGAAAGAGAAACACTTCGTGGAAGAGACTGGTCAGCCAGTGACCTAAAAGGAGCAATCCTCCGAAGAGGAGCTCCTGCAGTTGCCCAGCCCCTTGAGCGAAACTGCAGGTGTGACCGCTCAGCACCAAGAGCATAGTCGCACGAAAAAAAGGCAAGAGAAGAACCCCCCAAAAAGGGGAAAAACTCAAGCCTGGACAGGAAAAACTTCCCTCGGAAGGAAAGTTATCCGCCCAAGGAGGCAAGCCTCCTGAGTGTTCTAAAATGAACTGGAGAGCTGTCCGTCGTCACGGGAGTACTACCAGTAGAAGGAGACACGCCCCTGACGAAAATACAAGGGGGGAGGCAGCAACAGCCGAATCCCCAGGACTCAACCAGACAGCTCACACCGTTGCTATATTACAGAAACGAACTAGATTGGTAACTGTAAAAAAATAAAACAAATAATATTAGTACACATTCATTCCCCCGGGAAGGCTCCGAAGAGGAATACCGAGGGAAAGGAACAAGAATTACACAACAGGCACGTGCCCTCACAACCACTTACACTCGCGGAAGGAGAGCTGTAACCAAAACAGAATTATAACAATTATAACTATGTAACTATGTAATTATGTAATTTAAAAATGAATGAACACTAAAGAAAGAACGAAAACCCCGAAAGGAATCGTTCTACAAGCTGAAAAACAAAAAACAACTACAATTAGATTCATAACTAATTGAGACAAACGTACGGCGTAGCAACCCCCCACACGGATAGGAAGCTAAGCTACAAGGGCGTACTAACACGTAGTAAAAGGGTGAACGACCTCAAGAGAGAGAGAGAGAGAAAGATATAAGTCAAACTCGATCGCCACCCAAAAAATACGCCGTGGTGGCCTAACTGCCGAGGCCTCCACGTAGATATCGTACACTACACACACACATCTGAAAAGGAAACTTACTTATTTCTATACTCAAAGATATATACAAACATGAAAACATGTTTACATATATATTGAGTAAATGAAAAGTAAGCGATTAAGTAAAGACAAAACAAACAATGGCTGCCAAGCGAGGACCAAGACAGAGAGGTCTGTCACAGCCCGAGCCAAAAGTGAAAGTGAGTATTCACCTGTGTGTGAGGGGGAGGAGGGGTAGCTAGCTACCACTCCCCTACCCCCCCCCCCGCTAACTAGCGCGGGGGTAATACACCCTCGTTAAATTCTAATGGCTCGCCATTTCAGCTACGCTAAAAGTAATACCCTTTGTAAATAGCGTGGTTTGTATTTTGGTTACGGCAAATATATATTCACACACATTACACTCTACACTGTTAACTACAACTGTAATGCATTGGTTCTTTACAATATCCAATCTTAGGCCCCAGCTCTAATGTTTTGCAGCACTAACTTTTCATCCAATTGCTTAGGTATCTTTACATATAGCCGTCTAACCTTACCTCTCTATTTTTTTTTTTTTTTTTGTCAATTCAAGAAAAAAAAACTTTAGGCGAAACCTATAAAAGTCTGGAAATGTAGCTCAAGTGATTGTGATCTCATTGAACTATATATTATTCACTATTGATTAATCCCATATTTTACATACCTGTACCTGATTCTTTTTCATAATTCTATACATTTGTTTAATGCGATAACTTCCAGTGAGAATGTTAGTGACCATGATTTTAAAAAAAATGTCAAATAATCACAATATCTATCCTGAAAATTACATTCATGACAGACATCTTCAAGCAGTTTTGGGGACTGTTATGTTGACTTCATAAAGGAAAAAAATAACCTTTGAGTTTAAATAAAAAAATAATCATAAAAGGAACAAGTTTCAGAAAGCACCTCCAAACCTGGTGCTAGCAGAGTGGTACATACAATGTATTTACAGTATGTGTTCATCATTACTTCCAAGATATATTTCATATTTCTGAATGAAATTACTATAGAGCATAGTATACTTCTCTACTAAATCACAGTATACAATATATAAAAATTCTTCTAATTTCTGTTATTAATATCATTGAATTATTATCATTATTACTAGCTAAGCTACAACACTAGTTGGAAAAGCATGATGCTCCAACAGGTTAAATAGCCCAGTGAGGAAAGGAAATAAACTACATGAAAAGCACCAAATAACGAATATAAAACATCTTAAGATCGGTAGCAACGTTAAAATAGATCTGTTAAATATAAACTATGAAGAGAGACATGGCAGTTTGAACTTCTGAAGTTCCACAGATTCAACTGCCAGATTAGGAAGATCATTTCACAATCTGGCCACAGCTGGATTAAAACTTTTAGAATAGAATACTGTGTAATATTAAGCCTTATGATGGAGAAGGTATGACTGTTCAAATTAACTGTATACCTAATACCATGTACAGGATGTTAGTCTGGGAAGATCTTAAAGCAAAGGAGGGTCAGAATTATGAAAAATCTTATCCAACATCAATAAAGAACTAAATGAACATCAGTACTACAGATTAATATCAGAACCAGAAATAAGAAATCTAATAAACCACAAGTTTTTGTCCAACAAATTAAGAGAGATTCAGTACCTCAAGACCAGACAAGACTAAACTCTAAACAATGAGGCTCTGCAGATAGAGGAATCGAGAGCTTCCGACAGGCGAGTCGGTGGAGCCACTCAGCCGTGGTCACCACCTGTTGTTAAATAACTTCGTTAATGAATTATTCCACGGCCACTCCAATTCCGCTGAAGACATGTAACCTATGTCAAGGGATGAAAGGTCTGAATATGCGTAGGAATAAATTTCTACAATGTCCTTTTCAAGTTTCTACTTTACTATATCTAAGTATTCTTCATAAAGCATGCTCCAAGGGTCTCCTTTCAGCATTCGTTGCAGCTCCCCCATTACTTTCATAAATGGCAAAAAAATGATATTTTAATTATAAAATAAATTTTTGAATATACTTACCCGGTGAATATATAATAGCTGCTGCAACTCTGTTGCTCGACAGACAAAAAACAGTAAAAACTCGCCAGCGATCGCTATACAGGTTGCGGGTGTGCCCACCAGCGCCAACTGTCGGCCAGATACCACTCTCTCGATGTAAACAAAGACTCAATTTCTTCTCATCCCACTGCGTCTCTATTGGGGAGGAAGGGAGGGTCGTTTAATTTATATATTCGCCGGGTAAGTATATTCAAAAATTTATTTTATAATTAAAATATCATTTTTAAATATTTAACTTAGCCGGTGAATATATAATAGCTGATTCACACCCAGAGTAGTGAGTAGAGACCAGTTAAATATGTTTACATCGTATAAGCTAAGAGTTTTTTATTTCATTTTGACAGTTATCAATATAACAAAACCAAAATAAATAGGTACCTGGTAAGGAAGTCGACTGAGACGATTACTCTGCCTTGTAAGTACGTCTTCCTTACGGAGCCCCGCGATCCTCTTAGGATGCTGACAGACCCCCAGGAGCTGAAGTATCAAGGGCTGCAACCCATACAACAGGACCTCATCAAACCCCTAATCTGGGCGCTCTCAAGAAATGACTTTGACCACCCGCCAAATCAACCAGGATGCGAAAGGCTTCTTAGCCTTCCGGACAACCCATAAAAACATTAAAACATTTCAAGAGACAGATTAAAAGGATATGGAATTAGGGAATTGTAGTGGTTGAGCCCTCACCCACTACTGCACTCGCTGCTACGAATGGTCCCAGTGTGTAGCAGTTCTCGTAAAGAGACTGGACATCTTTTAAGTTGGACATCTTTTAAGTAACATGACGCGAACACTGACTTGCTTCTCCAATAGGTTGCGTCCATGATACTTTGCAGAGATCTATTTTGCTTAAAGGCCACGGAAGTTGCTACAGCTCTAACCTCGTGCGTCTTAACCTTAAGCAAAGATCGGTCTTCCTCACTCAAGTGTGAATGAGCTTCTCGTATTAACAATCTGATAAAACATGACAAAGCATTCTTTGACATAGGCAAGGATGGTTTCTTAACCGAACACCATAACGCTTCAGATTGGCCTCGTAAAGGTTTAGTACGAGCTAAGTAGAACTTAAGAGCTCTAACAGGGCATAAGACTCTTTCTAGTTCATTGCCTACGATCTCCGATAAGCTGGGAATATCGAAAGATTTAGGCCAAGGACGAGAAGGTAGCTCATTTTTGGCTAGAAAACCAAGTTGCAGAGAACAAGTGCCTTTTTCTGACGAAAATCCGATGTTCTTGCTGAAGGCATGAATCTCACTGACTCTTTTAGCTGAGGCTAAGCATACCAGGAAAAGATTCTTAAGAGTGAGATCTTTCAGGGAGGCTGACTGTAAAGGCTCAAACCTGTCTGACATGAGGAATCTTAGGACCACGTCTAAATTCCACCCAGGAGTAGCCAAACGACGCTCCTTAGTGGTCTCGAAAGACTTAAGGAGGTCTTGCAGATCTTTATTGTTGGAAAGATCTAAGCCTCTATGCCGGAAGACCGATTCCAACATGCTTCTGTAGCCCTTGATAGTGGGAGCTGAAAGGGATCGTCCTTTTCTCAGGTATAAGAGAAAATCAGCTATTTGGGCTACAGAGGTACTGGTCGAGGATACAGAAACTGACTTGCACCAGTCTCGGAAGACTTCCCACTTCGATTGGTAGACTCTAATGGTAGAAGCTCTCCTTGCTCTAGCAATCGCACTGGCTGCCTCCTTCGAAAAGCCTCTAGCTCTCGAGAGTCTTTCGATAGTCTGAAGGCAGTCAGACGAAGACCGTGGAGGCTTTGGTGTACCTTCTTTACGTGTGGCTGACGTAGAAGGTCTACTCTTAGAGGAAGACTTCTGGGAACGTCTACTAACCATCGAAGTACCTCGGTGAACCATTCTCTCGCGGGCCAGAGGGGAGCAACTAACGTCAACCTTGTCCCTTCGCGAGAGGCGAACTTCTGCAGTACCTTGTTGACAATCTTGAATGGTGGGAATGCGTAAAGATCCAGATGTGACCAATCTAGGAGGAAGGCATCTATATGTATTGCTGCTGGGTCCGGGACTGGAGAGCAATAGATTGGAAGCCTCTTGTCAGCGAGGTTGCAAAGAGATCTATGGTGGGTTGACCCCAAGTCGCCCAAAGTCTCTTGCACACATCCTTGTGGAGGGTCCATTCGATTGGAATTACTTGACCTTTCCGACTGAGACAATCTGCTAGGACGTTCAAGTCGCCCTGGATGAACCTCGTTACTAGGGAGATGCCTCGATCTTTTGACCAGATGAGCAGGTCCCTTGCGACCTCGTACAAAGTCAGTGAGTGGGTACCTCCCTGTTTGTAAATGTACGCCAAGGCCGTGGTGTTGTCCGAGTTTACCTCCACCACCTTGCTTCGAAGGAGATTCTCGAAGCTTATCAAGGCCAGATGAACTGCCAAAAGCTCCTTGCTGTTGATATGCATGCTCCTCTGACTCGAGTTTCACAGACCTGAGCATTCCCGACCGTCTAGCGTCGCGCCCCAGCCCAAGTCCGATGCGTCCGAGAAGAGAACGTGGTTGGGTATCTGAACTGCCAGGGGAAGACCCTCTCGTAGGCTGATATTGTCTTTCCACCAAGTCAGACAAGACTTTATCTTTTCGGAAATCGGGATCGAGACCGCCTCTAGCGTCTTGTCCTTTTTCCAGTGAAAAGCCAGATGGAATTGAAGAGGACGGAGGTGTAGCCTTCCTAGCGAGACAAATTGCTCCAGGGATGACAGCGTCCCTACCAGACTCATCCACAGCCTGACTGAGCAGCGTTCTTTCTTCAGCATCTTCTGGATGGAGAGCAGGGCTTGATCTATTCTGGGGGCCGACGGAAAAGCCCGAAAAACTTGACTGTGAATCTCCATCCCTAAATACAGAATAGTTTGGGATGGGACCAGCTGTGACTTTTCCAAATTGACTAGGAGTCCCAATTCCTTGGCCAGATCTAGAGTCCAATTGAGATCCTTCAGACAGCGATGACTGGAAGAGGCTCTGAGAAGCCAGTCGTCCAAGTACAGGGAGGCTCTGATCTCCGATAGCTCGAAACTGGTACCCCACATTCCTGTAAACAAACCTCAGAAACGGTTGGGAATCCGGGTGTATAGGAATGTGGAAGTATGCCTCCTGAAGGTCGAGAGAGACCATCCAGTCGCCTTCCATAAATGCTGTCAAGACAGCCTGGTAGACTTCATCGTGAAGTTTGTCTTGACAATGAACACATTGAGCGCACTTGCCTCTTACGTACTCCTGCAGTGAACATGGCTGCCAAATCATGGAGCCATCCCTGAGGGACTTGTCCCTGCAGAGAACGTGGCTGTCAGATCATTGGAGCCATCCCTGAAAGCCTTGTTTATGCATGACATAATTGTACAGCAAAACTTCAAAGGCTCGAAAACAGCTGTGAAGTTGACCTGTAAAATCTTGGAGCGTCTCCTGGCCAGGCGCCAGGGAGAGTCTACGAGATTTGAGAAGTCTATCTGGGCAGAGGCAGGAACTCCCAAGCCGAGAACTTCTCTCGTGTCATATCAGACTCTCGCTCTATAAGCCAGTTTAAAAGAAGGGAAAGCAAAGGCTGTATCCCCCAAACTCCTCCTGCTGATAAACCAGTCGCCTAGCAAACGTAAAGCTCTCTAGGAGAGCGAGAGAGCACTAGCTTATAAAACAACGGCTTCGAAGTAGCTAGGCCTAGTGTAAGCTCTGACGTTTAGGCGAACGAGGAGCAGCAGTTACAAAAAGATCCGGACAAAGATCCTTAAAAATCAGCATGATTTATTTAAAGTCCATAGAGGGCTAAGCAGCTTTAGGCTCCTCTCCGTCTGACAGAGTCCTCAAGGGAATATCAGTAGGAGGGGGAACAGCAACTTCCTCATCTAAAGGAACCTTGTCCGATAATAGCTGAGTCTCAAGCAAGGGAGAGACCTACCGTGGTGGCAATGCTTTACAAGCAGAGTCCACACGCACTGGTGCATTAGTAGCGGACCAGGACGCAACGTCATGTAACTGCTTGACAGTCTGTGAACTGTCAACAACAACAGGTGCGAGAGACCAGGACGCAACGTCATGTAACTGCTTGACAGTCTGTGAACTGTCAACAACAACAGGTGCGTGAGGACACACAGCGTCCACTCGAGACTGCTTTGACCGCCTAGACTGAGCAGTCAAAACAACTCTAGAATGCGGAGGTTGACGCACAGCGTCAAAACAAGTCAACTCCGATTGTTAGCGAACGTCCTGAACGTCAACAGGAGCATCAGCAAGTGGCCTAATGTCCAAATGTGGCTGAAAATCCACACGAGACCGCATCGAGTGTGGTTCTAAACAACCTGACTGACGTTACTTAGCTACGCCAACGTCAACAGGACGCACAAAGGAACGTTAGGTTGGCTGAAAGCCAGGATCTCGATGAGATAAACGGCTAGGCTCAACGGACTAATCGGCAGAATAGTCTTCCATAAGGGAGGCAAGCTTATTCTGCATGTCTTGCCGTACAACCCATTTAGGATCAACGGAAATGGTTGCGGTAAGAGACGAGGGTAACGTCTGTGACCGCAACACTTTGCCAACAAAAAGACTCTCGGCGTCTGTGTTACGCTTTTGTTAGGCGTCGAGCAGTTATCAGATGACTGCATAGGGTCAGAGCTGTCCTAATGGCTGCAACCAGGACGCTGGACCTGTCCTGAAAGGACTGACTTTCGCTTAAGGGCCTCGAAACCTTGTTTCAGGTTTCTTATGCGAAAAGCCTTCGGATGACGAGGAGAAAATTGTCTCTCTCGCCTTATGGTAGGGGAGATCTTGGTAAGATACACCCGATACCATAGAGGGAAACGTCTGTTCGCTGATCAAGGCCTCTCGAACCCATAAGTCGTACGACATTACTTCTCCCCTGGGCTTGGGAGCTTGCAAGAGGTCCCGGACTAGGTGAACGACAGGCACGAACAGACGAACCCTCGGACGCAACACTGTAACACTTTGCGCAATATCACTTTATCACTACGATTTTCTGTTTTGCAATTATTTCACTGAAATCGAAACTTTTACTGATTTCTACCTGAAGCACGCAATTCTACCCTCATCAAAAGGTAGTAAATGCGAAATCAGTCGTATAATGCAAGCACATTAATACCAGCAAAAAAACAGTAAACATCTTTTAAGATAAAAAAAGTTCCTTTAAAATAGAATTTAAAACATTTAAGCTTTGAAAGAAGAATGAACAAAACGTCAGAATCGATTTACTCTTTCTGCAAAGTGAAACCGTGATACTCTCTCTCTCTATCGTAACGATAGAGCGCAAACTGCGTAGCATAAATAAACTAAACGTTAGTTCATCTTTGAAAACAGTACGAAGACTATTCAAAGAAAATCTTTCATAAAATATTTATTAAAAATATTCATTTAAAAAGTTTTAAATCATTAGCTCTTTAAAAGCTATTTACGATTGAAAGGGCTCAACGTTGTTTAACTTCGGTTTCCAAGTTAGGACCGCCTACTCTCAGGAAAGGTCGCATATAACTAAAACATTAAAATTTATTTTTTATGTTTATTATAAATGGAAAGTTAATCGAAGAGGCCTAATAAAGGTGGTGAGATATAAAATATATAGAGGAAAATCTATATTTAATTTATAACGTGATAAGATAATTACTAAAAGCCTAAACACACTTCCGTCTAAGGGAAGGGTCGGCCATTTAAAAGTCAAAGAAAGTCCATACTCTCTTTGTCACCAAAAATTAAATCTATCCAAAACAAGTTCAAGATTTAAGATGAAGATAAAACACCTGCACTGCGAAAGCTCAAACCAAAATGAAGTACTTCACCAAATATGTTGAGAAAACTCCAGGTTCTACAGCGAGTAAAAGTACGTCTTGTCGACACGTCGACAGAGAAGAAATTGAGTCTTTGTTTACATCGAGAGAGTGGTATCTGGCTGACAGTTGGCGCTGGTGGGCACACCCGCAACCTGCATAGCGATCGCTGGCGAGTTTTTACTGTTTTTTGTCTGTCGAGCAACAGAGTTGCAGCAGCTATTATATATTCACCGGCTAAGTTAAATGTTATTTTTATAATAAAATAAATTTTTGAATATACTTACCCAGTGATTATATAAGCTGCAACTCTGTTGCTCGACAGAAAACTCTACGTTAAAAATCCGCCAGCGATCGCTATGCAGGTAGGGGGTGTACATCAACAGCGCCATCTGTCGGGCAGGTACTCAGTACTCAATGTAAACACAGAACTCAATTTTCTCCTCGGTCCACTGGGTCTCTATTGGGGAGGAAGGGAGGGTCCTTTAATATATAATCACCGGGTAAGTATATTCAAAAATTTATTTTATTATAAAAATAACATTTTTCAATATTAAACTTAGCCGGTGATTATATAAGCTGAATCACACCCAGGGGGGTGGGTAGAGACCAGCAATAATTGTTTAAATTATTATGAGCTAAGGATTTTTTATTTCATTTTAGCAGTTATTCAAAATAACAAACATAAAATAAATAAGTACCTGGTAAGGAAGTCGACTTGAACAATTGCTCTGCCTTTTTAAGTACGTCTTCCTTACGGAGCCTCGCGATCCTCTTAGGATGCTGAGCGACCCCTAGGAGCTGAAGTATCAAGGGTTGCAACCCATACAACAGGACCTCATCAAAACCTCTAATCTAGGCGCTTCTCAAGAAATGACTTTGACCACCCGCCAAATCAAGTAGGATGCGAAAGGCTTCTTAGCCTTCCGGACAACCCAAAAACAATAATAAAACATTTCAAGAGAAAGATTAAAAAGGTTATGGAATTAGGGAATTGTAGTGGTTGAGCCCTCACCCACTACTGCACTCGTTGCTACGAATGGTCCCAGAGTGTAGCAGTTCTCGTAAAGAGACTGGACATTCTTAAGATAAAAAGACGCGAACACTGACTTGCTTTTCCAATAGGTTGCGTCGATTATACTTTGCAGAGATCTATTTTGTTTAAAGGCCACGGAAGTTGCGACAGCTCTAACTTCGTGTGTCCTTACCTTCAGCAAAGCTTGGTCTTCCTCATTCAGATGGGAATGAGCTTCTCATATTAACAGTCTGATAAAATAGGATAAAGCATTCTTTGACATAGGCAAAGATGGTTTCTTAACTGAACACCATAAAGCTTTAGACGGGCCTCGTAAAGGTTTAGTTCGTTTTAAATAGAACTTAAGAGCTCTTACAGGGCATAAGACTCTTTCTAGTTCATTTCCAACCATACGATAAGTTTGGAATATCGAACGATATTGGCCAAGGCCGAGAAGGCAGCTCGTTTTTGGCTAGAAAACCAAGTTGTAGAACATGTAGCCGTTTCGGATGAGAATCCGATGTTCTTGCTGAAGGCATGAATCTCACTGACTCTTTTAGCTGTGGCTAAGCATACCAGGAAAAGAGTCTTTAAGGTGAGATCTTTCAGGGAGGCTGATTGTAGCGGTTCGAACCTGTCTGACATAAGGAATCTTAGTACCACGTCTAAATTCCAACCAGGTGTAACCAAACGACGCTCCTTCGTGGTCTCAAAAGACTTAAGGAGGTCCTGTAGATCTTTATTGTTGGAAAGATCTAAGCCTCTGTGACGGAAGACTGATGCCAACATGCTTCTGTAACCCTTGATAGTGGGAGCTGAAAGAGATCGTTCTTTCCTCAGATATAAGAGGAAGTCAGCTATTTGAGTTACAGAGGTACTGGTCGAGGATACGGATACTGACTTGCACCAGTTTCGGAAGATTTCCCACTTCGATTGGTAGACTCTAAGGGTGGATGTTCTCCTTGCTCTAGCAATCGCTCTGGCTGCCTCCTTCGAAAAGCTTCTAGCTCTCGAGAGTCTTTCGATAGTCTGAAGGCATTCAGACGAAGAGCGTGGAGGCCTTGGTGTACCTTCTTTACGTGTGGCTGACGTAGAAGGTCCACCCTTAGGGGAAGTGTTCTGGGAACGTCTACTAGCCATCGAAGTACCTCGGTGAACCATTCTCTCGCGGGCCAGAGGGAAGCAACTAGCGTCAACCTTGTCCCTTCGTGAGAGGCGAACATCTGCAGTACCTTGTTGACAATCTTGAACGGAGGGAATGCATATAGATCTAGATGTGACCAATCTAGGAGAAAGGCATCTATATGAACTGCTGCTGGGTCCGGGATTGGTGAGCAAAATATTGGGAGCCTCTTGGTCATTGAGGTTGCGAAGAGATCTATGGTTGGCTGGCCCCAGGTGGCCCAAAGTCTCTTGCATACATCCTTGTGGAGGGTCCATTCTGTTGGAATTATTTGTCCCTTCCGACTGAGACAATCTGCCATGACATTCAAGTTGCCTTGGATGAACCTCGTTACTAGTGATATGTCTAGACCTTTTGACCAGGTGAGGAGGTCCCTTGCGATCTCGTACAACGTCAGAGAGTAGGTCCCTCCTTGTTTGGAGATGTACGCCAAAGCCGTGGTGTTGTCCGAGTTCACCTCCACCACTTTGCCTTGAAGGAGAGACCTGAAGCTTTTCCAGGCCAGACGTACTGCCAGTAGCTCCTTGCAGTTGAAATGCATTGTCCTTTGACTCGAGTTCCATATTCCCGAGCATTCCCGACCGTCTAATGTCGCACCCCAGCCTACGTCCGATGCGTCCGAGAAGAGAACGTGGTTGGGAGTCTGAACAGTCAGGGGAAGACCCTCTCTTAGTTGATATAGTCCTTTCACCAAGTCAGACAAGACTTTATCTTTTCGGAAACCGGGATCGAGACCGCTTCTAGCGTCTTGTCCTTTTTCCAGTGAAAAGCTAGATGGTATAGAAGAGGACGGAGGTGTAGTCTTCCTAGTGACACAAATTGATACACGGATGACAGCGTCCCTACCAGACTCATCCACAGCCTGACTGAGCAGCGTTCCTTCTTCAGCATCTTCTGGATGGATAGCAGGGCTGGGGGCTGATCGTCTTGTTCAGCAACGTCCTCATCAGAGGGTTCCTCATCCGAAACTGATGAGGAAACGGCAACGGAGTGGGCAACGTCTAACTCGCTGAATCCGGTCGCACTGGTGGATGCGTGACGGAGCCGGACGCAATATCATGGACCTGCTGCACAGTCTGTGAACTGTCAACAACCATGGGTTCGCGAGGAAGCACAGCGTCAACCCGAAACTGTCTAGACCGTCTGGGTTGTGCAGTCAACACCCTACCGGGTTGCTGAGGTTGACGCACTGCGTCACAACAAGTCACCTCTGCTGGTTGTTGAACGTCCTGAACGTCAACAACCACCTCCGAGCGTCGTTTAACGTCACCGTGCGGCTGGCAACCCACACTGGGTCGCATCGGTGGAGGAACCACCTCAACTGGCAGACGCGAGTAGGTTACCTCAGCGTCAACAGGGCGCACAACCGACCGGTTGGAAGGTTGTTGGCCAGAAGGTTCTTCTCCGCATTTAAGTCCTCTATCAAGGACGCAAGCTTGGACTGCATGTCTTGCAGCAAAGCCCATTTAGGGTCTACGGGAGCAGGTGTGGCAACAGACGGGGTTAGCGACTGAGGCGGAACCGTTTACCATCCCTGAAAGCCTTGTTATGCGTGACATAATAGTACAGCAAAACTTCAAAGGCTCGACAACAGCTGAGAAGTTGACCTATAAACAACTTGGAGCGTCTCCTGGCTAGGCGCCAGGGAGAGTCTACCAGAATTGAGAAGTCTATCTGGGCAGAGGCATGAACTCCCAAGCCGAGACCTTCTCTCGTGTCCTATCAGACTCTCGCTCTATAAACCAGTTTAAAAGAAGGGAAAGCAAAGGCTGTATCCCCCAAACTCCTCCTGGTGAAAAACCAGTCGCCTAGCCAACGTAACGCTCTCTAGGAGAGCGAGAGAGCACTAGCTTAAAAACAACGGCTTCGAAGTAGCTAGGCCTAGTGTAAGCTCTGACGTTTAGGCGAACGAGGAGCAGCAGTTACAAGATCCGGACGAAGATCCTTAAAAAAAAATCATCATGATTTAATTAAAGTCCATAGGAGGCTAAGCAGCTTAAGGCTCCTCTCCATCTGACAGAGTCCTCAAGGGAATATCAGTAGGAGGGAGAACAGCCACTTCCTCATCTACAGGAACCTTGTCCGATAAAAGCTGAGTCTCTCACTGGTGCATTAGTAGCGGACCAGAACGCAACGTCATGTAACTGCTTGACAGTCTGTGAACTGTCAACAACTGAACTGTCAACCACAACAGGTGCGTGAGGACGTACAGCGTCCACTCGAGACTGCTTTGACTGCCTAGACTGAGCAGTCAAAACAACTCTAGAATGCGGAGGTTGACGCACAGCGTCAAAACAAGTCAACTCCGATTGTTAGTGAACGTCTAGAACGTCAACAGGAGTATCAGCCAGTGGCCTAACGTCCAAATGCGGCTGAAAAACCACACGAGACCGCATCGAGTGTGGTTCTAAACAACCTGACTGACGTGACTAGGCTACGCCAACGTCAACAGTAAGCACAAAGGAACGTTAGGTTGGCTGAAAGCCAGGATATCGATGAGATAAACGGCTAGACTCAACGGACTAATCGGCAGAATAGTCTTCCATAAGGGAGGCAAGCATATACTGCATGTTTTGCCATATAACCCCTTAAGGATCAACGGAAATGGTTGTGGTAATAGACGAGGGTAACGTCTGTGACCGCAACACTTTGCCTACAAAAAAAGACTTTCGGAGTCTGTGTTACGCTTTTGTTAGGCAGCGAGCAGTTATCCGATGACTGCATAGGGTCAGAGCTGTCCTAATGGCTGTAACCAGGACGCTGGACCTGTCCTGAAAGGACTGACTTTCGCTTAAGGGCTTCGAAACCTTGTGACAGGTTTCTTATGCGAAAAGCCTACGGATGGCGAGGAGAAACAACGTCTCTCTCGTCTTATGGTAGGGGAGATCTTGGTAAGATACACCCGATACCATAGAGGGAAAACGTCTGTTCGTTGGTCAAGGCCTCTCAAACCCATAAGTCGTTCGACATTACTTCTCCCCTGGGCTTGGGAGCTTGCAAGAGGTCCCGGACTAGGTGAACGACAGGCACGAACAGACGAACCCTCGGACGCAACACTGTAATACTTTGCGCCTCGGACGCAACACTGTAACACTTTGCGCATATCACTTTATCACTTCGATTTTCTGTTTTGCACTTATTTCTACCTGAAACACGCAATTCTACCCTTCATTAAAAAGGTAGTAATTGCGAAATAAGTCGTATAATGCAAGTTCATAATACCAGCAAAAAACAGAAAACATATTTTAAGATAAAAAGAAAAATCAGTGGCTGGGAAAGAGACTAAACACTAGTTCATATAACTACGTTTTCAATCTCTCACCGCACATAGCCTGGGGACGAGAATAAAAAACCTAAAAACGTTTTATCCTTCCTCCCCGTACAGAGACTAGGGACGAGAGTAACACGAAAACAACGTTACCCGCTTGAACGGAACGTTTTCTCTCCTCTCTCTCCCTCCGTCTCTATCTCTCTCTCTCTCTTTCTCTCTTGATTTCGCACCTAAGAGAAGAGCCCAATTATTTTTCGTCAAAAAAATATGTTATTTGACTAAAGGAAAAAACTGAAAGGTTTTTCAAATAAAAATTTCCTTTAAATTAGAATTTAAAACATTTAAGCTAAGAAAGAATGAACAAAACGTCAGAATCGATTTACTCTTACTGCAAAGTGAAACCGTGATACACTCTCTCTCTATCGTAACGATAGAGCGCATGTTGAACGTCCTGAACGTCAACAACTGCGTAGCATAAAAAACTAAACGTTAGTTCATCTTTGAAAACAGTACGAAGACTATCAAAGAAATTCTTTCATAAAATATTACATTTAAAAAGTTTTAAATTCTTAAAAGCTAATTACGATATACAGGGTTCAACGTTGATTAACTTCGGTTCCAAGTTAGGACCGCCTACTATCAGGAAAGGTCGCATATAAACAAAACATAAAAATTTATTTTTATATGTTTATAATAAATGGAAAGTTAATCGAAGAGGCCTAATAAAGGCGGAGAGATATAAAATATATAGATCTATAACGTGATAAGATAATTACTTAAAACCTAAACACACTTCCGTCTAAGGGAAGGGTCGGCCATTTAAAAGTGAAAGAAAGTCCATACTCTCTTTGTCACCATAATTAAATCTATCCAAAACGAGTTCAAGTTTTGAGATGAAGATAAAACACCTGCATAGCGAAAGCTCAAAACTAGAATAGTGTACTTCACCAAATAGTTGTGAAAACAAATCCAGTTAGCAACAGCGAATTAGTAGGTCTTGCCGGTAGCCCGACAGAGAGAAAATTGAGTTCTGTGTTTACATTGAGTACTGAGTACCTGCCCGACAGATGGCGCTGTTGATGTACACCCCCTACCTGCATAGCGATCGCTGGCGGATTTTTAACGTAGAGTTTTCTGTCGAGCAACAGAGTTGCAGCTTATATAATCACCGGCTAAGTTTAATATTGAAAAATTTAAAACTCAGGGATGATCCTTGAAGGACATCACCACTCACTTCAAATTATGATAAGACTTGGGATGGTCTTCACTCTAGATCTTGTGGTATGGTACAGTTGAACAAGTAGTTATTCTTTCTGGTACCCTCTGTCTTTGCAGTACTAATTTAACTATTTGTACTGGTATTCTAGATCTAAAATTATGTGCAATATCTTTGCATAATATAAACAGTTTAGAATGGTCTCATTTTAATGACAGTCTTCGTTATTGACTTTTATGGCATGAAGCTAAAATTTCAGTATAATTATTTCTTTGCCTTTCCTTTAGCTAAACAGCCTCTCCAATACTTCTACAGCATGCAAAAGCACTCTTAGTTCTCAATTATTTTAATATTGTATTTCATCTTTTTTCTCTGTAATGTTATTGATATCATGTTTTGTTCCACTTTTCTGTTCTTTTCCCTACTTTACTGGTTTATCATATATGAAGCAAGCGTATTATGAAATGGTTTTCCATCCGTATCTATGAAATTGCTAGTTACCTATAAGTTCTAGGGGTTCCCTACTTTACTATACTGTCCAAAATAAGTTGTGAATAGGAACCTGTGACATGGGCAGGTTTGCTCAGGAAGGACTTCTTCGCTGGTCCATACAAATAAAATGATTTATCAACAAATTACCCAAGCTTTTGAACCAACCGATAGGTAACTATCAGAGGTGAGGGATAAAATTAACATGTTAAACAATGATTTTGCTAGATATAAGGCTAATAAACTTGCAAAGATATGTTATTTAAATATTCTTACTTTATCGAGAGTTAGAAGAATTTTCTTTATATAGAGTGTTATTCTAGGTTAAGAGATAAGTAAAAAAGTAATTTGTATAAAATCTTTGAAAATTAAGTACTGTACAGTATACTGTATTTGTTAATGTGAAGTCTTTCTTAAATAAATTTTTGTAAATATGTGATAAACTCATATCATATACGCCAAGCTCTACCTACTACAGTTTTAACGACTGTAAAAATTTAAAGACTATTCTCCCGTCTTTAAAAGTTTAAGCACCTCGAAGTTTTGGGGAGGTTTCCTTCGGCAGCCAGAAGATGGACGGTAACTTTTGTATCTCAAAGGTTTTTCTTCTTTTTACCAACTTATTAAACTTTTTCCCAGTGGACAACTCCAAGGATATGTGAACTATAATGTATAGTTTCAAACATTGGTCATTATTTGGTTTACAAATATTACTTGCTAAGCTACAACCCTAGTTGGAAAAGCAGGATGCTATAAGCCCAGGGGCTCCAACAGGGAAAATAGCCCAGTGAAGAAAGGAAACATGGACACAAGGAAAAATAAAGTAAATAGACACATGGATGGCTAATCCGCAGAAAAAGTCAACTGTATGGCTAAAGTACGTAATACAGTATATCTAAGGTCAACTTCATAGCTTACAAGGTGACTAACCATGAATTTACAATGGAAATACTCCGTTTTAAAACATTACTTTAATTCAGTATTCCAATTCATGAAGTAATCATGAAGTAATGTTCTTGGTTCACTTTATATACTATTAATCTGATGCAGAGCTCTGTTCATTAGATAAATTTTGATTTCACATTGTTCATTTTTGATGTCTAAGTGCCACAGGCAAATTAGCCTTTTGGATATTTGAGCTTCACTTATATGGTGTGTGAACTTATCCTACAAATTTGTCCACTATTCTTTGCCTACAGACCAATATAAAGTAAGGTATGACATGATATGTTTGGTTAAATATAGACGGTCATGAATGTACTGTAGTTTGACCAATATATTTTGATCAATTGCACAGAAAACAGAAATTTCAATCCAGATTTCTATTTCACAACAGAGTGCATATACTACTGTGCTTTATTTTAAATAAATTAAATATACCCTAGCCGAAGTACCCAAACCTAACCTAACTTAGGGGTATATGTATGACAGACATGAAACATCGCTCCGTCATTTTCAATCCTATCGCTTAGAACACAGTAGTCTGAGGGGGTCGTAGGGAGCGTTAGCCATCAACCCTGTTAGGTAAATATGTAAGGACACAGCTTGTAGGTTAGGTTGGAAGGGGAAGCTTAGTTTAGGTAGTATTCTACGCACAAGGGAGGTTTAGTCGTGATTATACAAAGGCTCCCTAACTTATAATGACAGGGCCTTACTTACCAAAGGGGATATACTGTACTCATGGCCAGTCTTTATTCATATGGCGTTTCAATACGTAATCCATCCTAGGCTATGTTCACTGCTTGAGGATAATGTTGACAAGAAATTACAGCTTTACAAATTTTTAGATAAATTTAATTCATCAATTATAGGCCTGGTAGAATAATTTCCCCAGGCTTCAAGATATACTGAGCAATATTTACTTGGGGTGTATCTATGATAGCAGCCACCTGTATGTATTATTATGCCTAACTTAGAATACAGCAGTGTGAGGGGGTCGCAGGGGGCATCAGCCCCCCCCCCCCCCCCCCCACCAGATAGCTAAGTAGGTAAGGCCTCGGCTTGTAGGTTAGGTTAGGGGGAAAAGTTTAGGTTAATTGGTGTCTATTTATAATCATACGGAAGGAACTAGCCGCAGATAAACAAAGGCTCCATTTATTTCATACAAATGACTACGGAAACTACAAAACAGCAGAGAGAATAAGGACATGTTGTTAGGTATGATTGAACTTACACCACAATGGGACAAGCCAACAAGCCTGGATGAAATGAAGGCTAAAGGTAACGCTAATGATTGAAGTATTCACGACAGTATAGCCAATATATGGAGAGCAAATGTCATCTAATCAATCAGGATACTGCAGCTTTAGACTTCAGATTTCCATAGATGCTCCAGCAAAATAACGAAAGCAATTACTCCAGTGGCCTACTAATCCTTAAGTCTTGTTTGCCAATAGACCTCCAATATCACTTAGGATCATCGAAAGTTTAAACTACCTAATGTGGTAGTCCTACAACTTAATAATTACGAAGACGAACTACTCATACGATAGCCTAGGCCTAGTCTAACATCAAACGGATGATATTTCGCCAACCTTAAGTACGTTCTATAAAATATAACATCAACTTGTTTATCAATGTACTTACATATTTTCTTTTTCGTCAGCCATGGTTATAAAATATTAAAACTTCATAAAATCAACTAAAAAAGCTACAAACGTGGAAAGTTTGTCAAGATTTGAACTCAAATTCTAGTTGAGGTGACGTCATATAATAACAGAGCGTTTGATTGGTCAGCAGGCGATGGTGAGTCTTGCTCTCTGGTTGCTGATTGGCTGTCTCAGTCAAAGGAAATGAATGAGCGTCCTTTGAATCATAGATATTATATGATTAGATTAGATTATTATTATTATTATTATTATTATTATTATTATTATTATTATTATTATTATTATTATTATTATTATTATTATTATTATTATTATTACTTGCTAAGCTACAATCCTAATTGGAAAAGCAGAATGCTTTAAGCCCAGGGACCCCAACAGGGAAAATAGCCCAGTTTGGAAAGGAAACAAGGAAAAATAAAATATTTTAAGAACAGTAACATTAAAATAAATACTTCCCATAAACTACAAACACTTTAACAAAACAAGAGGAAGAGAAATAAAAAAGAGCAGTGTGCCGGAGTGTACCCTCAAGCAAGACTCTCTAACCCAAGACAGTGGAAGACCATGGTACAGATGCTATAGCACTACCCAAGATTAGAGAACAATGGTTTGATTTTGGAGTGTCCTTCTCCTAGAAGAGCTGCTCACTATAGCCAAAGAGTCTTTTCTACCCTTACCAAGAGGAAAGTAACCACTAAACAAATACAGTGCAGTAGTTAACCCCTTGATCGAAGAAGAATTGTTTAGTAATCTCAGCGTTGTCAGATGTATGGGGACAGGGGAGAATCTGTAAAGAACAGGCCAGACTATTCGGCGTATGTGTAGACAAAGAGAAAGAACCGTAACCCGAGAGAAGGATCCAATGTAGTGCTGTCTGGTCAGTTGAAGGACCCCATAACTCTATGGCGGTAGATAACAATATTACGTTAACATAGATCTTAAACAAAGCAATAAGTTCAAGTGAAATGAATGAATCATAAATTGAGTCTGGGATAATAGTTTATTATAGATCAATATAATTTTGGCCATAAGACTAGGGCAGCAGAGGTCACTCAATCAATGCACGCAATCTTGTAATACCTTGACTCTCCTTTTCGGTGAGCAATCCATCATCTCGGTTCTCTTTTAAAAGTCCCGCCTTAAGTGGCAGAATTTCTGCGCCATATAATAGTACGGACCTGATAACTGTTATAAATCTTGATTGTGAGCCTTATTGGCGCTATCTCCCTCATTTTTATCACGCTTCTTGCTTCTCTGCCTCACGGCTTTCCCAGTACCTCCCTCCTCTGTTATTACTGATCCTAAGTATTTTAACTAATTTTTTCTGTTTTGCGCTCTTTCATCTTCAGCTTAAATGTTTACTTTTTCGTGACCTGTCCTCCTTTTCTACAATTTAGCTTTATCTTTCCAATCTTCCCAACTGTGAAGGGGTCGGTCGATCGGTTGCCTCTATATTTGCAATTTGTTCATTGGCCACTTTCCTCTTTGTAAGGGTAGAAGAGGCTCTTTAGCTATGGAAAGCAGCTCTTCTAGGAGAAGGACACTCCAAAATTAAACCATTATTCTCTAATCTTGAGTAGTGCCATAGCCTTCCACTGTCTTGAGTTAGAGTTCTCTTGCTTGAGGGTACACTCGGGCACACTGTTCTATCTTATTTCTCATCCTCTTGTTTTGTTAAAGTTCTTAAAGTTTATAAAGTGATATTTATTTTGATATTGTTGCTCTTCTTAAAATATTTTATTTTTCCTTGCTCCCTTTCCTCACTGAGCTATTTTCCCTGTTGGAGCCCCTGGGCTCATAGCATCCTGCTTTTCCAACTAGGGTTGTAGCTTAGCAAGTAATAATAATAATAATAATAATAGTAATAATAATAATGTTCACCTCCAATCCTTACCTTTCTAGGGATCTTTACCATGGTTTAAACCCTTTCTTGTAATTCTTATTCTGTGTTTGTTATAATGAATAAATTATCCGCAAACACGTGTACCCATAACGCTTCATTGTTTCACAATTCAGAGAGAGAGAGAGAGAGAGAGAGAGAGAGAGAGAGAGAGAGAGAGAGAGAGAGAGAGAGAGAGAGAGAGAGAGAGAATTTATGGTGGGCTCTATGGAAAGGGGAATTTTTCCATTAGGCCTATACTCAAATTCGAAACTCTTTGGTAAAAGATAAAAACACTACCAATCACTATTTGCAAATGCCCACCTATGCCGCTTGTTTTAATGTTGTTACTGTACTTGAAATATTTTACTTTGTTTATTCTTCTCCAG